>NC_081178.1:1184716-1524716 GCF_012432095.1 Onychostoma macrolepis | reverse complement strand
TAAGGAAATTAAAATAAATGAATAAATAAACAAACAAATAAATTTGCGGTCACTGTTTAGTATGAACTGTTTCCTTTAAACACAGCATGAATGTTTTGGTGACTGTAAAGACTGCATGGATATTTATTGATAGGGTTGCGCTGATCCGATATTCAGTAAGCTGTCTATATTTAGTAGATTGTGTTTAACACACAAAAGTGTGATGATCAGTTCAACACACATTGAGGTATAAAAATTCTACACGGATTAAAAAAAAAAAACTGCGCTGGTATCGGATCGATATCGGCCGATACTCAGAATTTTTGGTGTCGGATCGGGATCGGTTCTGAAACAGTGGTATCGAGCCACCCCTATTATTGAGGTGAGCATTGAGGACGTTTATGAGGGTTTTGCAGACAGCAGATGAGGCTGGTCTGAGATCTCACCTGGGCCGCTGACGTCAGGCAGGTGCGTGAACCTCTCGTTGCAGAAGTTGCCTTCGCAGCAGCAGAAGAAGACCTGCGGGTTTTCCTCGGTGGCCACACACTCCTGTCTGTGAGAACCAGAAACAAACATCTTGTTATAAAGGCTGAAAGCTGACTGGAAAACACTGCTTCAGCGCTAATAAACAGATCTCCAACAAGATAATATATCTTGCTTTAAATGGGAAACAAGATTTCATGAGGCTGAAGAAGAATTTAAAAAGACAATGTAAACTTTAGATCTCAAAACATCCAGACAATTATTTATTAACATTATTTTTTTAAATAAATATTTTATTTAAATAATGATGGCTACTGAAATCTATTATTATTATTATTATTATTATTATTATTATAAATTATATCTTATATATTAAAGTAATATATATTACATTAAATAAATACAAATTAATTCATATTTAATTAAAATAATGTCTATTGACTAATAAAATATATAATATAAATAAATATAAAATAAACAAGTAAACATGAATATAAACAATGTAAACTTTAGATCTCAAAACATCCAGACAATTATTTATTAACATTATTATTATTTTTAAATAAATACATATTTTATTTAAATAATGATGGCTACTGAAATCTATTATTATTATTATTACAATAAATTATATATTAAAGTAATATATATTAAACTAAATAAATACAAATTAATTAATTCATATTTAATTTAAATGTCTATTGACTAATAAAATATATAAATATATAATTTAAAATAAATGTAAAATTAACAAGTAAACAAATAATATAAACAAGCAAATAAATATTTTACTTAATGATGGCTATTGAAAACTATTATCATCATTAAAATAAGTTATATATTAAAGCAATATATATTACATTAAATAAATACAAATTAATTAATGTCTATATATATAAATATATAATACAAATAAATATAAAATACATGAGTAAACAAATAAATAATATAAACAAACAAATAAGCAAATAAATAAAGTCTACTCATAATATTTTATCTGAAATATCTTAATAGCTTCATGAAACGTCCAGAAGCATCTGGACAATATTATTATTATTATTATTGCTAACTTTATAGTTTTATTATATTTAGTTACATTTGCTCTGAAATGTCTTAATGAGTTTATGAAACACAAAAAACAAAAATAATACAGCAATACGAAAATCAGCAAAAAGAAAATAATCCTAATGTGTCCAAAAACATCTTTATTTTCTTTATGCAAAAGATATTTGTTTTTCTTGTGAGTTTGGGGTGAAAGTGAAGGTGAAATGTGGTCATTTCTTCTGGACTTGAGCAGCTGGCCTCACCATGATGCACGATGTGAAGTACACTAGATACACAGAGGTTAACCGCTCGTTTACTGTACGCCGCGAAAACAACACCCTTAATTAACCAGGGTCAGAAAAGGTGGAACGTGTTTATGAGAAGCTACAATATGGAACACTAAACATCAGCAAAGTGGAAACTAAATAAAAAGCTTCATAAGTGTGGAGCACAAGCTCTTTGTTTCTGTTGTTGTGGCTTTTAGGGAGCAGCTGATCGACTCTGTAGGGAACAAGAGAGAAGCAGCGAGAGCCGATTGTGCTGATCGCTCAGTTTATTATTCTCTGGACGCTTCCACCAGCATCAGCCACTTATTACAAGATTACTTCATTTCATTTTTATATTCATAATACAGTATATGATGTAAATAATATCATAAATATTCATGTAAATATACACACACTACCAGTCAAAAGTATTTGAACAGTAAGATTTTTAATGTTTTTTTAAAGAAGTCTTTTCTGCTCACTAAGCCTGCATTTATTTGATCAAAAATACAGCAAGAGCAGTAATATTGTGAAATATTTTTACTATTTAAAATAACTGCTTTCTATTTGAATATATTTGTAAACTGTAATTTATTTCTGTGATCAAAGCTGTATTTTCAGCATCATTACTCCAGTCTTCAGTGTCACATGATCTTCAGAAATCATTCTAATATGCTGATTTGCTGCTCAAGAAACATCATTATTATAATCAATATTTAAAATAGCACTTTATGAATAGAAAGATCCATAGATCAGAATTTATCTGTAATAAAGCACTTTTGTAACATTATACACAATACCATTCAAAAGCTTAGAGTCAGTATCATTTTTATTTTATTCATTTATTTTTTGGGGGTTATAGAGATTAATACTTTTATTTAGCATTGATGCTTTAAAAAAAATATTTTGACTGGTAGTGTACATAAGATTATTTACAATATATCTCAATATTTCTCCATCTATTTGTTTTTAATATATTTTACATTTTTGTAATCTTTTTTTGTTTTGTTATTTCTGAAACATCTGTTATGATCATTTTATAATTATTTTAAAATAATTTTTATGTAAAGCTCTTTGAATTACTACAGTGTATGAAATGTGGTTAAACTTAAATATGAATAAAAGTGCCTTGCATTTGCTCTGAAATATCTAAAATGAATAAATGAGTAAAAAGCCTGGAATACATAAAATTACTGAAAAGCAGAACAAATAAAATAAAGTTTAAAAGGTAAAATATCTAAAAATTAATATAAAGTTTAAAATAGAAATATAAAAATAGAATATAAAGTTTAAAAAAAATGAACGAAAAGCAGAACAAAGATAGAATAAAAAGTTTTTAAAATATATAAAGTTAATAAAAAGCGCAACAAAAATAGAGTAAAAATAGTTAAAAAAATATCATAAACTTATGAAAAGCAAAACAAAACTAGAATTAAAAAAAAGTTAAAAAAGCATCTAAAATGAATGAAAAGCAAAAAAGTAATAAAAAATAGGCTAGAATAAAAAGAAATAAAATGATTAAAAAAATGCATTGATTTAGTGAAAAACGTTGTGGAAAACAACATAATTAATGGCCACAATGACTAGTCTGGTTTATATGTAATCAACTGAATCGATGTCGATGTCCCTTTAACTCAAAGCATCATCGATGGTTTCCGCTCATAAGTAGGTCAGCAGTGAATGAATTCAGGCCAAACGGAGATGAGAAACATAAAATAATGAGTCTAAAGATGCTCAAAGAGCAGAAAACGTCCCGGGATTCATTCCACAAACATCAAACCATCATGGAGTTTCCTTCTTAGAAAGAGAAGCTATATGATGTAAGATGCTGCAAAGCTTCGTCTGAACCCAAATGACACGCAAACGCTTCGCTGCAATGCATCATGGGCCGGAAATCTAATATCATCTATATCAAACACAAGCCTCCGTCAATCCCACGCAACTCAAGGTCAGAACGCATTCACCTCAGCTTACTAACTCCAGCACACAGACCTATAGACACACAGAAACTACAAAGACATATAGAAATGCACATTTCTGAACCAATTTTTCATAATTTCTTGTCTCATAAATAACCTGAAATGAAGATGAGACGTGCTTCGGCTGGAAAAACCACTTAAAAACACTTTCAAATGAATTTTACTTGGGTTATGGAGATTTTTTGGTGAACGTTACACAAGCATTAAAGGAGGAACTTTTAAAGACGCCTTTGAATTTAGAGCCTCTGAGATTTATACAAGAGAAAATCTATAGATACACACCAGCAGCGTTATTTTAGTACCACTGATATACTATTATAAGTTTGTTAATATTTTGAATTTTATTTTTTATTTACAAAGATTACATTTTTACATTTTCAATTTAATTTTAGTACTTTTACTTTTTTTAACTCTTATTATTATCGAATTATTTTAAATTAATATACAAATAACTTATTAGTAAACATTTAAATAAATTACTATTATTAATGACGCAGTGTGATTTTTAGTAGCATTTATATACTAATGTCAATGTTAAATTTTTTTTAAATTTTTTTAAAAACAAATTTACATTTTCACTTCAATTTTTAGAAAGTTTGTCATTTTGTTTTGTTATTGTCATTTTTATTAGTTTTTCTTTTTTTATTTACATACAAAACCCCGACCCGTCGCGGGTTAGTTGAGATGTCCAGCACTAGTGAAGCGCGAGTGACCGACCTGTCGTGGGTTAGTTGAGATGTCCAGCACTAGTGAAGCGCGAGTGACCGACCTGTCGTGGGTTAGTTGAGATGACCAGCACTAGTGAAGCGCGAGTGACCGACCCGTCGCGGGTTAGTTGAGATGACCAGCACTAGTGAAGCGCGGTGACCGACCCGTCGCGGGTTAGTTGAGATGTCCAGCACTAGTGAAGCGCGGTGACCGACCCGTCGCGGGTTAGTTGAGATGTCCAGCACTAGTGAAGCGCGAGTGACCTACCCGTCGCGGGTTAGTTGAGATGACCAGCACTAGTGAAGCGCGAGTGACCGACCCGTCGCGGGTTAGTTGAGATGTCCAGCACTAGTGAAGCGCGAGTGACCGACCCGTCGCGGGTTAGTTGAGATGTCCAGCACTAGTGAAGCGCGAGTGACCGACCCGTCGCGGGTTAGTTGAGATGTCCAGCACTAGTGAAGCGCGAGTGACTGACCTGTCGTAGCAGTTGAAGTCGTCGAGCCAGCAGCCCTTCTTGACGAGCTCGATGCTGCCGGAGCTGTTCCTCCAGGAGGCGTAGCAGTGCGAGCGCTTGTCCTTCTCTCCCTCACAGCGCTCCACGCCGCTGCGGTTCGTCTTCTCGATCTCCCAGTTAATGTTGAAGTACAAGCACTCGCGCGTCTCCACCTCGGCATGACTGGGTCCTGAGCAGAAAACCAGAGAAGCAGAGACCGAGTCAAACTCCACAAACACTTCTAATCATTATTAGTAGTATTATTATTTAAATGCAATATCATTATTATATTATTAAGACAGGATTTTGCCGACTTTATTTCAGCGTAGTGACGTATTTCCAGCAGAAACTGAATATTGAGTAGAGGGCGGGGTTTTATTTTAGCGCTCCTCCTCTCCGTCTCTCACTCATAGCAAACTAACGGTCGGAGGCGGGTGATCAAAAAAGAAATGCCATTCCAGAGCGGAAGTAAATGTTCAGATATTGAATAAAGATTACCAAGACAAACTATTTTTTTCAGCGGATTAACTTGCACGGATTAATTGTTCACATCAAGATTAGCAATGTGCGCTAGTAAAGTAAATAAAGTCCATTTTGATTTCATGCCAACTTTAAATCAAAGCGTCATCTCATTGGTCAGTATAGCAGATAGCTCCGCCCCAAACTCACATCATTGGTCGGGCCACTCAAACAAACAGACTGATGTTTTGAAAGCAACACAGAATGTCAAAAATATGAATTCAGTGTTTGAACATGACGTCGTCACAAACTTCACCTTTGACCCCGATCCAGGAGCTCATGTTCATGACGGACGCAGATTCATGAGATTTAGAGAGAGTTTGACAGAAATATGAGCTGTACAAGAGTCATGGATGATGCCTAAGAAAAGAGCTGCCTATAGACACGACCAGCCAAAGGTTTCTGAACCGTAAGATGTTTAATGTTTTTTTTAAAGAAGTCTCCAAAACACAGCACATGATCCTTCAGAAATCATTCTAATATGCTGATGCCTAACCCTAACCCTAACCCTAACCCTTTATCTGAAGTAAAAAGCTTTTGTAACACTATATCATTCAAATAACAATAAATGTTTTTGAGCAGCAAATCAGAATATTAGAATGATTTCTGAAGGATCATGTGACTGGAGTAATGAAGCTAAAAATTCAGCTTTGAAATCACAGGAATAAATTACATTTTAACATATATTCAAACAGAAAACAGTTATTTTAAATAGTAAAAATATTTCACAGTATTACTGCTTTTGCTGTACTTTGGATCAGATGAATGCAGGCTTGGTGAGCAGAAGGGACTTCTTCAAAAAACATTAAAAATCGTACGGTTCAGAAATTCCTGACTGGTCGTGTAGACAGCAGGCCGTGGCCACTGAAGCGCAGTGACCGCAGGACTTTATCACAACACAGAGTGACCTTTGACCCACCGAACACTGAGCAGGTTATGAAGAAAAAAAAAAAAAAAAAAGGCAGCTTATTTTTATTTATTACTATAATAATTGAACAAAAAATGTAATAATAATAATAAACAATTTTGCTTTATTACAATTTATTATATTTGGATAAAAGCATATAAATGTAAATGCAATGCAAACTGAATAAAGAAAATGAAGTATTTTGAGACTAATCTTGTGAAGTCAGTTAATACATGATATACTTAAATTAAATCTAATAAAATGTACAAAGATGTTTTCATTATGAATGTAGAATTTATTGACTTTTTAAAAATATTAACAATAAAAGGAGTCTAAAGTAATAATAAATTTACAAACTGATTATGTATAAAATAATATATAATAATTAATTATACATTATGTATAATATTCAATTTAATTTTCATTATAAACGTACAATTTATTGACAATATTTATTCAAATAATATAATATTAAAAAAATATTAAAATGCAAGTTGAATCAAAATATAAGAAAAATAATAAGAAATAATAAATTTAATTAATTTTTACAAACACACTAATAATATATAATATTTAATTATACATTTTTTACAAGGATGAGTCGATGTTATGTAGCAATAATAATATTATTAACAATATATATGGCAATTTATTGACTGATTTATTTTACAAGATCCATTTCACAATAGGCTTTATTTTCTTTCATCAAAGTTTGCATTGTATTTAAATGTACTCATGCAAATGAGGAACACCACAAGCTATTCATCATAAAATCCTCAAAATTTGCAGCACACATTGCTACATTTAAAGTAGAAGATTAGTAATATGCTCGAGCTCTATTTTCTTCTCTGTAGTACATCAGAGGAGGCTCCTTCACTCTCTCTTTGTTTAAGACAGAGATTTTCAGGACCAGCAGGACAGAAAATAATGAACGAGGCTCAGAGCTGACGGATAAAAAACAAACACAACACACAAAAACCCCTCGGTTTGCATATCTGTAAGCGATAACGGAGGAGCACAAGGACGAGGCGTCCTTCAGCGGCGCTCAGGGTCAGATCTCAGATCAGCGGACGAGTGTTTTTACGATGCAGCACAGATCTGGCAGCGGCGGCCGCGACAGATGTTCCCGCCAATCTGTGCATCGCGGTTGCTAGGCAACGGGGAATCTGGAAGTAGCGCCTTTCCTCGTCCCCGCAGACAAAAAGCCCTTTTCAGTCGAACACGCATCAGATACTCGCATAACAGCGCTCGCCGGCATTCACTCGCTGCCATGGGAGCGTTACGCTACGGCCGTCACAGATGTCAGCCGCACAAAAGAAAGCATGTAGTAAAACACGAGTCTGCAGGTTATTACGAAGGCAATATCATTTTAGTGCAGCTGCTGCTGCTCTGGTTTATGAACGTTCACAGACGAGGTTACATGAGCAAATGAAGCCAATTTAACGTCTTAATTCATGTCCCCGGCCTATAAAATTTATTGAAAACAATTAAAAACAACAATATATTTAAAATACATACGTGTTATTATTTTTTCTCATTTAAAACATTATAATTTTAAATGTTTGTGTGTGTGTGTGTGTGTGTGTGTGAGACCCTGGACCACACAACCAGTAATAATGGTCAATTTTTTGAAATTGAGATTTTTCATCATCTGAATAAATAAGCTTTCCATTGATGCATGTATATTTTTTTGTCAATCTCGTTCTCACACACCACACCAATCTTTCCTGAACGCGAGACTGAACACATTCCTGCAGGGACGAGCTGTAAACGCCGCCTGACATTTTCCTCCTTTTAATTACACAGCAACAGTAATTGTTTCCTCATTAGCGTGTAATTGATGAGGTTTGTAAGAGAGGGCAGAGCGGTGCGTGTCAACAAACACACAGAAACACTGATCATTCTCACCCAAATCAACACATTTACAGCCAAAGCATGCAAGAGTGCTGACAGACAGCAGGTCTGGATCGAATTTAACGTGGTTTACAGCAGATCTCCAAAACCACCTCCACGCTCCTGACGAGAGCTCACAGCGTAATTGAAACCAGACGAGGAAACCGCGAAACACAGAAAACAAGCACAACACACACCACAGTTCATAACTGATGAACATTTACACTGTTACGGATCTGAATTCATCTGAAAAACGACACTATTGTCTTCTGTAAAGCTGAAATTGACATTGCTACTGAATTTTGCACGGTTGCATTTTCTTCTAAAAAGCAACCTAATAAACTGGGACTATTTTATAACTTTGGAAAATAGTAGGTAAATTTTATATCTAATTACAAAGAAACGGCAAGAAACATTAAATTAATTACGAAATTTTGAAGTAGAAAGACTGAAATAGTATTTTCTTGTGAAAAAATAACCTAATAAACTGTTATTTAGAGGAGCACTGGCTGCTTTTAAAAACTTTTACCATTCAAAAGATTGGGGTCATTAAGTTTTTTGAAAGATATTTATTTATCAAGGATGCTTTAAATTGATCAAGAGTGACAAAGACATTTACGTTATTCAAATAAACACTGTTCTTTTGAACTTTTTCATCTGTGAATCCTGAAAAATAAAATGCATCACGGATTCATTGTGCAGCACGACTGTTTTCAACATAATAATAATAATAATCAGAAATGTTTCTTGAGCAGCAAATCAGCATATTAGAATGATTCCTGAAGATCATGTGACACTGAAGACGCTAGAAATTCAGCTTTGATCACAGAAATAAATTACATTTTAATAGATGTTCACATAGAAAACACTTATTATAAATAGTAATATTTCACATTTTTTACTATATTTTTGATCAAATAAATGAAGCCTCTGTGAGCAGAAGAGACTTCTCAACATATAAAATGCATGTTTTTAATACACCGTCATTGATTTTACAGTGAGACTGTGCTTTGAACATGTTTTATGGCGTGATGATGAATAATTTCAGCACAATGTGAATTTCAGTTAAAAGACGGTGCTGTTAATCACTCAGTCTAGACTATACATAACATTCACACGGACGTCTCCAGACGTGTAGGAGACGAATGCGCGGCTGTGCAGATGTAGATGTGAGCGGAGGATCGTCAGAATGAACCTGATAAACCCGTCGCTGTTAGTTAAGACGCTCGCCTACAGACCTTTACTGACGGAGAACACATCACTTCAGCAGAGAAACAAAAGTACTGAGCTTATACAACAAACACTTGAACAAAGCACTGAATTAGCCAAAGTTTAAGCGGTTATTGCAATCAAATTGAGTTTAGTAGCAGATAAACTAGATCTCCAGCCACCAAACGAAGGATTCTGGACTGAAGTCAGCGTTTAATGCTTTCGGATGGACAGACAATTTCTCCTGATTTCTTTAGTTGCACATCAAACAGATAACTGGAGCATGTTTTACAAGAAAAGTTTCTTTGTATTGCAATTATTTGTAAAATTGACCAGCAATGGAGTAAAACTTGCTTCTGCACTCTAAATACTGGGTTTATTGGGTTAATTTTTACAAAAAAATTAAAATAATAAGTTTTTCTACTTTAAAAATTCACAATTAATTCAATGTGTTACTTGCTGATCTTTGTAATTATTTGTAAAATTTACTAGCAACTTCTGACAACTGTTTCTACACCGTAAAATTAATGAATTAATTAAATAAATAAATCTTTTTTTAGGGTTAATTAAAAAAAAACAATTACCATTTCATTTTTTCTACTTTGAATGAAATGTGAAATTTTAATTTGTTACATGCCTTTTCTTTGTAATTATTTGTAAAATTGATTTCTAAACAAACAGTTTCTAAAAGGATCCTTTAAAGTTATAAATAAAACCAAGGAAATATTGCTGCTTTTAATCAGTATAAAAGGCAAAATGAAGACACATTCAGTTCTCCGTTCACTTTAAATGTCTTATTTCAATTAATTTACATGCAAGTAACTTAAAGAGAATCTTCTAAAATCTCATCACCACCATCTGAATCTTTAATCACTACATCAGAATAAATTATTTTACGGACAGATGCAAATTGTAGTCAAATACGTGTTTGATTTCCAAAAGAGGCTGATGAGTTCCTACTTTAATGAAGATAAAATTATTCATCGTTCCTCTGATATCTCAGGTCATTCCTATGAGGTAAAACTACAAAGTGGACAATTTAATCCTCAAAAAACATTTCACTAAAGAATTGTGGGAATGATCTTACAACACACGAGTATCTGGAGCCTGATATATTTAGAAAGTTAACAGAAGTCGCATTTCACCTTCATCAGCGTGTGACTGTATTATTCCCACATTTTAATACATGCAGCAAAAAAAACAAGTTGGCTCTGTTCCAAAACATAGTGAGCTGCCTACCTAGACGGCACTGTAAGGCGTCATTGTTAAAAACTGAAAAAAAAAAAAAAGGTTTTATTTTAGCAAAACTGAACCGCATTGCATGTATTTTCAACAGCAGGAGGATGAAATCAACACACAGTAGATTTCTCTCTTATTTCTGAAAAATAAACACCTGGCAGCAGAACTAACTCCACCAGAAAACATCAGACGGATCCCTAAACGAGCATCTCAGTCATGAATCACTGTGCATTCTGAACAGAATAACTCCATTATAGAGTTCAGTGAGCGGTGAACGGTGAGAAATTGCGCATTAAAGTATCATTTTTCATTTGAGCTGAGAATTCAACTGAACGGAGAAAGCGACGACTTTGCAAATTGCAACACTGAAACAAAAAGTATCAATTGCTCTGTAGCCAATCAGAAAGCTTAAAAACAAAATAACATTTTAAAATGTTGATTTTCAGTATCAATCATTGCTGTCGATCACACTCAAAACTCACTTCTAAAAGCTTCAAAATTAAATCAGAACATACGTCAGGGATAATGCATGGCTAGCTGTGCATTAAACAATTTTAATGCACGATGTGGAGGCCATGCATTGTGTGTGTGTTGTGTGCATCAATCAAAGCATCGTTAATGCATCGCATTAATATGGAACTGTGATTAAACTGGCTTGGAACTATCTGTGCATTAAACGGTTTTACTGCATACCTGCCAGCCAATCAGAATCCAGTATTCAGACAGACCATGGTATAACAACACATAACCCATCAATAACTACTGATTATTTATGAACAAATCACTTTTGAGTCTAATTTCTACAATGAACCAATAAGTGAACTAATATAAGAACATTTGGAGTGGACTGATGATTTGACTGATTGGATGAAAAGTCAAAAGCTAAAAATTACTGTTTTTATGACTTGATATTTTATATAAACATATAGTACGGTAAGGATTTTATAGTGCAAAACATTTTCAGAATTTTACATGCAAATTATATTCTGATTTAATATGATTAATCATGATAAATCATGGCTGCAACAAACTTAGCAGGGATTTTTACAAAATTTGACCGAAAAATGCAACTTTAAAGCGAAGATTTGACTGATTGGATGAAAAGTTAGCAAAGTAAAACTTAATACTGTAAAAGCTTTTATGACTTGACTGCATGAGTTTTACGTATTAGTTTAATATATGTTTGACTAAAATAAGATTTAACAGGATTTGATCAATATTCGAATTTGATTTTTATTTGAATGTGGAATTTTATTTAAAATTTTTCTTTGACAGCCCTAATTTACAGCAAATGGAGAAACGACAATCATTACACAATCAAAACCTCCTCTTCATTCAGCGCTAAATTAATCTATAAAAGACAAGCATATCTGGGCTGGGTGCAAAAATAATGCATTTTTGGAGATTAAAGTTTTATTGTATTTTACATGTTTGGCGACAATGACATGATTAAAATGATTAATATATTGGTTCTTCTTGGAGAAAATTTAATGGAAAAAATAAATGACATTCAATGTCTTGACATTTATATTTTTCTCTGAAACTTAATTAATCCAATCAGAAGAACCGTGATTTTAGGCAAACATTCAATGTAGCCAAATAGATTTAGTTTTGTAGCCAAAACATTGTAAATATAAATTGTAAAATATAGCAAAAATCTAGTTAAAAATAATCCATTTATATGCACCAGTATAATAATATGCAATATTTACCTACACTGAAAAAAATCGGTTAAAATAATTTCTCTTAGAAATTGATAGTAAATCTCATCGTTAATTACGAAAAGGCAAGTAACAAATTGAAAAAAGCAAAATACTAAAAAAAAATTATCTTGTAAACATACTCCAATAATCTTGGTTTTATTTACAACTTCGAATACAATTTACTCTCTCCCGATATTATTTATTTATTTATATTTTTATATATATAAACAAGTAAAAAATAAAAATGACATGTATTAAACAATATTAATAATTTTTTTTTTAAATTAATGACATGAATCATTTAATTAGTTACAAACTGATTAACTGAAACCTCATTAAAATAAAATCACAATATTTACAGTATTTCTCAATTTTTATATCAGCAGCAGAATAATCCTGAATAGATCATCGTCCAGCTCTAGTTCTATCAGTTACAGTCAAACAAACAAACACAATGAGCCTTAATAACCTCAATCCCTCACCGTTAAACAATATCGTCATTCATCAGAGCCACACAGAAGTTAATTAGCAGCGCGTGTCTGTGGTTTTCAGACGGATGACAGAGAGAAACACTGAATGACTTCATTAACACTGATTCACAGAGATCCCATCTGATTCACATCACGCCTGCGACCGGGCTCTCCGGAGTTCCCTTCACTCCAGCGGCAGACCTTCTGATGACAGCCCATTCATAACCAGTGATATAAAACTGATGTAAACAACACAAACCATGAGCGAGGAGCTACAGATATATATCAGAAATTGTGACAAATATATAATTTAAATGGAATAATAATAATAATAGTAACAGTAAATTGACATTTTTCTAAAGGATAATGACATTTTTTTCTTCCATGTTTTTTGTGCAGCACTTTGTTTGCCAAAAAAGAAAAAAAAAGAAAATTATTTATTTTATTAAAAATTCATGTTTTTTTTAAAGATAAAGATTAATGTTTTGTGCCTTAATTTGATTACAAAAAATTTAAATACACAAAACTGAATTTCTTTAAAAAAAAAAAAATTTGTAGGGTCCCTATAACGGTAAAGAAAATAAATTAATAAATAAATAACTGATGTTGTTTTCATAATTTTATGAATTCAATTCATTAGACATTGTTTTATTATTAAAACATTAAAATGGAATTAAAGCAGAAAACAGAATTTGGTAAATGTAAAATTGAATTTGACAATTTCAGGGGCCTAGAAATTCATTTTTATTAAACTTTTAATAAATTGTATACGTTTCATGATTTCAATTAATTAATTAATTAGACATGCTTTTTGATGACTAAAATTGTATTTAACCATTAAAGAGTCCAGAAAATTTTATAAATAAATAAATAAAAAACGGAATCCAGAAAAATTATGATGGAGAAAATGAAATTTTGAAAAATAAAAATGGACTTTGATATTATTCCAATACTATCGTTTTCTGACATTTCAATGTAAAAAAACAAAAAAAATAAAAAAAATAAATAATGCTGTCAAATGATTTAATCACATCCAAAATAAAGGTTTTTGTTTACATAATATATGTATGTGTGCCGTTTATATTTATTATGTATATGCATATATTTCAGAAAAATGTTATGTTTATATATTAAATATATGTATTTATAATATAAATTATGTGAATATAAATTTATACATGTAAATATTTTCTAAATATATACTATACTTGTGTATTTATATATACATAAATATACCCAGAACACACACATATATTATGCAAACAAAAACTTTTATTTTGGATGCGATTAATCGCAAGTAATCATTTGACAGCACTAAAAAAAACAAAAAAACAACCAAAATATTAGAATTGAATATATGCGTCAATGGCGTGTCTTTTTCTCTCTCTTCTTCTGTAATGAAATGTCAAGCAAATCAAAGTTTATCACGGGTCAACTTTGGCCTCAACGTCTCTGATTTAACCCAATCAACCCCAGATCCACTGGCTCTCTCGATCTGAATCCAGGATTTGAGACGTGAAACAGAGGCACAGCTCGTCTCAAGAACGTTTCTTGAAGGAGAACAAGGACTTGGGCCTGTTTTATGACTCTGACATTTACCTGCTCCTAAATCCTGCTGCTTACGAGAGACGCAATCAGGTCAAGGATGAGTCTTTCCCTCCGAGTCTTCAAGAGAGGAAAGAAAAGGTCGCTGGGCATCTGGCTAATTACTTATAACTTGCTGGATTCCCCATCGATCACACACGAGGAAGAGAATGAGTGATTCATCTACAATTTTAGTAGTTATTCCCTTCCGCCAGCTCCAAAAAAAAAGACTTATTTCTCAGACCCTATAATATATCCCTTTGGAACACCAGAACACGTTCAATGTTTCATAAATGTAACAAAATATAAAGTCAATATAAAATAAATAAATAGACAAACAAACATTTGATAGATAAAAACCACTTTAAAAATATTAAATTAATATTTTATTTTACAATATTACAAAAATAATATTAACTAAAATAAAAAAAGACAAAATAATTAAAATGAAATTTAAAATTAATTAATTTGAATTGTTACCATCTAGTTAACTTGTTAACTACAATGTGTTTATTTATGTTTGATAATGCAATATATAGAAAATAAAAATATTACACGAAAAAAATAATAAAATGCAAAGTTAATATAACAAACAATTGATAAAGAAAAGGCACATACAAAAATGCTATATTAAACAATATTAATATTTTAATTCATAATATTAAAATATCAAATTAAAAATTAAAAATAACTAAAAAGGAAAATTGTAATTTAATATTCCATGTTACCATCTTGTCAACTAAAATAAGGTACAGAAAATGAAAATGATTTAATGAAAAGTAAATGTAAAATAAATAAACAATAAACAAAAACAATTGTTAAAGATAAAAAGCACACAAATAGTATTTGAAAATTAAATTATAATTTTAATTCATAATATTAAAATTATAAATAAAATGTAAAAATTAAATGAAATTAAAAATATAATAGGAAAAAGCAAATAATTTAAAAAAAGTGAATATTGTAATACTTAAAATTCAATTTAATTTTATTTAAAATAAAATGTTAGATTGTTTTTAGAAAGATCTTTTTAGAAATAAATGATAATGATTTGCTAACCCACTACAAGTGGATAAAAGACTGTTTAAGTTGTCAAAATCACAAAAGATAATGCACAAATGAAGCCTGCATTGATTCACAATCCATTACCCAGCATCTCAGTTTCAGAACTAGCCATTAAATTGAGTCATGATGAAAAGGGAAAGTATTCAATGGAGTCAGATCAAGGTCTGCAACCTTTCATCCTTTACATCGCGTGAATCACAGGAATGAAGATTGAACGGACGGGCTGCTTTGAACTATGATTATCATTCAAACATTATTCACAGCAAAAACACACGTCAATATGAATCTCTCAACTGTCAATGCGTTTCATTTATACTTCACGACCTTCCAAGAAGACATCCAGAAGATGGAGATTCCTTTGCATCACAAAACCCTCGTGACCCCAAGCAGCATTTGCATGAGTGAAGACATGTGTGAGCGCGACGGATGGCCACAAAGCCTGCACATGATAACGACACCAGTGTTTTGCATGAGAATACGAGCGCCACACACTCACATGCATCTGATGAGCCACAGTCTAAACTCACTACTGCATACAACACAGAACACGCTAATCACACGTATAATCACAATACACACGCCTGTGATTAGCACACTTCATTAAATAACGCAGTGATATTCCTACATGCGACTAAAGCATGCACTGATAGACTGTTACATTTACATTAATGCATTTAGCAGATGCTTTTATCTAAAGTGACTTAGATTCATTGCATGCATGGCATGCTGTGCTGTTTAAGCAATTTATGTACCATTTATGTGCAATTTGTGTGTTATGGTTATTATACAGCAGTCTAAAAAAAAGCAGTTAAAGAAATACCAATGCACATCAATGTCCGTACCAAAAACATGGTAATAGCATGGTACTTTTTGGAACACTTTTCTTGAAATAAGCCTGAGTTTAGCAACTTTGCAAGAACTGGAAACTGAGATTCGGTTCTTATTCAGAAACTGGTTCGATTTTGTAGAGAGAAATTTCAATGGGTTTTTAAAGTGTTTAAAAACATAAAAATGGGTTTTAAATTGGGTGTTAAAAAAGTTCAACCTTGTAAATTGTTACTTAAATGTTTAGAAACAATGCGTTTAAAACAAAAGTTGTAAAACACATTTTAAAAACATTTAACAACTTGTAGTTATAACTTTGTTGTGAATTGTCACTAAAAAACAAGCTTAAAAAACGTTTAAAAGAAAATAAAAATGTGTTTAGGAAAAAGGTGCGTAAAAATATACTACCATGTTTTAAATTGTTGCTAAGAAACATGTTTAAAAAAAAAAAAAAAAAAAATGTATAAACAAATGTTTAAATGTTCTGCAAATTATTACAAAAGAAAAAAAAGAGTTTAGGAAAATGTTTAAAATGATGTAAATTGTTGCTACAAAAACGGTTGCTTATAAACCAAAAAAAGTTTGAAACAAATGTTTAAAAATAATGTGTTTAACGTTGCTATAAACCGTACATTTTTATAGAATTTTATTTATTAATTTTTTTTTTTAAGTGTTTAAAAATGTGCTTAACTTTGCTGTAAACTTACTAAAACAAAAACCTTAAAAAAAAAAAAATTAAAAATAGAAAATGTGATTAAAAATGTTAACATTTAGCGATTTTGCAAGGGTTTGAAACGGAGTCAGTTCTTATATTAAAAAATTCTGGAGCAGGATAATATTAATAACATACGGGTGGTTAACAACACTAAATTGTACTAAAATACTTTGACACTGTTTCCTACTGAATCTACAGCACCACAGCAAAAGAAACTTAAAGAAACACTAAAACTCTTCAAAAGTACTAAAAGAGCCATTGATGAAATCATTAAGGAGCTGGAATCATTAAGTGCAAATAGAATTGCTGAATTCCTCATTATTTTCCCCAATAACAGCAGACTGATATGTTTTTTTTTTAGAAGAACTTTCCCAAGAGGACATTCTCCTAATCTAGTTGTCTAATATTGTTGAATATTTGACACTTTGGATAAAAGAATCTGCTAAATGCATGAATGTAAAATGTATAAAATTCAGTTTCTTATTTCTTTAAAAGTTGTCTAATTTGGTGAGAAGAACAACAGATGCTGAACACCAAAGAGTCTGAATGATGTGATGCTCTTCATTGGCTTTGAGAAAGTTATGATGGATGACAACACAAGCAAAAACCCTTCAGAAAACCATCTTTAAACGCTCTTTACTCCAAAAACATCCGGCAGGCTTCCATTTGGACACCAAAACGGGTTTTTCTTTTGGTGACGCTCTGGATCTATTTATAGCCGCTGGCGAGAAACACAAACCGCAACTCAACCGCAAGGAACAATGATCATCATAATCAGGCCAGACCGCAATAAAAACAAAGTTCACGAGTTCACTCTGGCGTTTGATTTCGAGGAAGAGAACGAAACGTAGCTTTCTTCCTTTTAAACAGGATCTGGATTTTAAGACGGACCTGATTTCTTTCCAGACGGAGGATTTGCGAGGGAGTTTGTAAGTAGGTCAGGTGTTCTGATGGCATATAGAGTGATGTACATGCAGCTGCATGAATCCAAACATCAGCCGACGGAGAACTTTAGCAGGATAAAAGCCAGATTAACTGCTATACCAACCAGCAAAACACTCCCACCAGCAAGCCGAGAAACTCACTTCTGTGCCTCAAACTTCATGCATGAGGCTTGTGTTTCTTTGTAAAATTTAGTGCAGTCAAACGATTAATTGCTTCCAAAATAAAAGTTTTTGTTTGCATAATGTGTGTGTGTGTTCTGTGTATATTTATTATGTATATATAAATACACACACATACAGTATAGGGTACAACAGGGCTAAAGGCACCTTTGATGTTATTTTCATCTAAACCACTAGATGGCACAAAAGCGTGGCCGACCACTTTCCAAAACATCCGCTTTTCAAGATGCACCTGCAAATTTGTCTGATCCTTGACATGAGTTGATTCTGCTTACTTGATCTAATATTTTGTGTTTTTTAAAATGTTGTAGATTTAAGTAGCAAATGAGAATCGCTCAAATTAATGCATATATTTTGAGACAAAAGTCTTCTTTATGATTTTCAGTTTTGTTTAAGATAATTAAAGCAACAGTTTTTAAACAGTGAAAGAATATGTAAAAGTATGGTATTTGGGTTAAAAAGCGCCTCTGCTGTTGCGCACCGTAATTAACATGATAATTAATAGATGGCTGACTTTTCCATTTGTTGACATGACATGGTTAGATTCAGATGGTGAATATCATATATTATGTTGGGTGTCCATATTAGAGACAATCACCATGTTTAGAATGAAACCATCATAATTAAAAACATGATATTAATCATTTCATACAATAAAATATCATTTGTTGTTACTACTGTAAATATATATTCAATTATTATTGGATCTCCTTCAATACTTTCAGAATCTTTACTTATTAAAATGATTTTGTTTCTTCATTTTAAAATATGTTTTTTATATGAACATTTTAATGACAGTATATTTATTGACCAAAAATGATTTTTTTTTTCAAAATAAGCAGAAAATAGTACAAACTTTGCTAAAGTGATTGTTTTGAACAAGTATTAACTTAGACATTATTTAAAAAAAACATTATTTGTATGAATACCATGTGCTTTTTACCGCTCGTGCCACCTCACACATTTATACGATTTTTAAACAAAATAAACAACTTTAATGATTTATTTTCACACAAAATCTGTTGCTCCATTTATGTTCAATACAACGTATATATATTTTTCTGCAATTATACATTTTAGACGCAGTGAATAGCACATAAAGGTGGGCCTTTAGCCCTGTTGTACCCTATATTTTAAAAATATTGATATGCGTTTACATTTAACGCACACTGATGAATCATTCACAATAAAACTAGGAACATTAATTAAATTCTTTGATATGATGCAAGTCAAGTCGAAACGCACATTAAGCCTGACTTTTATTAATTTTTCTGTGGCAATCTGTGCCCTTTTTCACCAGTATCCAAACCTCTGACTAACAATTACATTAAGTTCAGGCAAAATATCGAATTTTGTCACGCTAAAATAAATAAATGGCAGCTTGTCTCTGGAGGTTTGGAGAAAGACTTTCCCACGCACTGGTGGGCGTCATTGACGGGCTCCTCGCGGCAGGTGGTCACCGCTGGGTTTTCCATGACAAAAGCGTGGCCTCCTTCACCCCGAGATCCACGTCACACACCGTCTCAGCCTTTTCTCACACAGAGTCACTGCAACAATGACTGCAAACTCCAGTCCAGACTAATTATTCTGTTGACTTGAGCGACGCTTCGTGATTCGACCTCCAACCAAAGAGACACAAACAACGCATTTGACTTGACTGGATGACTGTATTAAAGTCAACTATAAGGAAAAAATAGTAATAGAACTAGCAAACTTCTGCAGCTAAAAATTAAACCATTTAAATCCATTCATCTTGGTTAATATTGATTTATAAATATACAATTGTTTATTGTTAAACATACACAAATTTTGATGTTAAAAATGCAACATTAACCAAAATTAAATCAATCAATGAATGCTGCAAAAGTATTAATCAATGTTAGTCAATGCAATAGTTAACATGGAGTAGGGTTAACAACCTTGTTGTAAATTGTTACTAAAAACCAAAACCAAAACATAAATGTGTTTAAAAATGTTTCAAAACAAACGGTTTTAAAATGTTTAACTTGTACATGATTACTAAAATAAAACAATTTGTAAAAAAAGATTTACTTAAAAAAAAAACATGTAGAAAAATGTACAACCGTGTTGTTATAGTTACTAATTTTTTTTTTTAAATGTTTAAAACAAAAATAATCTGTAAATTGCTCCTCAAAAAAAAAAAAAAAAAATTACAACCTAATTGTAAAATATTAGTAAAAAACGAAAGAAATATAAAATGCATTTAAAAAAAAAAAAGTTTAAAAACAGTGTCTAAATGATGTTTAACGTGCTGTACTTTTACTAAAAATGAAAACAAAGTTTATAAAATGTTTAGAAACATAAAAATGTGTTTATAAAATAAGTTTAAAAACAAACAAAAAAAAGTTTTAAAAATGTTTAAGAAAAAAAGTTTAAAATGTACAACTTTGTAAATTGTTACTTAAAAAAAGAAAAAAAATTTAAACAATGTTTAAAAATAATTCGTTTTAAACAAATGTGTGTAAAAATTTACAACCTTTTGAAATTACTACTAAAATTATTAATAAAACAGCAAAACATTTTTTTTTAAATGTGTTCTTTGCATTGATTCTTAGCTGGTACTTCTTCAAAATACTAAAACAATCATCAGGGAAAATAATTCAGTGGAATCTCAAGCAGAATTATGAAATCCCTGCCATTCCCCATCTCTAGATATTAGTATGCGCTCAGCATGCTCTTCCAGCGTGAGATATTTTTACCCTCTCTTTCATGGCCGCTCGAGGAAGAAGTGAACAGCTGAGGGCCGCTGATGTCTGGCGACAGCTGGACGTCAAGATGGAGACGGAGAGGTCATGAGCGGAGCCTGGGAGTCAGGATTATCCGCACATTCCTCCATCTGGAGCGCCGAGGAAGCATCTGCCCCATCTCCATCTCAAAAACCCCGGAGCCGGAGCCCCAATAATGACTCCTCACACTGAGGAGGAGACGTCTGCTCACGGATCTGCTCTCTCAGGTGGAAATGCCAACAGCTTTGAGTGATCGCAGTGGTCCAAACACACTGTATGGTGTTCACACACACAAGCGCCATCTTAAGTGCCCCTATTGTGGGTAATGAAAGGTTCATATTGTGGTTTTGGGAGTCTCCAACAACAGGTTGACATGCATGCAAAGTCAAAAAACACTTTCATTGTCTTATAATATGCATTTATTTTTACCTTACTTGCTCAACGACTCCCAAGCGATTTGCTCAACGATTCATTTTTCCAAACCCCTCCTTTGCGTGACGCTAATCTGATTGGTCGATTGGTCTCATTTTCATCTCATCTCACCTGTAACGCCTGATAAAGCAGTGTTTGTGAGCCCAGTGCTGCTTTGTGTGCAGCGTTACCGAGGAAACAGCTATTTTAAACCCAAAAGTGGCACCTAGTGGCAAAGAATGAATTTGCATTTTCATTCAGACCAACACGAAAAGATCAACAAGTGGGTGGACAATATGCTAATGTTTCATGTTGACGTCAACATGAAACGGCTTGGGATTCGTTTTAAAAACGACTCGTTTCAATGATTCAGAGTCGACTCTTTCTTTTGAGAGACAATAACTTTATACACGGTGCACTTTCAGATTGAACACTTTACAGGATGTTTTCATTCACTGAGAGCGGTGTTACACACTGCATGAAAGCTCATTTTCAAAAATCCATAATAGGGGCACTTTAAAATAATCTACCTTCAGAAAACAAACACTGCTGAAAAACAGCTGACATACGTGCATCTGGGAGCTCACAATATCATATTATGGTTGAAAGCTGCTACAAACCATGAAAATATTAACAAATTCACTTCACACCATGCCTTTAACATTATAAAATCCGGTATGAGTGCTGTTAATGGGAACAAAATCTTTTTAAAAATTGTTTTCAGTATTTGGAACAGAGCTGAATTAAAATAAAATATGAATATTAGATGGAAAAACTTAAAATGAAATGTTGATTGGTAACTAACTGAAATAAAAAGTTTTAGAAAATTTGTTATGTGGTTGTGTCATTTTTAACTTTTTTGTATTTCTAGAACTGTAATTTTAGTTCTTGAACTTTATTTTATTAAATATTAACTATAAAATATTAACTACAAGTTTTAGTAAATTTGTTTGCAAGTTTTAATATTTCTAGTAATTTCGTTTTTTTTTTTACTTAAAATGATTCTAGTTAGTTACGAAGGCAAAAGTTCTATTCTTTAAGTTTTAGCAAATTTGTTACACCATTTTGTCATTTTTTTAGGTTTTTATAATGAATGAATGAACTAAAATGATGAAAGCAAAAATGTAGAAATATTAAAAAAATACTGAAAAAGCACAAGACAAATACACAAACTACTAAAACTAAAACATAAAAGCCAATTCAAAATATTAATAAACATTACAATAGTACATAATACTAAAATGACAGTATCTCTAATAGAGCAATGAAAATACTCCTAGTTATTAAAATGAGCATAAATTAGGTATAAAAATATAAAATGTAAATATTTTAAGTTACAGCAATACAGATGTTTTTCACATTGAATTAATAACGAAAGGGAAAATGTGCTGAACTGTGATGAAATTAAAAAAAAAAAATTGCAAATATGCATTCTTTTCAGATATAAATATTCATTACTATTTGCATTGCTTTGGGACCCTTCTGCACCCTTTTAGACTCAAAATACAATTCATATTCAGCATTATTGATTTAACTGCACAGACAATCAGATGAGAACAAAATTTGGATTGAATTGATTTGAATAATTTTGTTTCATAATTGATGAAGTCTGCAACATTAAAATTGTTACTTTTCTGTTTTGTTGCCATGACGCTGCTTTGAAAAAAATCTGCATTTTATAAAGCACTACAGAAATAAATGACCACACACACACAACTGAGCGCAGACTGTGTACGCTCACTTTTACCATGCGAGTAAAACACAAGCTCTTGAATCAGAAGAAACAGACTGAGATGGTGTCATTACCCCGTAACCTCAGCGTGAGGCCAGATCTCAACAAACAGCACATCTGAGCACAGACCGACTGACACAAAAGCCAAGGGAGGCCACTGGAGGGCCGGGACGGCTCCAGCAGACGGGCCCCGGCTCCGCAGACACAAACAGAAGGGGACACAAATACACAGACGGACACAAAAAAACACACCCAAAGAGCTCGCTGATTCTCAGCAGAACAGAGTACGAGAGCCATCAATTGTCTGCTGAATGGAGCCCATCCCGGACGGGCCCCCTATTTCTGGGCTTTTCTCTAGGGGCCAGAAACAAACAAGGTCGGTCACAACGATGCAGACATTCAGCCATCAGCTCAATGACAGAATAAAACCTGAAATTACCTTGAAACTCCAACACTCGCCATGAAAAAAAACAAAACAAAATACAATAAATAAAACAACACTGGGATTGACTTCAAACTTTTTGATTGAATTTTTATTGATTTACACTTTTCATTTTCTTCACTTCTGAGCCAAATCCATCCATCACTGCGCAATAGAGCTGATTTCAGTCATAATTCAGTTTAACTACTATGCTAGAGTATTATAAGTTAACTTTTAACAGATACATTACTGTTTATAAGTTTGGAGTTGGAAAAATGTATTAAAAGAAGTCTCTTTTGCACACTAAGGCTACTTGTATTTGATCAAAAATACAGGAAAAACTGTGAAATATTGCAATTTAAAACAGCTGTTTTCTATGTGAATATCTGTTAAACTGTAATTTATTTCTGTGATGCGCAGCTGTATTTTCAGCATCATTACTGCAGTCTTCAGTGTCACATGACCTTCAGAAATCATTCTAATATGCTGATTTGCTGCTCAACAAACATCTCTGATTATTATCAATGTTGAAAACAGTCGTGCACAATATTTGTGGAAACTGTCATACATTTATTTTTCAGGATTCACAGATGAATAGAAAGTAAGAAAAAAAACAGCATTTATTTGAAACAGAAATCTTTTGAAACATTAGAAATGTCTTTACTGACACTTTTGATCAATTTAATGTGTGCTTGCTCAATAAAAGCCTTAATTTCCTTAAAAAAAAAAAAGATTATAATATATATATATATGCATTTAAATATGCAGTCCTTCTCTCCAGGCAAATTGACCAAAAAATAATAAAGATAAATGTGAAGAATTTTGCCATATTCACTTTCCACAGGTGTTTTACTTGCATATTGAATTATGCACTGTGTTGAGATTTAGGGTTAAAGGAAATTCATAAACTTAATTTCTGCCAGGGCATTATCTGTTTTTCCACAGATGTTTTTCTTAAAGTGTATTTAACACATTTAACATTTAATATTATGCACAGGCCTATTTACCTTTAAGAATCCATGCAGGAAAAAAAAAAAAAATGCATGTGCAGGTCTGAAATGTGATTCAAGGCCATTAAAGTATTCTCATGTCTGAACTCGCATGAACTTATAATGAACTTTTCACAGCATGTGACAAATCTTTAACAAATACATAAATCTACAGCAGAGTGTGCTGCAGAGTTCAAATGCACAAATTTGCACACATGCTCAAGGTGTATTGCATGTTTATTTATCCAATATTTTGGCTAATTTGACCAATGCATTGGCACCCAACCATCAATGCATAAAATGCATGCAGATTTATTGTTTCAACTGTCTGAGCTCAGTACTTCAGGAACTGTAATTGCTATTACTATAACACAGTCTGATGCACTGTAAACGTATGCAACCCAGTAATTTCATGGAATATTTGAGCTAAACTAAGCCCGAGCTAAACCGAACCCTCGGTGTGCTCACGAGCGCCACATGTGATGCACGACGAGGCCCGTGCGAGAGATAAATCCTGCAGAATATCACTGTTTACATACAGCATCCTGACCGCGCGGCTCGGCCCAGATAAGCGGTATCTGCGCAGGTAAACAAACGGCACAGCGAGAACAGCGAGTGAAACCGCAATCTCTCTTTGCTCTCTTCAAACACGCTCGCCTCATTTAAGAAAATAATAGAATCGGCAACAATAACAAACCTGGGAAATTACCCAAGACTTGCCAAGCAAGCATTTCATTTGCAATTACACAAGTGTAAATACGACACTCAATGGACTCTGATCATCCGAATGAAACACAAGACCCTGAAAACGGCCCTCAGAGAACAACGACACGCAAGGAAGAGGAATACGAGCATGCAGACTCATCACAGTAATCAGCAGTAAGCAGAAAAGCCTTTAACGTTTTAATTAATTCTGAACTTAACAACGCCAACTCTCCAGCTCCAGCTCATCTTTATATGAACTCCATGCACCTACATATAAATATACCTACACAACATATGCAATACAGAAAGATGGCTTTGCTTTATTCCAAAAAGTCTCTAAATAAAAGAAAAACATGAAACAGATTATCCAGATGATGCTGCTGAAGAAATACTTCAGTCAAAAATGTGTTCACACAACACACAAAAAAAAACACAAACGTACTTAAAAAGCTATTTATTGATTAGGCTATAAATATCTGGCACAATTACTCAGCTTAGTTAGTTGAGTTTGTTAATTCTGCTAAACCACTTTAACCAAACTTGTAATTCTTCTCCGTATTAAATTTCAATGTGTAACTCATTAAAAAAAAACAAAAAAACTCACGCTGGACAATATACAACCAAACAAAAATTTTGAAATACCAAATTAAGATTGAATTTTTTTTTATTATCATCATTATTATTATTGATCTCTGGCACAATCAATCATTTCAAATGTTTAATCTGTTGTTACACGATGATCAATCATTATCAATAATTTCTGAATTCAAGTACAAGCTTTTGCAAATGGTAAATTTGCCATTTATGAACTTCATGCATCCACATTTTGCATGAAGTTGCATATAAATCACCCAACATAAAACGAATATAACAAAAAAGACATGAAATACAGCAAACTGGCTTTTCTTTACTGCCAGTGGTCCCTAAATAAAAGAAAAACACGAAGCAGATAAATTATCCATAAAACACCTTGGAAAAAGAACGTCAAAATGTGTTCAAATAACATACAAACGTACCTAAACAGCAGTTCATTGCTTATAATATCTGGCAACGTAGTTAGTGGTGTTTGCTAAGTGGTTTACTACTGCTAGTGCCAAACTCGTGACAGTATTAAACTTAAAAGTGTAACTCACAAAAAAAGCGCATAAAATAAAATAAAAATAAAGCCATTTCTTGATTATTCTTAATCTCGGTCACAATCGATCACTTTAATTGTTTAAGCTTATTACCAAATGATCCATCATTCCTTGATATCATTTCCAAATTCAAGTACAAGCTCCTGCAAATGTCTTAAATTTGCCCTTTTATGAACTTCAGGCATTCTATTAAAGTTGCATATAAATATATAAAATAACCACCCAAAATAAATAGGCCAATAAAAAAAGAGCAAGCTGGCTTTTCTTTATTCCTAAAATAAAAGAAATCCCTTAATAAAAGCAAAAAAAAAACCATGAAGCAGATAGATCATTTACTACAGTCCTTGAAAAACAAAGTTCACAAGTGCTGTCGAAGAAATGCATCCGCCAAAAGCAAATATCATTTTAAACACACAAAAATGCTGACATACCTAAAAAAAAAAAAAAAGGGCTATTTATTGATTGCAAACCTCTGGCGCAACTATTGGTATTTGCCAAGTCAAGCATCATCACTATTAATGCCAAAACTAGTTTGACAAAACCCCTAACACTCAACATAAGACGATAAAGTCCTACAGAATAAAATCCCAGAATACTTCAACAATTTCTGCCATGAGAACGATGCTTTTAAATAAATCTCTTTGTTATTGCTCATTTTGATCTCCTTTATCACGGCCCAAAATGACTTTATGTTGTGCATTATGGGTAATAATCCAGACGGCCAAAGACATTGTCTGAACACAACCATTCAGGGCTTCACTTATCAAATCAGCTCCGATCTAAACCGTAGGTTGAGTATCTCCAAGTCAGGAGGAAAATACACATTCATGAATTCAACAATTCTCCTCATCCAGGGCTGAAAGTCAATTATGGGCATTTTGAGCAAATCCCAGCATCCCATCTCTGTGTTTGGATAACATTTCACGTTCTCACACAAAGATCTGACACGGCACAAAACACAAAAGAGACTGTCGAGGGTCTAGCAAACATTGCTTTTTGTGTAAAACTGATGCTCACTGAAGTCCATTTAATACATGACTTAAATACAGTTCAGTGAAACAGATTCGTATAAAAACAATGCAATGCATTCGCCTCAATGTGCTGCTCTCAACATGCATATGGCTGTTTTATCACAAATTGTGTTGTGACCGGCTCAAATATGCCCTAAAACAGAACACAATCTGTCTTTATAACTACATACAACATTTGCAATTAAAATGAATTTTCAACAGCTGATAACCTTCAATGTGATTTTTCATTTGACTCGCTCCTGATTGGAAAAGTTGCATTCCAATGAAAATCTTAAACTTCCCATTGGTAGTTATGATAGATGATTGATTAACCAGTCAATAATTGGCCTTTTTTAAAATGACTGCCACTGCCTGATGGCCTGAATCTTTAACAAAAGTAAATTTCAGAGTGCATGCATTCTGTTTAAATGCAATCGTTTAATTTTATTCTACACAGTAAAAATTATGCATGGAATTTGTGAGAAATGTTAAAAATTCAATGCAATATGATGCAACAAGTTCTTGCATGATTCAGTGATTCTACAAACCTAAAAAGATGAGTTCTTAACATCAAAACCCCCAAAATAACTAACACAATTAAGACAAAACAATAGTAAAAGTAGCCTATAAATACACTCAGCAAACAGCCAATAAATAATAACAGTAGTCGCAGAGTGTATTCATGCTGCAATGCATGCTGGTAAACCCTTAACCCTCAACAAGAATTGGATGACTGACTGTCAAAACAATAAGCGTTCAAGTAACAATTGGGTTTCTGGATGTGGATTTGTGAGAAGCTCAATTCAAACAATATATTCCTGAGAGATCAGCACTTCATTTCAGAATGTTTGGAATTCAAACTAGTGGTCGACCGATATATCAGCCGATATTTGGCATTTTTCAAATATCGGCATTGGCCGATAAGTTTTTCTGTGTGGCCGAAGTGTTCGAGGCGGGACTTTTATTTTGATGGCGGTGAGTACGGCAGCACCTGAGCACACACCGCTCACATTCTCCCTCTTGTTCGCCGTCGTCGTTCAGTTCTGTCTAATACGGACAGAAGTCTACCTAATAATCAGTTAAAATTAAAATGTATACAAAAAGCATCATAACAATTGCTTTAATTAATAATAAATGCAAACAATATTTCTCGTTTGCCGTCAGCATTCAGCAAATACGCATTTACATCATTTGAACAAATCGTTGAATGACTAATGAACATTTAATTTCACAAACCTTGCAAATTTAGTCGAATCCAGCTGCGAGAACTTGTGAAGTGTGCATGTGTACATCCTGCATGATCGCGTGTTTTCTGCGTGACTTTCGGTGTGAACTGTATGCGGACAGGAGGAGAGTTCAGCTTCACTAGAGATGCGCGGTCGAAAAACTTCAAACTCGTGATTTTAAATTATGCTGTGCTTTATGCATTTGCCCACTGTCATATTCATGTCATTTTCACTGTGTGCTGTATATAAAACGAGTGTTACCTTGGCTTTATTTGAAAAAATGATTCCCAATGCACACAAACTTCCCAGAATACCGAGTGCCCTGTTGGTTACAGTGTTTACTTAATTTTTAATTATATTTTTATTAAATATTTATTTATTATATTAAAAAAAAATACTTTGTCTTCTAAAGTATAAGTATGTTTATTTTACACATTTATTTTTAAATTTAAATTTAAATTATTTTAAAATTATTTAAAATAATTTTAATTATTTGAAATTTCTTAAATATGAATTAATATAAATAAAATTATATCGACTTAATATCGGCCACCCATATCGGTCGACCACTAATTCAAACCCATTCAGATTATTTTGTTATTATTGGTAATAATTTAATAATGATTTGTGAAATTTACTAGCAATTTCTAAGTGATAATTGTTCCAAAGTTTCTTGTTCAGAAATATTTTTACAAATTTTCACAATACATGTAAATCTATTATATGCCTGCCAAGCAATTAATCAATTAACAGGATAAATGAAAATACACAGGAAATAAATAAATAAATAAATACATAAATAAATAATAATTATATTATTATAATAATTCAATTACCTAGATTTTTTGATTATTAAAATTTAATCAAAGCATTAAAATGGACTCATTTTAATTGGACTCAAAAAAAAATTTACAGAAAAAATGGAATTTGCTTTTAACGAATTGTTGTTAAACTGTGTAAGTTTCATGATTTCAATTAATTAGACATGCAGTTTTCTGGAGGAAAAAACAGAATCCAGAGGAAAACGAAAAGAATTTGGGAAAAAATAAAACCGATTTTATAGTGTCCTATGAGCTGGAGGTTTAACCACATCACTAAATGCAGCACTGTAGTGTAAACACACAAGAAAAACATGTACTGTTGCTTTAAATCCCAGTTCTTGCTTCAGGCAACCCATCCCCCATTTCTCACAGACCCCCCCACAATCTCCCTCTCTCTCTCTGTGTATTGCTCTGTTGCTCGCCCAGCCCCCCCCCACCCATGCAGCACAGCTTGCATCCATATCGCAGCATGCAAACGGCCGTATTTCCCTCTGGATGATCCGCTCTACAGCGCTGATGGACTACTAGCCTATACAGTGGCCATTTCAGTCCAGAGAGGAATTCCAGTCCCCCCTCCCCCGTCCAGCCAGGAATACACAGATCTCTCACACACACACACACACACACACACACACACACACACACGTGCGAGGAAAGCAGACTCACACACCCCATTGTTCAAACACGCAAAACACAACAGATATGAGCAGCAAACGAAGCATCAGGGTAATTTGTTTCCACCAATAGAAGGCTGTTTAAGCGCCACACCGCCCTGCTTTTCTTTTTACGGCTGCGTCCGCTCCGCTGGGAATCTTGGAATGCTCTACGAGAAGACTATTACACAACACACACACCACAGCCAAAACATCAGGCTTTACGAGCCCTCGCGGCATCGCTAAAGCATTCAACAACCCCGCCGTCAATGACAAACACATTTCACCTTCAATTCAGAAGCAGAAATGAAGAAATTGAAGGATTGTTTGCCGTGTGACGCTGTTTTCATGACAATTAAACAATTTCCCCAAAATTCTCATGATTGTAATGCAAAAAAAAAAAAGAAAAAAAAGAAAAAGTATCAAGACATTTTAGCTTGAAATCAGAAGGAAGAATTAAGAAATATTTTGCATAAGGAAATTTGAAGGATATTAGTTTTTTTTTTTTGCATTGTGACTATTTTCATGACAATTAAACAACATTTTCTTTAAATTCCCATGATTATAATGATTTCCCATGAAAATCTGGAATCTGAGGGTGCAAAAAAAATCGAAATATTGAGAAAATCACCTTTAAAGTTGTCCAAATTAAGTTCTTAGCAATGCATATTAATAAACAAAAATAAAGTTGAGATTCATTTACGGTAAGAAATTTACAAAATATCTTCATGGAACATGATCTTTACTTAATATCCTAATGATTTTTGGCATAAAAGAAAAATGTATAATTTTGACCCATCCAGTGTATTTTTGGCTATTGCTACAAATATACCCCAGCAACTTATGACTGCTTTTGTGGTCCAGGGTCACAAATCTCTACAGAACAATAAATAATGGCATATGCTAATTTCACAAATGTACTATAAAACTTAATATCTAGTGGTCAAACAGTATGGGTTTTTTCATGACCGAAACCATTTCTGCACAGCAGGGTTTCTGATGTATACATAGTAGTAATACAAATTTAATGACAACATGAATTGCTTGAATTTTACATAACCTTTACTTAAAACAACACAACATCTCATCTCTGAAAAATGTCTGGTGCTTTTGTATCTCAATGTAATTATCTTACAGCTCTTAAATCTTATATATATATATATATATATATATCCAACTCACTCAACCTTCAGAAAAACACCAACTTTCACCAAAGACATTAAACGCCCTTGAAAACCAACTCTATTGACCCAAAAACACACTGAGACTGACGAAAACATCATCTGACGTCTCCAAAGTTGCTTTCAAACCAATTTTCCAACAACTTCTTGGGTCTTTTCACTGTTGCAAACAAATACTATGCCTAAACCAAAGTCCTTGAGGGTTTGGAGGAAAAACAACCCTGACCAGTTGTTATCCTTCATATGAACCTGGATAACCAAAGGAGGCTTGATGGGAACTCAGAGACTCATTATATTCACAAAACAGAGACTTCACACACTCCTCAAGACATCTGAGGAATAAAACCTCTAAACTTAGAGATATATATCCCTCATTACACATTTGGGTCCGTTTTGACCCGGAAGAGACACACAAAAATACAAGTAAAAAAAAGCATAATTTTTAGAAAGGGGAGGAAACTTTGCAAATGTTTTAAGACCTTCAAAATACAATTTATTTTAAGAGATGTAACCATTAAGGAAAAATTCTGATCATTTTGAAGCCAAAATACTTGTAAAATGTATAGGCTATTTGTGCCAAAAAAAAGAAAACAATATATTCGTAAAATATATTCAACCTTTTCCCCATTTCTCACACACTTTTGGGACTGAATTTTGTTGAATATGTATGAATTGATGAACCATTGCAGCATGAACATTTTTATATGTTTTTCATCTGAAAATAATAGTTTATGCATGCATTTTGTATTTTGACATAAATATAGGTTTTATAACTTTGGACTGTTTTTGAGCAATCATGAGTTTAATTCAATTCCATTCATTCCAATGGTGTTAATACTGTCAATTTGTAGAATATATGCTCTTATAAATATCACACAATAACATATAAAAATTAAAAAATCAAATCAATATTTAAAAATATATATATATTGCGTCAATTTATTGATGTAATTGATGTACGTTTAACTTAAAATTTCAAAGAATTCCTATTTTTTATTAATAAAAAAGGGGCAAATACAATAATTACATGTTAACATTCATAACTTTGAGATTTTTTCACATTGACTCATGAATGTTAAGTTCATAATCAGATACAATATGGTTTAAGTTGAAGAAAAAAGAAAAAAAAGACGATTCTTCGGGTCCAAACAGACCCTGAATGAGAATATAGTTTACAGATCATTATGCATTATGAGGAATATATAAAATCATAATTATCTAACCCAACAAGGCCATTCCCGATGCTGAAACACTGGGAACTCTGCCCTGATATCTCTGACACTGTGTGTTAATATTTGCTCGGAGGTTGTTTATTAAAGTTCACAGTGATATTAAATGTTATTTAATCTGAATTCAGCATGAAATTTGGATGTATAGATCCACCCCTCCCCCAAACCCCTCCAACACAACAAAGCCACAGCAAACACACACTTACTGCATGCAGAAGACTTTATCAACGTCTATGCATGTGTGCTGCTTTGAGGAATATGAGAGGAATAAATCCTAAAAGACATTTGCACAAATCACTTTATATAATATAGATGCACAAATCATTTAAACACCGATATAATCATGCATAACTTGATTCAGAAATGCAACTCTGTGAAAATTAAAAATCCTTGGATTGAAGGTTGACTGTCCTTGTGTTATTGCTGAGAATAGTGAGTACTAGTATTTGTAGTTATGAATGAATGCGAGCACTGATCGAGCTTTACTCATTCACATCTACAAGACTTACTGAAAACAGAGATATTTCAAATGCACTTATAATTATTCACCAAAGCCAGGTGCAATCCAAACAAACATGAGAATTAATGCAAACACATCGCGTTTTAGCAATAAAAAGCCTAGTGCGTTATAATCACGCTCGTTTATATACGTTAGTAGGAAAAGAGTCAGATAATCATGCAAATCTCACCCAAGTCTGGTCACAAGAATAAAAGAGCGCTTACCTGCACTAAAAGTTCCCAGAAGAAGTGCAAAAGTCAGCCAGGAAGCGAACATATTCCTCTAGTGACACAAAAACACCCCGGATTTTCTCCTTTTCAGTGTTTTCTGCTTTGCACACATTTAAAACGATCGGGGAAACACACACACACACACATATATGCACACACACAAACACGCACGCACGCACACGCGCGCGCACACACACACACACACACGAGCCCGAGTGACCGTCGGCCTGATGTCCACCCACCGATCGGGCTTAATCAAACTTTAACACATGCACAAATCCATCAGGAAAAGCGCCTATTCCAACAGAAACGCCGTCCGGTGCGGAATAACCGGCGATTTCCACCCAAATCCCGTTCGCGTGTGAAGCTTTTCCCGTGCAAGAGCGAGAATGGCAGGACGGGGTTCGATTCTGACATGCACGGAACTGAACTGAGTCCAAAATGGCTTCGGAGAGCGAAACGCATCCAGCAGGGAAACCAATTTCCCAATTCTACTAAGGCGAAGCCTCGGCTCATGAATATTAACTACGCAACGTGACGCTGGCGCGGATGCGCGCTCTGATTGGCCGAGCTCCGGTCAGCCCTCGGAGAAGGCCTGGCTCATGAATATTAAATCGCTTACGTGACTGGACGCTCCCGGAAGGTTGTAGAGGAACGTCAGCATGGCCTAATTAATATTCAGTAGGCGTGGCTTCGCCGTAGTAGGATTGGGAATTTCGCAGCAGGGAAACCCGGATGTTGAAACACAAAGAGAGAAATGCAAAGCTTTTGAGCCCATATGATCACACTACACAGTTTACACAAATACACACACAGCACGACTGTTTTAAAGCCAACACTGCGGTATTTTGGTGCAAATATGAACAGGAAAGTACTTAGTTTGTACTAAAAACAGGCTTTATTTTTGTATTATTTTGAGTATTATTTGTTATTGTTTTGATTTGGAGGTGAACTTCATTGATTGATTCACCTGAATATTAGTTATTGAGATGTAACTCCTAAGATTAAATGTCTTTTGGAAGCTGGTCAAGAATAAAGAATGCATAGAATCCGTTTTATTAAAGGGACAGTTCATACAAAAAAAATTAAAATACTGTCATCATTTAATCGTCCTCAAGTTGTTCCAAACCTGTATGATTTTCTTTCTTCTGCTGAACACAAAAGAAGATATTTTGAAGAATTTGGGAAATTAAACAGTTGACGGTAGCCATTGACTTCTATAGTATGGGAAAAAACAACAACAACAACAAAAAACTATGGAAGTCAATGGCTACCGTCAACTGTTTGGATAATTTCAAACAAAATTTGCATATAAATTAAAACTATATGCATGTAGAAATTAAATAAAAAAGAGAAATAAAATATAAAGAGAAATATAACCCATAAAAAATCAATACATTTTAAATCTGAATGAATAAATAAATAATTCTGTAGCTATTATGTTACATTTAAGATAATATTTCAAGATAATAATCTCAAAATTAAACTGTACAGAGAATGAAAGACAAGAGTATCAGACAAGAAAACTGAGTTTTGAAACTTAAATTAAAAACCTTCAAATCAAAATAAAATATCTGGTGCTGTTTATCACAGAATGTACTCTTTAAAGAAAAAAACCCAATAACTTCTAAATGTGTAGATATACACTCAACCGTCACATACTGTAATTTTCATGTCAAGTGAAGCGGCGCAGATGACAACAAACATCTTTGAAGAGCAACAAAACAAAACCTCACCGACAGTAAAGCTGTTTAATATGATTTAAAGACTAGTACTGTACACAGCATGATGATTCTTCAGACTAACATCTTAAAATGTTTTATCAGTATCACATGTGATTGCTTTCCAAATCCTCGAGAGGAAAACCTCTTTAAAACTCTCGAAGTGATTCTTTGTTATAAAAAAATACTAAAAGAAAGAAAGAAAATGCTAAATTAATCGAATATAATTTCCTGATATTAATACTGTTTATAAATATTTTACTAGAGTAGATAAACTGTATGTGCGTGAGCGTGTGTAAAGTTTTGAATAATTAGGAGATTTTATTCAATGTTTTTGAGTCTTATGATCACCAAGTCTGCTTTTATTTGATAAAAATATAGTAGAATTATTAAAATAAAATATACTGCATATAAATATATATATATATATATATGTATGTGTGTGTGCGTGTGTGTGTGTTGTGTTGTGGTGTGGTGTGTGTGTGTGTTGTGGTGTGGTGTGGTGTGTGTGTGTGTGTGTGTGTGTGTGTGTGTGTGTGTGTGTGTGTGTGTGTGTGTGTGTGTGTGTGTGTGTGTGTGTGTGTGTGTGGTGTGTGTGTGAGAATATGAGTGTGTGTGTGTGTGTGTGTGTGTGTGTGAGAATGTGAGAATGTGAGTGTGTGTGTGTGTGTGTGTGTGTGTGTGTGTGTGTGTGTGGTGTGTGTGTGTGTGTGTGTGTGAGAATGTGAGTGTGTGTGTGTGTGTGTGTGTGTGTGTGGTGTGGTGTGTGTGTGTGTGTGTGTGTGTGTGTGTGAATGTGAGTGTGTGTGTGTGTGTGTGTGTGTGTGAATGTGTGTGTGTGTGTGAGAATGTGAGTGTGTGGTGTGTGTGTGGGTGTGTGGTGTGGTGTGGTGTGGTGTGTGTGTGTGTGTGTGTGTGTGTGTGTGTGTGTGTGTGTGTGTATGTGTGTGTGTGTGTGTGTGTGTGTGTGTGTGTGTGTGTGTGTGTGTGTGTGTGTGTGTGTGTGTGTGTGGTGTGTGTGAGAATGAGTGTGTGTGTGTGTGTGTGTGTGTGTGTGTGTGAGAATGTGAGTGTGTGTGTGTGTGAGAATGTGAGTGTGTGTGTGTGTGTGTGTGTGTGTGTGTGTGTGGTGTGTGTGAGAATGTGAGAATGTGAGTGTGTGGTGTGTGTGTGTGTGTGTGTGTGTGTGTGTGTGTGTGTGTGTGTGTGTGTGTGTGTGTGTGTGTGTGTGTGTGTGTGTGTGTGTGTGTGAGAATGTGAGAATGTGAGTGTGTGTGTGTGTGTGTGTGTGGTGTGGTGTGTGTGTGTGTGTGTGTGTGTGATAGATAGATATTAATGATATAAGATTAAAGCGTGGCTCTCTGAATATTTCAGCTAAATAATCATAAAAAAGATCTGTGTCTCTTGAATTTATAATACAAAACATTAGTTTTAAATTAAGTTACGATGCTATTAAGTAAGCAAAGAAAGTCACATTTCTTGTAAAATGAGTTTTATCAGGCTGTTTTGCAGCTTTAGAAAATTATGAGTCAAAATATATTGTGGGTAATTACTGTTGACACCGAACTGCTTCCGTACACTGATTCACTAACAAACGCAGAGCTATTATTTTGAGAATTATATTGTTGTGAAAAATCAGATCCTCATGTCACGGTGAAGAAGGAGACAAACCTCGGGGAGCACTATAAAAATGACTGCTTTCAGAGCGTCTGAGGCGTGTTTCATAAATCTGAGGAGTTTTTAGGCTCGTACAGAAGGTTATTTCTCACACTGACAGCAGTGCAGTGGTTTTAAAAGCACAGCGGCCGGCAGAGATTGAGAGACGAGAGACGCTCCAGAACTCTGCTAAGCAGCTCTGCCAAACAGCACTTAACCCAATAACTAATATGACGACTTGAGTCATTACGACCGGCTTCATGATTCAACAATGACACACAGAGATCACATTGATCGCAGATCAGCAGAGCCAAGAGACACATGCACTGCATCACATTCACTGCAAAACTGAGCACTACTTTTAAACAGTGTTTCACAGATGAAGAGCAGTTAATCATAAATAATCTAGTTTTATGATCAACCGCTCGTCATCTGTCAAATACTGTACGCTACCAGTCAAAAGTTATTTAATATAATATAATGAAATTATATTATTTTAATAAAAGAATATAATTAAGTTTTTTTTAATGTTTTTGAGTCTCTACAGCTCACCAAGTATGCATTTATTTATTTATTTTTTATTATGCAAACAGACACTACTTACAGATGACAAATCAAAGTCTGCATTTATTTGATAAAAATATAGTAAAATGAATCAAATAAAATTAGTCATTTAAAATTAGTAAAAGTAATATTGTGAGATAAATATAATTTATAATATGAGATATAATATAATAATATAATAATATCTAATATTATAATAAAATATATAATTTGAATAGATTTTCATCAGTATATTTACAGAGTCATTATAGTTAACTAAAACTAAAATTAAAAAACATTAAAAATGTTAGTAGAAATAAAAATGTTAACTGATATAATATAATAAAAAAAAAAAAAAAAAAATATATATATAGGCAACATTTCTCATTTTTCATTTGTTTAAACTGATGTACTAAAATAATTTACACTGAAATAAAAATTAATTAAAACCATCTATACATTAAAAAAGAAAAACTAATAAACATGACGAAAACAAAAAATACTAAAACTTTAACAAAAAAACAAACAAACAAAAAACAAAACAAAACAAACAAACAAACAAACAAAAATATATATATTTAAAAAATAACTTACAGAAATAAGATTAGACATTTTTAAAAAGACAAAAAAAAAAAACACAACAAAATTACTAAGACTAAAATTTAAATTAATTAAAAAAAAAAAAAAAACGAAAAATATAAAAATGTAAAAGAATAGAACATTCATACAGCAAACAGCTATTTCAAATTAAAATAATATTTCACATTTTACTGTATTTTATCAAATAAATGCAACCTTGGTGAGGATTTAAAAAAAAAAAAGTAATTATTCTAAACTTTTGAATGTATACTACCAAACTATGATCCTGAGTTTATGTTTAAAATGAACACGAAATGCCTTCACACTCCAAAGCATTTGCTTCTGTGACATTTTTCTAACTGAAACATGAAATTAATGAGAAGAATATGGATAAGGATTTCATTCTTGATTACATGACCCGAGAAATTAAATTTCTGTCACATTTTCAGACTTTTAAAACACTTTTCATGCAATAGCAGACTGTTTTCTTAATTAGTCCGGGTTGTAAGTTTTGGTTGAGTCGTCCTGTCAGTCGTGTCGATGAAGGCCGGCTGTTTTCCTCTTCAAGGGCACTAAATCTCTGAATGAGACGGCGACGCTGCCCGGGTTAATGGAATCTGGCCTGTTAAAAACTCCTGAAAGCTGCATAAAAACAGGTGTAAAACCAGTTTACATGACGACAGCGACCTCATTCTGGTATTAAAGCGGCTTGAAACTCAGCAGATGCTGAGAACAATATCAAATGCAAATAACGGTTTTTGTAATTTAAAATAAATAATCCCAACATTAATATATAAAAATAATTTCACTGATTAATCACATAAACATTTTTCAATTTTTTTCATAAAAAGGAGAATCTTACAACTGCAAAGAGACATAACTGGTGAAGGATCATCTGAAGTCGCTGACTAAAGAACTAACTAATAACAAAATCAATTAATTTAATTTATTATTAAAGTATCACAGGTTCCAATATATATATATATATATATATATAGTATATAAAGGATCACAACTGTTTTCAACATTGATAATAAATCAGCATATTAGAATGATTTCTGAAGCATCATGTGACACTAAAGACGGGAGCATTGGTTATGAAAATTCAGCTTTTTTATCACAGAAATATTTTTTTTTAAGTATATTAAAATAGAAAACTGCTATTTGAAATTGCAGTAATATTTCACAAAATAATTTTTTTCCCCTGTATTTTTGATCAAATTAATACAGCCTTGATGAGGTTGATGAGTTGCTAAACTATTTTACTGATAAAGTCATCAGTTTAATGCTGTATAGCACAGCGCTGCCTTTGTACTTTTGACTGAATTGCCAAGAAACTTTTATGATAGCTGTTGTTGTTTATTAAATATTATTAGTCAAATAATATTTTATATAAATAATAGTAGTATTGGGAAACTGTGTGTGTTTGTGATGATGATTTTAGTTTCATTGTTCCGCCATTAGATGGCAACTAAGGCTTTTTTACAAGTCAGCAGTAAAGTCTTTTAAATTGAAAAATACTAAATCATAGTTTTGAACAAGGACGTTATTTATACTCTCAACAACAGCTTGTACGCAGCCAACAAATGCACCGAACAGCTGTCATCAGAAATCACCCTTAACAGATGAAAGGATAGCACGAGTCAATCAGACATTCAAAATAATTGTGAATATGAGACTGATCTGAAGAATGAATGCCGTATCAGATGCAGGTAATCACACTCACTCAGTCCATCTCTCTCTCATAATACTCTACTATACATAATACACTGCTTTTACTACAGTTATAAAATAAGATTTGAATGAAGCAACTAGTTCTAAAGTGACGATTTGGTAACAGAGGCTTGGGCTCAGCTGTTAAAGGGGTGGTCTAATAGATTTTTTCGAAGGCTTGTTTGTGTTTATGGGGTGCACAGAAATGTGTTCATGCTTCGTTAAAAAAAAAAAAAACGCATTATTTTTCAAGTTTTTGAACAGTAAGATTTTTTTTTTTTTTTAAAAGAAGTCTCTTCTGCTCATCAAGCCTGCATTTATTTGATCCAAAATACAGCAAAAGCAGTAATATTGTGAAATATTTTTTACTATTTAAAATAATGGCTTTCTATCTGAATATATTTTAACCTGTAATTTATTCCTATTATTTGTCATTACTCCAGTCTTCAGTGTTACAAGATCCTTCAGAAATCATTCTAATATGCTGATTTTCTGCTCAAGAAGCATTTATTATTTATTGTTATCAATATTTAAAACAGCTGAGTAATTTTTTTTCAGGATTATTTGATGAATAGAAAGATCCAAAGATAAGCATTTATCTGAAATAAAATGCTTTTGTAACATTATACACTATACCATTCAAAAGCTTGCAGTTAATACAATTTTTTTCTTCTCTTTTTTGGGGGGGAAAGAAATTATAGAAATTAATAATTTTATTTAGCAAAGATGCTTTCATTTGATCAAAAGTGATTATATCGATGTTTATAATGTTACAAACTATTTCTATATCAGATAAATGCTCTTCTTCTAAACTTTCAAGTCATTAAAGACAACTGAAAAAATTCGAATCAGCTGTTTTCAACATAATATTAATAATAATAAATCGTTTTGAGCAGCAAATGAGATTGTTAGAATGATTTCTGAAGGATCATGTGACTGGAGTAATGAAGCTAAATATTCAGCTTTGAAATCACAGGAATAAATTACATTTTAAAATATATTCAAATAGAAAACAGTTCTTTTTAAATAGTCCAAATATTTCAAAACCTTTTCACTGGTTGTGTATATATTACTATTTTTTTTATATTGTGGTTGCTTAAGTTTTTAATATACTCTTTTACATTTTATTTTTTAGTTTTTTAGTTACTGATTGATTGCTTTTAAGACCTGAAAGGTGTTTTTTTTTTTATTAACTGGTAGAGCAGAGCACTAGCAATGCCAATATCTTGAGGGCACATATCAATAAAACATATATCTTGAATGCACCGTAAGATATTTTTGTATAAAAGCACCCGGCAAATGCATAAAATCAAACACACATAGAGTCAGGAGCCACAGAAATCTGCAGGATGAACATAAATGTCAAAAGTCAAAGCAGTGGCCATTCATCTGTCCTTCATCATTCCTTTAAAACAGCCTTGATCTAATGCACCTCCACTCACTGAATATAAATTGCCGCACACCCCTCAGAAACTAAAACACCAGCCACCTGTAACTAATATTAACCCACTGGCACATTGTAAAAGACCTTAAAAAAACCTTTAGATCAGTGCTATTAGAGGATGCTGGATTCTCTCTTGAGATTCAGGAAGAAAATGACAAAATCTTCCAAAAACCTGAACGTTTAAGATGAACAGGTGAGCAGAAAACACACTCACACGCAAATGTGACCCTGGAGCACAAAACCAGTCTTAAGTCGCTGGGGTATATTTGTAGAAATAGCCAAAAATACATTGTATGGGTCAAAATTATTGATTTTTCTTTTATGCCAAAAATCATTAGGATATTAAGTAAAGATCATGTTCCATGAAGATATTTTGTAAATTTCCCTTTTTGATTAGTAATATGCATTTGCTAAGGACATCATTTGGACAACTTTAAAGGCAATTTTCTTAATATTTTGATTTTTTTTGCACCCTCAGATTCCAGATTTTCAAATAGTTGTATTTTGGCCAAATATTGTCCTATGCTTATTTATTCAGCTTTCAGAGGATGTATAAATTGACCCTTATGACTGGTTTTGTGCTCCAGGGTCACAAATAAAGATGAATTCCATGATTAAAAATTAAGTGCATGACAAAAAACACTGACTTGTGACACTGGAACACAGAAGAACACAAAACGCTGAAGAGGGCCAGAGCTACAGAATGTGAATAATGAAAATTATTTATTGACTGTGAACATTTGAATTGAAAAGTAATTTCACTGATACACTTAAAAAGTACAGAAACACATCTGATCTTAATGTCTATATAAGGATTTATTACACACATTTATTCTGACATGTTATTTCAGTGACCGAAGTTCAGCTGCAGTATTAATGTCATGAAGAGAAAAGAGAGTATATAACATCTGACTAATACTGATTCATCATGCAGCTCAAAGCATTATGGATAGAATCCCTCATCAGTTCTATTCTGATTCATCAACACAGTTTCACTGATGATCTCCTAGAAACCAAAAACCCAGGATAGAGCGTCTGAGTGAATGTGGTCTGGACTGTGTGGATGAGGCTCATTGTGTCAGAGACGCTGTAGAAGGACAGAGTTCCTGCACTGAGATCCACATACACTCCTATTCTACTGCTGATGGACTCTACAGGGAGAACAGTCTCTAGCTTATTGTGTCTGAATGAGTAACTGGAGGAAGTGCAGATCAAACTCCAGGACTGATCATTACATCCAAACAAACACTCCTTACTCTGTCCCTTCCTGCTGATGTTGTTCTTATATGACACTGATATACGCACACCATGATCACCTCCTCTCCACTCCAGCTCCCAGTTACAGCGTCCACACACACTCTCTCTACACAACACCTGAGACCAATGATCAAATCTGTCTGGATGATCAGGATACGGCTGATCTGTTTTAGTGCCAGTAATCACTCTGTTGCTCTTAGACAGACGGAGACGTTTATATGCTGTGTTTGGATCCAGAGTGAACTGATGGGAATCTAATGGAAATAAAACATATCAGAATCAAGAATTATGAACCTGTTTGATCTTTTCATGTAGCTGAACTCTTCATGTTCAGTGTATCATCAGTGTCTCAGTACAGATGACCAGATATCTGTGCAAATCATCATTTACATCAATAATAAACTATCAGTCAGCAAACAAATTTGGCTCAGATTTGGCATGCATCTGGCATACAGCATGTGAGCCAAACATGGCCCGGGTTTGGCTGAGATGGTGCCGGGTTTAAGACGGCACACAAGACATGGCCCAGATGTCAAATATAGATATGTGGGCCACGTAAGTATGGCCGAACTTGACCCACATTTAAAATCCATTTCAAATATTTTTGAGTAAAATCCCAATGTCTTCCCATACAGAAAGGTAATATATTCACATATATGTGAAACACTGTTAAATATATTGAAATATATTTTTAAAATGCATAACAAAGCTCAAAAGTCTAAATATATGTGCTCCTAGAATCCGTGTTTTCATTGTTATACGGTAGGGGGCGCTAGTACACATCTTCTGCACAGAATTTCCAAAAACCCCCAAAAAAAACCACTAGTGAAGAAGAAACTCAAACAACAGATGTTTCCACATGTAATCTAACACGATCATCTGACATAAAACAGCATCAAAACTGTGTAACGTTATGGAATAAAATGTCGACCAATGAAGAGGTAATAACGACTGTCAAGCTTTGGGGTGTTGACCGACTCCATCTACGTTTTATCATTCTGAATCCAATTCATATTCTTTTTTCAGCTTTTTGTTCAAAATGTTGTTTATTTCTTTATTTTTTTATTTATGAAACTTACCCACATTCAAGTGTTTAAAAAAATAATGCAAGAAGCTAGAATAAAATGTTTTTGTTTACAAGCAGATAATCTGTTCTTTCTTTTGATGTTTTGCATGTGCAGATATTCATACAACAAAATATATACACATTAATACCTAAATAGGCACGTAGTAGTATACTTAAAGTATGACGTAAAGTTCACTTAAAAAAAACGTACAAGTATACTTTCAGTATAAAACTACTAAACTAGTAGTTTACTGAGACTATACTTCAAAGTGTACTAAAAATGCTACTACAAGTATTTAATTAGTAAACTATCAGTATACCTATAAGTTCACTTTTAGTATAATTGCAGTACAAGCTAAAAACATTTATGTAAATTAGTTGTGTACTCAAAGTTTGCTACTGTTATACTTAAAGTATACTTAAAAGTATACTTTTATATACTAGAAAGTGGGCCAATTTAGTCCCAAGGAGTATTGAAATAGTACACTTACAAGTATACTACTAGTACACTGATATTTGTATACTTACTACATAAAGTATACTTACAAATATACTCAAACTTTACTTAAGTATACTTAATAAAATAAACTTGAAGTATACTACTTCTTGGTAAGGTAGTTTTTCTGCTTGTTTTTTTACTGACTTACATTGTAGGAAGTCGTTCCTGGTCCTGGGAACAATGTTGGTGAATGTGACTGTGGAAATCAACAGACATGAACATGTGATTCTTATGATCCTGCATTCATTCCTAAGACATTTCTAATATGATGTTATCCATGATATGAGATGATGATGGACTCGTTTCTGAGAGCAGATGAATCTCCAGGACTTTACCTCTGTCTGAGATCTTCTTGAGCTCCTCTTTGCAGAAATCCTTTACTTTGTCTCTCAGCTGATGGACAGATTCTCTCAGGCCATCAAAAGAGAAGAGAAAATCGTCATTTACGTCTGTAGATTCAGGAGGTGCTGAGAGAGACTGGAAACTCTACAGAAAACAGAAATCAAAACTCATCAGCTCCACCATTCACCCAATAACCTGCAGGAACATCAGATTTGTGCGGCTCTTGTTGACTTATCTTTAGTTACTCACCTCAATCCAGCACTTTCACAGCTTCAGCTACATTCTTCTCATATTCATTATAGAGCTACAGATTCTAGTGTTTTCCACACTATATGTGAACTTTCTAGGAAATAATTTGGATAACACATCTGCTAAGAACATAAATGTCCATTTAACAGTTCAAGCACATCAATTGAGTCTCATTGTAGGGTTGAGTAGATTTGCTCAAAAACAGCAGCTCACAGGCTATGATTAGATTAGACCATTATTTATATTATTTAGAGCAGTTAGTGACACTGAAACTTCGAAACAATGATGCTGTATATTAGCAATCAGTCTCATCAGGATTTCAGACAGAAATGCAAGGTGCCGTAAATTGTTCGATTTTGCATTAAATTCGGCAATTACAGAATTGTGAAATCCTGGAGTGACTGAACAATGCTTTAGCGCCTTGAAACCAAAAAGAACCTAACCGTGTCTTAAAGGCATAGTTCAACCAAAAGTGAATATTTTCTGTTAATTTACTCACCCTTAGAGCATCCAAGATGTAGGTGACTTTTTTTCTTCAGTAGAACAGAAAAGAAGATTTTTTTAGTAGAAACCGTGGCCCTTGGAGATTCATAAATTGCAAGTCACCGGCCCTTTGATAATAAAAAAAAGCATATCAAGAAACACAAAATTAACTCTCTCCTGTGAACTCACTCAGCGCTCCAGTTCCTACAAAAGTCAGTGAACTGAGGAAACAGTTTGACTGATGAGCTGCTGATTTGCGCATGCGTGAACCAAACACTTGAATGAAGGGTACAAATGAAAGTTTTAATGGTTTGTCATTGTTTATATAAAAAGTTGAGAGACTAGTTTATTAGGGGCCAAGCACCGAAGGTGCGTAGGCACCTATTGTATCTGTTGGCATTCTTATTCTTCTTCTTCAATTTCTTCCGCTCTTGAGTCTATGGCAGCCCATAGAACCTTTTGGGGGAAAGTTGTAAAATTTGGCACACTGATAGAGGATAGTGTCAATAGTAACCACATCAAATTTGGAGTCTCTAACTCAAACTCTCTAGCACCACCACTTGTCCAAAATTTCACTCATGTTTGTGCTAAAACCTTTTGAACCGTAAGCCACAAAATGATTTTTTTTCCCTCTGAATCCTTGGCTCAAGCAGAGTCGAATGAAGTCCAAATTTTAAAAAATCATAAGGTTTAGTTTTTTCGCTATATTCAATTGTTCGCAAAACCTACTTTTTCAAACTCGTCCTAGACGGTTTGGTCCGATTTTCACCAAAATTGTCTCAGATCATCTACAGACCATGCTGGCAAAAAGTTATGGAATTCATGTCGATTAGTCCAACCGTTCTCGAATAACGCGCAAATGAATTCACAGAAAAGCACGCAAAAATGTATCTGAGGCTATCTCCGTAACGGTTTGGTGTATTGAGACCAAACTTGGTGTGTGTTATAACAAGTATGACCTGAGGCTACCTGCAGTGTTTCGGCGCTGTGCCACCTAGTGGTCAGGAGATATGAAAAATGGTAATTTTTGCTTATAACTTCTCAATGGTTTATCCAAAAAACTGGTCTCTTTAGATTCGTTGCATCATGCCGAGTCGAACCATATCCAATTTTCCCATGTAAGCTATTTTGGGCGTCGGTCATTTTGAATTTTGTCATAAAATACTATATTTTACAAATGAATTGACGTATCGTTATGAAACTCGGTATGCTTCTTCGGCACCATGCCCTGATGGTGCTCAAAAAGTTTTGGGACAGTGCCGCCTTGTGGTGAAAAGTTATAATGAAATTTCTAAAAATGCTTATAACTTTTGCTTACATTAGCCTATTGTAATCAAACTGATGTTGATAGATTCCTTGGTTCATGCCGAGAACACCGATACCAATTTTGCCATAATTGGCTGAACTTCCTGTTCGCCATTTTGATTCATGTTGAAAAACTACTTTTTTGAACTCCTCCTAGACCGTTAGTCCGATTTTCAACAAATTTGACTCGGATCATCTTCAGACCATGCTGGCAAAAAGTTATGGATTTTGTGTCGATATAAGAAAACGATCTTTGTTTAGCGCATCAACGAATTTGCTGAAAAGATGCCAAACTGCATCTGAGGCTGTATCTCAGCGAAACTTTGACATATTCGCACCAAACTTTGTATATGACATTATCACCTCACACTGAACTTAACTGAACACAAAAGTTATGGATTTCATGTCGATAGACATAACTGTTTTCACATACCACAGCAACGAATTTGAGGCATGATGCCAAAATGACACTTGAGGCTGTATCTCTGCAATGCTTTTGCTGTTTACATCTCTGGATGTAAACGCAGCTACTGAAACTTTATGCTCTACCTTAACTTCTTGTCTAGACGACATTTGTCCTCTCTCCTCTAGGTCAGCACGGGCTGCCCCTTCTAACCCCTGGTTATCAGATGTTCTTCGTGAACATTGGACTAAACTCAGAGCGGCAGAGAGAAAATGGCGCAAATTAAACAACCCGTCGGACCTGAGTAGGTATCAGTCTCTGCTCTCATCTTTCTCTGCTGATGTCCACACTGCCAAATCCTCACATTTCCACAACAAGATCAACAGCGCTCCAGACATGCGTAATCTCTTCAGAACATTTAATTCTCTCCTCTGTCCCCCTCCACCACCTCCCACCACTTCTATTACAGCTGATGACTTTGTAGCTTTTTTTACAGACAAAACTAGATTGATCAGTGATCAGTTCTCACCTCCACGCACACAGGACCCTCAACCAACCACATCCACTGCTAAAACTCCCATCTTCTCCTTCTGTCCCCTGACGGAGGCTGAAGTATCCAAACTTCTCCTCTCCAACCATCCTACAACATGTCCTCTTGACCCAATCCCCTCACACCTTCTGCGAGCAATCTCTCCCACGCTCTTATCGGCACTCACACACATCATCAACACATCCCTCCTCACAGGCATCTTCCCCACTGCGTTCAAGCAGGCTCGGGTAACCCCACTGCTCAAAAAACCTACATTAAACACTTCTCTTATAGAAAACTATAGACCTGTCTCTCTCCTTCCATTCATAGCGAAAACACTTGAACGTGTTGTCTTCAACCAGGTCTCATTGTTTCTTTCACAGAACAACAAACTGGACGCTAAACAGTCAGGTTTCAGGAGTGGCCATTCAACTGAGACTACGCTTCTCTCGGTCACTGAAGCCCTGCGAATTGCAAAAGCCCATTCCAAATCATCAGTCCTCATTCTGCTGGATCTATCTGCCGCGTTTGACACTGTCAATCATCAGATACTCCTCTCCACCCTCTCATCACTGGGCATCGCTGGAATTCCACTTCGCTGGTTTGAATCCTATCTCACTGGTAGGTCTTTCAGGGTGGCCTGGGGAGGGGAGGTATCCAAAGCACATACACTGGTCACTGGGGTTCCTCAGGGATCGGTTCTTGGACCCCTCCTCTTCTCCGCATACACTACATCACTGGGTCCCATCATACAGGCACATGGATTCTCCTACCACTGCTATGCTGATGACACACAGCTCTATCTCTCCTTTCAACCAGATGATCGAACGGTAGCTGCAAGGATCTCAGGTTGCCTGGCGGACATCTCGGCATGGATGAAAGAACATCACCTTCAGCTCAACCTGGCAAAGACTGAGCTTCTTGTCTTTCCGCCGCTCCAACTCTACAGCATGACATCACGATCCAGTTAGGTTCATCAACAATTACCCCATCAACTTCGATCAGAAATCTTGGTGTAATCTTTGATGACCAGCTGACCTTCAAAGACCACATTGCAAAGACTGCTCGATCTTGCAGGTTTGCACTACACAACATCAGAAAGATCAGGCCCTTTCTGACGGAGCATGCTGCACAACTTCTTGTCCAGGCCCTTGTCATTTCTAGGCTGGACTACTGCAATGCTCTTCTGGCTGGACTTCCATCAAACACAGTCAAACCTCTACAAATGATTCAGAATGCGGCGGCACGACTGGTCTTCAAGGAACCCAAAAGAGCCCATGTTACACCTCTCTTTATCTCATTGCATTGGCTACCAATTGCAGCTCGCATCAAGTTCAAGACACTGATGCTTGCTTATAGAACAACCACAGGCTCAGCACCCGCCTACATGCACTCACTATTAAGAATCTACATCCCCTCCAGAAGTCTGAGATCTGCTAGTGAGCGACGCCTCATGGTACCATCACAAAGAGGCTCAAAATCACTCTCCAGAACATTCTCGTTCACCATTCCTGGCTGGTGGAATGATCTTCCCACCCATATTCGGAGCGCTGGATCCCTGTCAATCTTCAAGCAACAGCTGAAAACTCATCTCTTTCGACACTACTTGACTTCACCCTACACATAAAAAAAAACAACAAAAAAATACTTTCTCCTTATTTATTCCTTCCCTTGCTAGCTTGTACTTATTTAAACAATGCCTGAGACTTGGTGTTACAAGCACTTCGTTTGTCGGATTGCCTCTTCAAGATGAATCGCTTTATGTATTCCCCAAATTGTAAGTCGCTTTGGATAAAAGCGTCTGCAAAATGACTAAATGTAAATGTAAATATTGACACCAAACTTTGTGTGCCATTGTCACCTCACACAGAACACTCCACATCGATTTGATAACAGCGCCACCTATTGATCAAACGTGATAAACCAATAAATCATATTGCTATAGGTTTATATATGTTTTTTCAGCCGTTTTGACTAAAAACATCCTAAAATGGCTTCAGTTACTCATTTCTGCAGTTGGTCTGTTGCTTGCTTCTGTAGTGCTTGGCCCCGTGATTGCTGCTTGCAGCTATATTTCACTTTATATGCTTTAGACATGTAAAATATCCACATTTCACATCATTATTGGGTGCTTTAATATTCTAATTGTGTATACATTATGTCATTGCGTGAATGAATGAACTAGTGAATTGAACCAGTGCATTGAAAATAACTGTCTGAAAGAACTGGATTTCCATGTTGCATGAGGGTCTAGATTACCAGTAATAACGCAGTAAATAATGTCCAGTTTCTTGTACAGACAAACTGTTTCACTTCATAAGACCTCAATACATTGTCAAGAACCACAGGTATTCATTTTGTGTTTCCTGATTTGCTTTATTTTTATTCTCAAAAATGTGCAGCCGCTGACTTGCATTATATCTATCATGATCTCTAGCTGGAGTGCCCATGAGCTGCTCTAGAGGGCACTCCATCCCTTACCTTCACCTTCTCACCCCATCCTTACTCCGTTGTCATGCCACCCATAGCAGAAGACTTAGCCATTCCTGGATCCAGTGGCTTTTTGAGTGTTTCCAGGTCGATCATGGACCCAGCAATCAGGTTGGTTTGCCTCCGACAGGGAATGCGTTCTCCCAAGGACAACATTCAAGACTTTGGACATTGCAGAGCCTCCAGCCGACATGGATGTCATGCGACAGTCTTCAGCCCTCATGACCAAAGAAATTTGGGGCTGATTTCTAGTTTGGTGGACTTACTGCTGGTTTCAGCCAGAGCAGCAGGCATCCCAAGGGCTGTTCCCATATCCTCAGTGCTCCCTGTAATGGTGGTAGCCATCCTGTTTGTTTGGGCTACACACTACTCTACTACTCCTCCTGAGCCTGCTCCAGTCCACGAATCTGCTCCAGAACCCACTGCAGTCTGTGGGTCTGGTCCGGAGCCTGCTCCAGTCCATGAGTCTGCTCAAGCTCCTCCTTAGGTGGCGGTGTCCACTTCTGAACTCTCAGCCTGTCCTGTCACGGCCAAGGAGGCCATCTCTGAGCTCTTTGCCTGTCCTGTCCCAGACAAGGAGGCCATCTCTGAGCTCTTTGCCTGTCCTGTCACGGCCAAGAAAGCTATCTCTGAGCTCTTTGCCTGTCCTGTCACAGCCAAGGAGGCCGTCCCTGAACTCTCTGCTTGCCCTGTTATGGCCAAAGATGCCATTGCTAGATGTCTTCCTGTCCTGTTACGGCCGCAGACACTGTTGTTAACCTCTCTGTACTCTCTATTCCAGTCCTGCCTGATCCGCCTTGGTGGATGCCTGCACCATCAGCTCCACTGAAGTGGTCCTCAGTGCCATCAGCTCCACCCTGGTGGTCATCAGCTCCACCGTGGGGATCTTCGGTCCCATCTGCTCAGCTGTGGTGCTCTTCAGCTCCACTAGCTCCGCCCTTTTGGTCTTCAGCTCCACTCTGGTGGTCTTCTGCTCAGCCTGCTCTGCCCTGGTTTCATACTCCGCTGGCTCTTCCTCAGTCTCCAGGTCCTCCATCTCTTTGGGTTGTTTCCTGGTTTGTGATCATTTGTTGCCTGCCTTGACCGATGCCTGTTATTTGGATTACTCTTTTGTTTTGCCCTGGGACATAGTTGTTTACTGGTGTTTGACCCTGCATGTTTCGACTATGCTCTTTTAGAAAACTTTCACTTGGATCCGCCATTTTTCACATCGCCTGTAACAATATCAGTGACCAAGGAACACAGTTTCAGCTAAAACTCTTTTTTTTTTTTATTTGTGGCACCTTGAATTTTTGTGTGAAATCCTTGTGGGACTGATTGCTAATATATAGAATCATTTCATGTTTGGGGTCTTCATGGTCAAATTTATCATGCAGGCAAATAAATATTAATTTTATCAGTTTTGAAGATCACCTGATCCAATTTTTTAAAAGTTGAAAAGTTAGTGAAGTTTTGAACTGTTGGTGGAGTTTGACAGCTTAATATATCTTCCGGGAAAAAGAGCTCAGAGAAATGATTCCTAATGATGCGTTTCCACTGGCACGTAGCAAGTTCAGTGGAGCAAGCTTTTTCAATTAATTGCTATGGAAGTTGATCTTAAACGCTTGCGCAGTGCATTGTGGGATTGAAAGCGGCACGGAGAAAGCATTGAGAGCGGCCTAGAGCATCAAAAAGTTTGGCCATTCCTCAACTTTATGCAAATATAGAGTGAAAAATGCCAGGCGACAACCAATCCTTGTGAAAAGAAGATGAAACGTAAACAGGGTGTAAACATTGTTTTCAGAGGCGTGCTCTTGCCATAATTTAACACACCCTGAAAGCAGTGGTTTTGTAGTGTTGCCAGCGGCACTGAGCGCAGATTTGACGCTGTAGTGGAAACGCACCGTAAGAGATTTCCAGAGCTGAAAAATCATTTGTAAACAGCATCTCTCTCAAAAGAAGATGATCAGATGAGAGTCTGACTGATGATTATATAATAATACACTCATGAAATGTTTCTCTGTGAGTCTCGTGTCACAGAAGGATCTGGCTCAAGTCCACTATGATCCTGTTCTTCTAGATCTCTGCGGAATACTTTAAAAACAACGTTCCTAAAGATCAAATTAAAAAGGCTTTGGAAATCTCATCATCTACAGTGCATAACATCATCAAAAGATTCAGAGAAACTGGAGAAATCTCTGTGCGTAAGGGACAGGGCCGAAGACCTTTGTTGGATGCACATGGTCTTCGGGCCCTCAGACGACACTGCATCACTCATCGGCATTATTCTGTCATTGACATTACTAAATGGGCCCAGGAATACTTCCAGAAACCACTGTCGGTAAACACAATCTACCGTGCCATCTGCAGATGCCAACTAAAGCTCTATCATGCAAAAAGGAAGCCATATGTGAACATGGTCCAGAAGCACCATCGTGTCCTGTGGGCCAAGGCTCATTTAAAATGGAGTGTTTCAAAGTGGAAAAGTGTTCTGTGGTCAGACGAGTCCAAATTTGACATTCTTGTTGGAAATCACAGACGCTGTGTCCTCCGGGCTAAAGAGGAGGGAGAACTTCCAACGTGTTATCAGCGTTCAGTTCAAAAGCCAACATCTCTGATGGTATGGGGGTGCATAAGTGCATATGGTATGGGCAGCTTGCATGTTTTGGAAGGCACTATGAATGCTATAAAGGTTTTAGAGCAACATATGCAGCAGGACAGCAGCATATATTAGCAGGACAATGCAAAACCACATACTGCAGCTATTACAACTGCATGGCTTCGTAGTAGAAGAGTCCGGGTGCTGAATTGGCCTGCCTGCAGTCCAGATCTTTCACCTATAGAGAACATTTGGTGCATCATTAAACGAAAAATAAGTCAAATACGACCATGAACTCTTCAGCAGCTGGAAACCTATATCAGGCAAGAATGGGACAAATTCCAACACCAAAACTCCAGAAACTCATAACCTCGATGCCCAGATGTCTTCAAACTGTTTTGAAAAGAAGAGGAGATGCTACACCATGGTAAACATGCCCCCGTCCCAACTATTTTGAGACCTGTAGCAGGCATCAAATTTGAAATGAGCTCATTTTGTGCATAAAATTTTAAAAATTCTCAGTTTAAACATTTCTTATGTTATCTATGTTCTATTGTGAATAAAATATTGCCTCATGTGATTTGAAATTCTTTTAGTTTTCATTTTATTCAAATTTAAAAAACGTCCCAACATTTCTGCAAATTGGGTTGTAAATCAAATCAAATATAACATTTTATTTGTCAGGTAAAAATGTATCATGCCAATTACATAATTAAACAGCTAGAAGGCAATTCAGAATTAAATTTAGTTCCAATTCAGATAAATACATAACATCCATTGTTTGAAGATGAATCTAAGAGATGAATACCTGACAGCAGATAGACACACAGCAGCATGTGAGTTCTAGAGCAGAGCTCCAGAATCACATATGCTGGGGGGTTTTCCGGCTACAGTATCACAAAGTAATGTTTTGTCAATTTGCTTATATATCCAGACCAGAACAAACAAATCTTCAAATTAGTTGTAAAAACATGAAAGACCATTTGGTTTGTTAGGATCTCGCGACCCAGGGTCGCACCTGACCAGAGATAGGAAAACATTCTCATAGACCCTGAGAGAAACCCACCTCTCAGCAGCAAAACACAAATCTACAAATGTTTTCAATCTTTCTCATAATATAAGTGACTGTGAAATTGAGACAATTTTACCAATATCATAGAGAGCTTTAGAATGATACTAAATATGAAGGGGAAAAAACAGATTCACAAGATACATCTTATGAGGTATATACATATTCTTATTGAACAGAGTGAAACCTTTTGGGGGAAAAGAGTGAGAGGCAGAGAGGACAGAGGGGAGAAGGGGTTCGTATATTAGCAAGGGGGGTGTTGTTTGCTTATGGTGTTGATAAGAAGCCAATAATAAAACATAAAATAAAAATAATCAAGGCTTAACACTTGAACACAAAAATATAAATTTTTATTTGTTTACCTGCATGTTAATATGAATATTAGAGAACTGTAAACTTGCAAATAACAAAAAACATTGCAAATGTGTTAAACTATTGAAATATTAATTTCCTCAGAGATATTTCAAGTAAATTATTTATTTTCAGGGGTTGACTGACAAAAACAACTGGGAATACCTACATGGCACAGTTAGTTCCAGAATGAACAGGGACTTTTGCGAGGTTGACCACAGGATTAGGTCCGGCTTTAGGTTAGTTGTAATGATCTCAATCAACCTGCACTTTCCAGTCCTGGGCATTGTCCAACAGGGTCGATTCCATTTTTGTAATCGACTTTACTGGAAGAATATGCCACCTTTATGAATGCGGTGGATTTTAAGACTCCAGGCTTTGGACGAAAGAGGTCATTTTTCAAGAGGTCGGACTGTTTCACTCCGTCTTGAATTGCGCTCATGGAAAGCGCTCGAGAAACAGTATCTCTTCCGCTTACAAATTGATTTTTTCCCGACATTCACGTTACATGATTTGGCTGGTTTTTACGTAGAGAGCGTGACAGCGCACCACATTAAAATAAATGATCATTCATGTTTTCATAACCGCTGCCAAATTCAAAAACTAAACTAAAATTAAAACATCTTTGAGAGCAATTTCTATTAAGGTTAATAGGGATTTTAAGATGTAGCCTAATTAGCGATTTGAATAATTAAGTTACTTACTGAGTAACTAAGTTACTTTTCAGACAGAGTAATTAGTAAAGTAATTTAAATACAATATTGATGATGTAATTAGTAATAGTAATTAATTACTTTTTGAAAGTAACTTACCCAACACTGCTTTGTACATATCTCTGCCTCCTCTTGCTGTCGGACTTTGGCTACTATCAGATTTTTTCTGGGCAGATGTTGCCTTGTACCATTTGGGTCGACTTGCCCTGAGTCCAAAACCCTCTTCCCTGCTGCAATTACCCTACAATGTCACTATGCCTGAGAGCAGATTTTGCTTGCTGTATGACCTCAGTTGGGGTCCAGTTCCTCCCAGTTGCCAGTCTGGGAGCAGACACTTGTATTGTAGCATCCTAAGACTTGGTCAGGGTCATGTTCAGTCTCACTTTGGTGCATTTGTACTCTTCATTGATCTCAATCAACACAAACAGAGGTTGAGAAAAGCACAGAAACTCATTGTCAATCTGCAGGACTCACACACACTGATGCTACTGTCTATAGGATTTATTAAATTTATTCTGACATGTTATTTAAGTAACAGACGTTCAGCAGTATTAAAGTCAGAAAGAGAAAAGAAGAGAATCTATAACATCTCACTGTTACTGATTTATCATGCAGCTCAAAACATTATGGATAGAATCTCACGTCAATCTATTCTGGTTTATCAACACAGTTTCACTGATGATCCAGAACCAAAAGCAAACCCAGGATAGAGCGGCTGAGTGAATGTGGTCCGGACTATTATGATGAGGCTCATTGTGTCAGAGACGCTGTAGAAGGACAGAATTCTTTCATTGTGATCCACAAACACTCCTATTCTACTGCTGATAGATTTTACAGGGAGAACAGTCCATATGTTACTGTGTCCAAATGAGTATCTGGAGGGAGAGCAGAACAAACTCCAGGACTGATCATTATATCCAAACAAACACTCATAACCCAATCCCTTCCTGCTGATGCTCTTATATGACACTGATATATACACACTTCCACTCCACTCCAGCTCCCAGTAACAACGTCCACACACACTCTCTCTACACAACACCTGAGAATAACTATCAAATCTGTCTGGATGATCAGGATACGACTGAAGTGTGCCAGTGTTAGTAATCACTCTGTTGTTCTCAGACAGATGGAGGAGTTTATTCACTGTGTTCAGATCCAGGCTGAACTGACGGGAACCTGATGGAGATAAAACACATCAGAATCAGGAATTATGAATCTGTTTGATCTTTTCATGTTGCTGAACTCTTCATTCTCTTCAACTCAAGTTTTTCTGCTTGTTTTCTTATTGACTTAGATTGTAGGAAGTTGTTCCTGGTCCAAAGAACAACGTTAGCGAATGTGACTGTGGAAATCAACAGACATGAACATTGTGATTCTCACGTCAGGACAAAATTATCCTGCATTCAAAGACATTTCTAATATGATGTTCTCCATGATATGAGATGATGATGGACTCGTTTCTGAGAGCAGATGAATCTCCATGACTTTACCTCTGTCTGAGATCTTCTCGAGCTGCTCATGGCAGGAATCCTTCAGTTTGTCTCTCAGCTGATGAGCAGATTCATATAGTAACTTACTGGCAAGTTAGTGTAATTAAGATTTACAGTAGCAAACTGTATTTGATTTGCAATCCAATTCATCAGTATACTACTGTAATTCATTCATTTTAATTTAGATTTCATTAGATTTTATTAATTTTTATATAGAATTCATTTTATTTTTACTCTACATAGGCACTACTGGCATTCAGTTAAAACAGACACAATAATTACAAAACATAAAATGCTTTATTTAAAACATTGCACGTATAACACTTAAAAATTTAGGCCCCGTTTACACTAGTGCGTTTTCGTTTTAAAATGGCGGTTTAGAATGAAAACGATCCCCGTTTACACTACACAACCGAAAAAGCATGCCACGTGACCATTCATACAGGTACAACCATAGATATGTATAGGTAGATCCCTGTTATTTAGATGGCGGACGCATCTGCGTGCTTGGAGCGGTCGAATGGGGAATCTACCCATACATATCTATGGGTACAATAATGAGGATGATGTTATTGTTTACACGGTCGTCAAGGATACGCAGTGGGAATGTGGCCAGCCACGCCATCGTTATTAGTGTAAACGATAGGTGTAACCGTAGCAAAAGTTATGCGTTTTAAAACGAAAATGCACTAGTGTAAACGAGGCCACAGTCTTCCAATGCTGGAACAGTGCAACTTCAGCATTTCTCCTGTCTTAGGACGTTTTGCAGTGCATTATGTTGTGTCCTCTGGATTCATCCTCACAAAGAATCTTTAGGCAACAGAAACATAATGGGGGAAAAAGACAAACAGCCAAAGAATACACAGCCATCTGCAAAACCCAGGTGCTGCTCCAAAACATGGCCACCACCTTTGCTCACCCTCCACTTTGTTAGTGACATAAATGTCTTCTCTGAAAAACAAGAAGTAGAAATGACACACTTTTAAAAGGCAAACCCCATATAGAATACACAAACCTCTCAAAACCATAGTTGTTCTCTTACCATGCATTATCAGTCTCAGGGTGGCTGGCATGTTCATATCTTTCTTGATGCCTCATTGCAGTTGCCTTTAAAACACAAATACAAAAAAAATGCAGTAAATCTTAAATTCTATTAAAATTCTTATTACCGTCCAACATTAACTACTAACACCTGAACAAAATTTCACATTAGTTAACTTAATGTTAATATGAGATAAGCGTTGCTCGTTAAAAATAATTTTAATTTGGTAACTTAATTCAATAAGCTGACAAAAGCCGTTTGAAATGACAGCGCAGTTTACCATAGCAAAGTTTGTTACCGCCATGTTGATGGGTAAATATTACTAGGTTAAACTGGTGTGCAAAAATCTGACACAAACACACAGACAAACGTACATATATTTTTACCTTGCTTGCTGGCCTTATTCTCTCGTAAGGTGCATCGACACACAGCATAGATGTTCTCCGGAGCTCTTCCACTCTCGTGTGGGTTCATCCCCGGGAAAAACCTGCGTCGCCATTTGATAAAAAACAATATAGAACCCATTATATATATTATCTACAGTGGATGCGGACAGTAAAGTGATGCCCCGGTATATTTCTGACGTGCAGATGTACTCCAAGCGCTCGCGCTGTTGCTGACACGAAGTACAAACGGATTTTCCAATCATTACAAGCGATGTAACACATCCAGTGTAGTCAGTCCCAAGCTGTTGCGGTGTTGTAGACACGGTGTAGGGCAAATCGTGTCAATCCAAATGTGAGAAATGAGGAAAATAAAACAACCTCAATAGAATGGCGCCAAAGAGGCCGTTACAGCAAATACAGTAGTATACAGCAATTTTAAAAAATACAGTAATTCTCTGTATGTGGGGTCTGACGTCACAGAAAATTCCCATGATGCAAAGGGTATTACAGTTATTTACCGTAAAGGGAATTTGCAGTATTATACTGGGTGATATACAGTAAATAACTGCAGAAATTACAGAAATGTCTAACAGTGCAGCCAATAACCTGCAGGAACATCAGATTTGTGTGGCTCTTGTTGACTTGACTGATCTTTAGTTACTCACCTCAATCCAGCACTTTCACAGCATCAGCTTCATTCTTCTCATACTCGTTATATCACAGTAGAGCTACAGATTTTAGTATTCGCTACTTGCACTATATGTGAACATTCTAGCACTCTGTTTGGATGATTAAACATCTGCTAAGAATGCAAATGTCCATCCAATTGCTCAAGTACATCAATGGAGTCTCATTATAGGGCTGAGTAGATTTGCTAAAAAAAGCAATTCAAAGGCTATGACAATTTTTTACAATTAGAACTATAAAGTATAATAATTAAAGACACTGAAACTTCACAAACATGACGCTGTATATTAGCAATTCTTCTAGACCTGTGTTACCTGCAGGAACTGGATGTGATCCTGTGTGTGTGAAAGCTGCTCCAGCTCAGCGTCTCTCCTCCTCAGATCATTGATCTCCTGCTCCAGTCGATCCAGTTGTTCTTCAGCTCGACTCACTGCTTGCTTTTCCTGATCTCTGATTAGCCGTATCAGCTCAGAGCGGCTTCTCTCAATGGAGCGGATGAGCTCAGTAAAGATCCTCTCACTGTCCTCCACTGATGTCTGTGCAGAGCGCTGTTAGGACACACAGTGATTCAGGCTTCAGTGAGTCTGAACTGAGACGGAGACAAACTTCTCTTCTTCTCCAGACTCACCTTATGAGACTCCACAGCCTCTCTCAGCTGCTGAAGATCTTTCTCTCTCTGCTGGATTCTCTGCTGGAACGTCTTCTGCGTCTCCTTCAGCTGCTTCTGCAGGACAAACAGATAACAGTAAATATTACAGGAAACTACTGGCACTAAATCATCATGTGAACAGATTAGGGTTGTCACCTTCAGCGAGGCAAAATAAGACACCCATTCACAACACAAAATTTTTATAAAACAATAGGCCAAGCCTACCTTTAGAAGCACGGATGTGTCTGTCACTTTAAACGTGTTGTTTATCCAAAAAGGAAAATTCTGTCATACCCAGGTCGTTCTTATCCTGCATAAACTTCTTTTTTTTTTCTGTTGAACACAAAAGATACTTTGAAGAATGTGGGTAACCAAACAGCTGCTGGTCCTCAGTAACTTCCATAGTATAGAAATAAATACTGTCAGAGTCATTGGGGACCAAAAACTGTTTGGTTGCACACAATGTTCAAAGTATATTCTTTTATGTTCAACAGATGAAAGAAATTATTACAGGTTTGGAACAACTTACGTGTAAACGATGACAAAATTTTCATTTCTGAGTGAACTATCCCTTTAAGCCTCACGTCACAGAAGTCAGTTAACTCTCAGCACATAGAAACTTTTTCACCTAGATATCACTCTATAGAGACTGTGTCTGTTCCCCGAACTAGAAAATACAGAAAACATCCAAACCAAAGTAATAGTAACAATTTAATTGATGTTCAACAAATAAAAAACAGATATAATACAGATAAACAAATGATAAAGCTTGACTTATTGAATATTAGATCCCTTTCTTCAAAAGCACTTTTTGTAAATGATATGTTCACTGACCATAAACTAGATGTGCTTTGTCTGACAGAAACCTGGCTAAAACAAGATGATTACATTACTTTAAACGAGTCTACACCCCAAGATTACTGTTACAAACATGAACCGCGCCCAAAAGGTAAAGGGGGAGGTGTTGCTGCAATTTATAGCAATATTTTCAGTATCTCTCAGAGGTCGGGTTTCAAGTATAATTCGTTCGAAGTAATGGTGCTTCATATAACGTTATCCAAAGAAACAAGTGTTAATGATAAATCCCCTGTGATGTTTGTACTGGCTACTGTATACAGGCCACCAGGGCACCATACAGACTTTATTAAAGAATTTTCTGATCTTCTATCGGAGTTAGTGCTGACTGCAGATAAAGTCCTAATCGTTGGTGATTTTAATATCCATGTTGATAATGAAAGAGATTCGTTGGGATCAGCATTTATAGACATTCTAAACTCTATTGGTGTTAAACAACACGTGTCAGGACCTACTCATTGTCGAAATCATACTCTAGATTTAATACTGTCACATGGAATTGATGTCAGTGGCATTGAAATTTGGCAGCCAAGTGATGATATCTCAGATCATTATCTAGTCTCCTGTATATTTCACATAGCTAAAGCTGTAAAGCCAACTCCTTGTTACAAATATGGTAGAACCATTACCTCTACCACAAAAGACTGCTTTATAAATAATCTTCCTGACTTATCTCAGTTCCTCACCATATCCAATAGCTCAGAACAACTTGATGTAACTGAAACTATGGACACTCTTTTTTCTAGCACTTTAGATGCGGTTGCTCCTTTACGCTTAAGGAAGATTAAGGATAAGAGTCCAACACCGTGGTATAATGAGCACACTCGCGCCCTAAAGAGAGCAGCCCGGAAAATGGAGCGCAGCTGGAGGAAAACTAAATTAGAGGTATTTCGTTTAGCTTGGCGGGAGAGTACCCTATCCTACAGAAAAGCATTAAAAACGGCTAGATCTGATTACTTTTCGTTTCTTCTAGAAGAAAACAAACATAACCCTCGGTATTTATTCAATACAGTAACTAAATTAGTGAAAAATCAAGCATCAACAGGTGTTGGCATTTCCCAAGAGCATAGCAGTAATGACTTTATGAACTACTTTACTTTCAAGATCGATACTATCAGAGATAAAATTGTATCCTTGCAGCCATCAGCTACAGTATCACTTCAGATAGCGCACTATAGATCCCCTGAGGAACAATTCCATTCATTCTCTACTGTGGGAGAGGAAGAATTGTATAAACTTGTTAAATCATCTAAACCAACAACATGTATGTTAGACCCGATCTAAACTACTAAAAGAGCTGCTTCCAGAAGTCATAGATCCTCTTTTGGCTATTATTAATTCATCATTGTCATTAGGATATGTCCCCAAAACCTTCAAATTGGCTGTTATTAAGCCTCTCATTAAAAAAACACAACTTGACCCCAAAGATCTAGTTAATTACAGACCGATCTCAAATCTCCCTTTTCTGTCAAAGATACTAGAAAAGGTAGTATCCTCACAATTATATTCCTTCTTAGAGAAAAATGATATCTGTGAAGAATTCCAGTCAGGATATAGATCGTATCATAGTACTGAGACTGCTCTCATTAGAGTTACAAATGACCTGCTTCTATCATCTGATCGTGGTTGTATCTCTTTATTAGTTCTACTGGATCTTAGCGCTGCGTTCGACACTATCGACCACAACATTCTTTTGAATAGACTAGAAAACTTTGATGGCATTAGTGGAAGCGCCTTAGCATGGTTCAAATTGTACTTATCTGACCGCCATCAGTTCGCAGCAGTGAATGAAGAGGTATCATATCGATCACAAGTGCAGTATGGAGTACCTCAAGGCTCAGTAATAGGGCCGTTACTTTTCACGCTTTATATGTTACCCTTGGGAGACATTATCAGGAGACATGGTGTTAGCTTTCACTGTTATGCTGATGATACTCAGCTCTATATTTCTTTGCGGCCCGGGGAAACGCATCAAATTGAGAAACTAACGGAATGCATAGTCGATATAAAAAAACTGGATGACGAGTAATTTTTTACTGCTAAATTCTGAAAAAACAGAGGTGTTAATTATCGGACCTAAAAACCTCACATGTAATAACTTAGAACATTATCTAACACTTGACGGCTGCTCTGTCAATTCTTCTTCATCAGTCAGGAACCTAGGTGTGCTGTTTGATAGCAATCTTTCATTTGAAAGCCATGTTTCTAGCATTTGTAAAACTGCATTTTTTTCATCTCAAAAGCATATCTAAATTGCGACTAATGCTCTCAACGTCAAATGCAGAAATGTTAATTCATGCGTTTATGACCTCAAGGTTAGACTATTGTAATGCTTTATTGGGTGGTTGTTCTGCACGCTTGATCAACAAACTACAGTTAGTCCAAAATGCAGCAGCTAGAGTCCTTACTAGAACCAGGAAATATGACCATATTAGCCCGGTTCTGTCAACACTGCACTGGCTGCCTATCAAACATCGGATAGATTTTAAAATGTTAATTACTTATAAAGCCCTGAATGGCTTAGCTCCTCAGTACTTGAGCGAGCTCTTATCACATTATAGTCCTCCACGTCCAATGCGTTCTGAAAAGTCTGGCCGTTTGATAATACCTAGAATATCAAAATCGACTGCGGGCGGCAGATCCTATTCCTATTTAGCACCCAAACTCTGGAACAATCTACCTAACACTGTTCGGGAGGCAGACACACTCTGTCAGTTTAAATCTAGATTAAAGACCCATCTCTTTAGCCTGGCTTATATTATATAATATTTGTCTGTTTCCTTCCTATTCTGTTTCTCAGTCCGTATCCGGTCAGATGGTGGATCAGCACCAAGAGATGATGTCTACAGCCCTGATCGTCAGCGGAGACCAGGACACCCAGATGACCCACAGAGACATATCCCCAGTGAAAACCTCGATTGAATACAATAAAATAAAAAAAAAATAACAAAATAACTAAAATATAATAAAATACCTAACTACATAATACTACTATTGTTAGAAATTACAACAAAATTAAAATAGAAATATAAACTTTTGAACTGCGGGTTTCGTCTGGTCAGAGGAGAACTGACCCCCGACTGAGCCTGGTTTCTCCCAAGTTTTTTTTTTTCTCCATTCTGTCTCAGAGGGAGTTTTGGTTCCTTGCCGCTGTCGCCTCTGGCTTGCTCAGTTGGGGACACTTAATTTCTAGCGATTATCGCGTGATTTGATTGCACAGATACTATTTAAACTAAACTGAGCTAGACAATGACATCTCTGAATTCAATAATGAAATGCCTTTAACTGAAAATTGAAAATTGAGTGTTTAATCTTATTATACATTACTGACACTCTATCCTCCAATTTGATACTGTTAAGTGCTTTGACACAATCTGTATTGTTAAAAGCGCTATATAAATAAAGGTGACTTGACTTGAAAGTCAGACAGTCCACCGTGAGCAAACTTCTCTGCAAACTGCGCGTTCATCATTAGTTAGCTACCAGACAGACCCATTGATAACTTTCCCATTCAGCCCTACATCTGGAAAGCCTTGTGTTCAAAGGGCAGATGTGAGCTCTAGATGTTTTAAACCGCTTTCTTTCTAAACAAAGACGCCAAAATGAAATCATGCACAAATGAGCTTCTCTAATACTTCTTAAGAAATTCAATGTGTTGGCCTTTATGGGACAAATCATGTCCCGTATTGATTTGATACGGGATGCATCATTTTGGCTTTAAATACGGGATGAACCCTAGAACAGACGAATCCAGTAAAAGTGGAACTGATAACTAATGGCTGTAGATTCAAAATCTAGAAGAGATGACTGATTGTTTACCACTGAAAGATCATTTGTTTGAAATTAACTTTAGTCAAATGTATTTGAATCAACTGTAGCCAGCTTTATGAACTGTTCTAAAGTGTGAACCAAATAGCCCATATAACTAGCCTAAAAGTGTGAACCAAATGGCCCATCCTGTCAGGACATCATAAGGTTACACTATCATTGGCTCTCCATGGGGTGTTATTGTGTTGCCTGTAGCACATTTGTTATCAGGTATAAAGGTCTGGTCTCATAGACAGTACCTTGGGTTAAGATTGTTGAAGGATGACATGCTAACATCACTGCTGAAGAACTGCTACACTGCTACCTTCAATAAATTCTTCTCCCCACAAGAACTTTGGTCAAGCTTACTTATTTTATGTATTAGAGAAATCTAGTACATTGGCGAGCCACCCAAACTACTGCTCAGCCAAATACAGCAAAATCTAACAATTTGGCGAGAGCCAGCCAGGAGAGACTGACAAGAAGAGAACTCACCAACTGCAACAAGAAGTGAACAAAAGAGTTTTGGAGATTCTACAGTTTTTGTGTTGAAGATCAACAGACCGCACCTGTGGACATAAGTTATTTGAATCAACTGGATCCTGTCTCAAATATCCTAATTTGGTGAGTGAAACTATCAGCTCTCTAAAAGAACTTAAAGAACACTCTTTCATAAGTAAGCAGATCATTTGATGTATGTAGTGTAACCATAATAACCAGTGTAGCGCTGTTTAAGAAATTTTGGCTTAGGCCTTTCTCTTGAGTCTGTAGGAACCTTTTAAGTGATTTAGTTAATTCTCCTGAGACTGTAGGAGCTATAGAAAAAGTGATTATAGCTTGGTCCTGTTCTCTTGAGTATGTAAGAATCACTTAAGAAAGAGGTTTAGTCCGTTCTCATGAGACTGTAGGAGCCATAGATGTGTAATTATAGGCTTCGTCCTGTTCTCTGGAGTCTGTAGGAATTGTTTAAGAAACAATTTAGTCCGTTCATCAAGACATTGTAGAAGCAGAGGCTTGGTCCTTTCTCTTTTTGTTTGTAGGAATTGTGTAAAAAACAAAAAAAACAAAAAAACAATTTAGTCCATTCCAGAGACTGTAGGAGCCATAGATAGCATTGGGGCTGATGTTGCTGCAAGAATTGGGAATTCTTGACTGGGTGCTAATTCAGTAGCCACTATTTTAGATATAAATAATTTTCCAACTTGGTTAAAAGAAGATGGGCATAAAGCCATGACATTATAAGTTTGTTTGCCTTCTGTTGAAAGATACAGAAAGAAAGATATAAAGTAAATTGTCTAAGGGACAAATTTGAAGCAAAGTAATTCAGCCTTCTGAGCTAGGATTCAGAAAGAATTGAAGTCTTATCACTCAGGATTTGTCAGAAAATTAGCCTTAATGTAAATGTTTTGTTTTAAATGAAGTATTGAAAACTGAGTTATAAAAATATTGATTTGTCTGTGTAACTGAAATGGTCAGTCTAACAGACTGCTGTGAATTTAAATCAGAATAAGCACCTTTTTACGGCTCTAACAACTTTTGTTCTGTTTTCACACCTCTGAGGGCACTTTTCCTGTACTTTCCATGGCTGAGTCTGCACGAAACAATGGTAATGCCTCTGCTCTGAGACCAACAACAGAAAGACATGGGACAGAACCTCCAAATGTGACCATTGATCAGATGTTGGACAATCTGAATGTATATTTGGACAAAAGGCTGGGACTGAGGGAGTACCATGATGATATGTGCCAGAGGTACAGCATTAAGCACTCAGAGAGTGGACTATGGGCATTGCCGGACATTAAAAGGGCTTATGGAAAGACACAGCGCTTATGGGCAACCACCAAGAAAGATGGATGGTCTGTGATTTTGGTCAAACAAATTATGCAGCATCTGCAGAAGTGTAAGACTGACAAATTGCAACATGAGATCAAAGCAGAGAAAGCAAAAGTTCGAGCACTGGCTGAACAATTGCAGAATGTAAAGGACAAAGAAAGACTGTTAATTCAGAATGACAATTTGCTAACTTTACTCTCCAAACAACTCGAATCAAAATCGTCAAGCAGCTCTGATGACAGCGACGCAGACATCAACACACATGCTGGAATTACAAAGAATAACTTGAAGGTTAGACTTGCTCCTGTAATTGTCAAGAACAGAAGAACTGAAGTTGAAATCAACAATGAGGAGGAGTATGAGGAAAATGGTGAACTACGAACTCACACTGTAAAGAAGTTGGTAAAGAAATATGTTCCATGCAGAACATACCAGCCAGCTATTCCAGAGCAAGTTGACAAATGGTCAAAAGAATTGCCAGATGTGTACAAGCAACCACGGAAAGTTTGGCAATTTCTTCAATGCTTGCAGAAAATCTATCATTTACATCCACTGGATGGTGTGATGATTGTTAATGTGAACTTAAGAGACAATGACCAAAAGACACTAACAGAAAGTGTTGAAAGAAGGATTGGTGAATCTCAAGAAAACATTGAGTCTGGATGGGAAACTGTACAAACTTTCTTGTTCAAACTGAAACCTGCAGAAGTTAACTGGGCTAAAATTACCTCTTGCATGCAGAAGACAGGAGAAAGTGTTGCAGAATTTGAAGAGCGCTTCAGACGAACTTGTATGGAACATTCTGGAATGAATGAAAGTGAAGATCTTGACAAAGACACTGGACTGCCCCTGAAAACATCATTTGTAAATGGGTTAAAACCAGAGATTTCTAAAGCCCTTAAAATCAGGTATGATGACTGGGACAGCACTGGAACAGCATTCATGCAGATTGTTGAATGGTCAGCAAAGATTGAAAGAACACAGGAAGTCAAACTCCGATCTTTGCAATCCAAACCTTTGCCATGCAACAACCGGACAATTGGGAATGAGCATGAAGACAGTGAATATCTGAGATACTCAAGAGCAAAAACTCAGGGAAGATGCAGACATTGCAACAAGGAAGGACACTGGGTTCGTGATTGTAAGCTGAGTTTGAGACAAAGTGATGAAGAGGAAAACCTGTTGAATAGGTTTCAGCAATTGACAGCCAAACAAAAACAGACTCTGCTAAATGCTGTGGAGCCGCAGGGAAACTGAAGAGCCTCTCTCTGCAGCACCAGCTAGTGACATCTCATCCAAAAGCTGATGGACTCCATGTGTATGCAAACAAGACAAGTGAAGACACCATACAGAAGGGAAAAGCATACACAGAAACTGCAACAACTGAAGCTAAAGATGATGTCCTAGTAGGCAGTGCTGCTAAACAAGCCGTAAAGGAGAGAGGTGAACATACAGCGGCATTAAGACAACTTCAGAAAGATGCACAAACAGCTTTGCATAGTAAACAGATTCAAACTGAAGTGTCCATAAAGCAATCGTCCATGTTAATGGAAGATGGAGCAAAACTGCATGATGACAACCAATGCATTAAGGAAAACTACAAGGAAAATGGACTATGCCCTTTTGAACATGCCACAGGCCGGCCCATGTCCAATGAAAATCTGACATCTGACAGCCTTGTCCAAACTGATGAAAGACTCAGCCTGGCAGTACACAATGCCAAGAATCAAGTGTTGGCACCTCCAAAGGGGGCCCATGGTATAGTGCCTAACAAATGGGTAAAGATAAAAAAAAAATCATTTGTCACAACAAGAATCCAGGTGTCACAAACTGAGCCGATAACCAAGGGTGAGAGGTGCAATGTGACTTTATTTAAATGAATGAATAAACAGAGGAGGTGAGGGAGTCGATGAGGGTCCAGGAAGGGGTAAAGAGTAATGTCCTTGGGAGTGAGTATCCGGGGAGCAATGGAAGTAATCGTAGGTATTCGCTGGAGTAACGGTGGAGTGTCACAGGGGAGATCTGAGGAGGAAGCACAAGAGAGTTACGGGAAAAGAGGAGCCTGGTCTGTGTTCAGGGTGTGAACCGTAGACCGGACGATGAATGCCAGAGAGTGTGAGTGCTTTATGGGAGTGCTGATGAGGGTGCGCAGGTGCTGGTGATTAGAATGCAGGTGATTGCGATCTCGTGATTCCTGGTGATGACGGAGACAGTGACTCTCTGACACTACCCCCCCCTCCAGGGGCGGCTCCTGACGCCCTTACACGGCGACGGGGGCGACCTCGACCTCTGGGTGCAGGACGGTTAGGATGGTTGCGATGGAATTCCTGGAGCAATAGGGGGTCAAGGATGTCGTCCCTGGCCACCCAGGATCTTTCCTCAGGTTCATAGCCCTCCCAGTCGACTAAGTACTCCAGTCGGCCTCCCGCGCCGTGAATCCAGGATTTCGTGGACCTGGTAGATGGAAGGTTGGTCCAGGATGTCAGGAGGAGGAGGCTCGTCCGGTTCTTGTGAATCTGGGGTGAGAGAAGAACAGGGTTTTAACAGGGACACGTGGAATGTGGGGTGAATTCGGTACCTGGGAGGGAGCTGGAGCTGATATGCAACCTCATTGATCTGCCTCAGAATCTTGAACGGACCTATATAGCGGGGACTCAGCTTTTTACAGGGCAGGCGGAGTCGCAGATCCCGGGTGGAGAGCCACACTCTATCTCCAGGATGATAGGTGGGAGTAGACTTACGGCGGGCATCTGCGAAGGCCTTATGTCTCCGCACTGCCCGTTGCAGATGGACGTGCGCTGAGTCCCACACTCTCTCGCTCACCCGGAACCAGTGGTCCACAGCTGGAACCTCAGACGGCTCTCCCGTCCACGGGAAGAGCGGTGGTTGGTAACCGAGTATGCACTGGAAGGGAGTTAGGCCGGTGGTGTCTTGCCTGAGGGAATTCTGTGCATACTCGGCCCACGGGAGGAAACGGCTCCAGCTGTGTTGATCTTCGTAACAGTATGCCCGGAGGTACCGTCCAAGTTCTTGAATCTTCCGCTCAGTCTGGCCATTTGTCTGGGGATGGTAACCCGAGGACAAACTCACTGTGACTCCTAGTAGGCGGAAGAAGGCCTTCCAGACATGGGAAATGAACTGAGGTCCACGGTCGGAAACGATGTCCTCAGGGATTCCATAAATGGCGGAAGACGTTGTGAAAGAGGTGTTCTGCGGTTTCCATCGCAGTGGGCAAGCCTGAAAGGGGAATCAGTTTGCAACCCTTGGAGAATCGATCCACGACTACCAGTACACATGTGCTCCCGTCTGAGTCTGGTAAATCCGTCACAAAGTCGATTCCGATGTGGGACCACGGTCGGCGAGGAATAGGGAGAGGAGTGAGCTTGCCCACGGTAGCTGACGAGGAGTGGAAGACATGGCGCAGACTGAGCAACTCTGGACGTACCGGGTGACATCACGGGACATACTGGGCCACCAGTACCGAGCTTGGAGGAGCGAGAGGGTCCGCTGTCTGCCTGGGTGTCCAGAGCCCGGCAAGGAGTGAACTGAGCCCAGAAGGGGTATCCGAAGATCCGTAGGGACGTAAGTCTTCCCTTCTGGGCCTCCCGGCGGAGCAGGTTCGGTGAGGGTGGCGGCTCGGATGTCGTCGTCAATGTTCCAGACGATGGGATTTACTATGAGGGCTGGAGGGAGAATCGGTTCTGGATCGGTGGGGGAGTCTGGTGAATAGATACGTGAGAGGGCATCAGCCTTGCCATTTCGGTTTCCGGGACGGTAGGTGATGGTGAAGTGAAATCGAGTGAAGAATAAGGCCCACCGGGCTTGACGGGAGTTGAGTCTTCGGGCTTCACGGAGGTACTGGAGGTTCTTGTGATCGGTGATAACTGTGAATGGATGTTGGGCTCCCTTCAGCCAGTGCCGCCACTCCTCAAGGGCCAGGTTAATGGCTAGGAGTTCTCTGTTGCCGATGTCATAATTCTGCTCCGCGGGGGTCAGTTTTCTCGAATAATAAGCGCAGGGCTGGAGGCTGGGAGGCTCGCCATAATGTTGTGACAATACGGCCCCGACGCCGGTGTCAGAGGCGTCCACTTCCACAACGAAAGGCTGATCGGGGTTGGGATGGCGGAGGATAGGGGCCGTACTGAATGCCTTCTTCAAGGCGTCGAAGGCTTCGTGGGCGCTGGGATTGAAGGACAGGGACTTGGGTTTTCCTCGGAGCAAGGTGGTAAGTGGAGCTGTGAGCATGCTGAAATCTTTGATAAAGCGGCGATAGAAATTAGCAAATCCCAGAAACCTCTGGAGTTCCTTGATCGTTTGGGGAATGGGCCAGGTGGAGACAGCTGATACCTTCCCCTGGTCCATCTGTATTCCTTCTTCGCCAATGATGTAACCGAGGAACTGTACCGTGGGGCGATGAAACTCGCACTTTTCCAGTTTGAGGTAGAGCTGATGGTATCGAAGCCTCTCGAGGACCTGCGCAACGTGGTGGCGATGGTCGGCCAGGTTCCAGGAGTATATCAAGATGTCATCAATGTACACCACGACGAAACGATGGAGGAACTCCCGGAACACCTCGTTCATGAACCCCTGAAATACTGAAGGGGCGTTGGCAAGGCCATAGGGCATGACCCGATACTCATAGTGGCCAGACGGAGTAATGAAGGCGGTCTTCCACTCGTCCCCTTTCCTGATCCGAACGAGGTTATATGCGCTGCGCAGGTCCAGCCAGAAGATGCGGGCCCCACGGAGTTCCTCGAGGCGGCCGGGACCAGGGAAGTGGATAGGGAGTTTGACGGTTTGAGAGTTGAGGGCTCTATAGTCAATACAAGGTCGCAAGCCCCGTCCTTCTTACCCACGAAGAAAAACTTGAAGCCGCTGGAGAACTGGATGGCCGGATATATCCCTGTTTGAGAGCCTCCTCGATGTATTCCTCCATAGCCCCACGCTCCGGGATGGACAGAGGGTATACTCGACCCTTGGGGAGTTTGTACCCAGGCAGCAGATCTATAGCACAGTCCCATGGCCGATGAGGTGGTAGTTGTGTGGCTGCCTGCTTACAAAAGACATCCTGGAACGCCCTGTAATCAGATGGGACTTCATGAACTTCCTCGGAGTCAGGACTCTCAATCCGTGTGGAGGCCACTTGGAGTTCTGAGAACTTAGAAGTTGGTCGTGGAATTCTCTTGAGACACTGTTGATGGCATCCTTCACCCCAACGGATTATCTCACTGGTCTCCCATCTGATTACCGGAGAGTGGAGGATGAGCCAGGGGCGTCCCAGGATGATATCCACGGTGGAGCTCTCCAGTACCAGAAATTTTATTTCCTCCTCATGCAGGATTCCCACCTTGAGTGGCATGGCTGGAACCTCATACTGGACCCGCCCACGTCCTAGCGGCTTTCCGTTGATCGTCTCGACTCGGAGCTCCTGGGATCGTCGTTGGAGGGACAGGCGGAGACGACCGGCGAAGTCCTGGGAGATAAAGTTCCCCGAGGAGCCCGAGTCGACCAAGGCTGTAGCTGAAACGGATTGCAGAGGGGTGAGTAGTTGTACTGAGATAACTGACAGTTTGGAGATCAGGGGATTGGTTTGAAGTGTACTCACCGCAGGACGTGGGGGTCTAATGGGACAGGCCTTGATGAAGTGTTCCGCTGAGGCACAGTAAAGACACAAGCCTGATGTTAAACGTCTTCCACGTTCACGGTTAGAGAGACGAGCCGTGTCAACGAGCATGGGCTCTGGTACTGGAGGGGTGGCAGCGGGTGAGATGGGCTGGTGAGCGGCTTCGGACATGTCGCAGGCGGTGAGACGCTGGGAGATTCTATTAGCACGTTGCATGAATCCTTCCAATCCCAAGGAATCGTCGTAAATCACCATTTGTCTGCGAATAGAAGGCTCCAAACCTTGTCGATAGGCGCTGATGAGCACCGCTTCATTCCAGCCGCTTGAGGCCGCCAGAGTGCGGAACTGCAGAGTGTATTCCTGGGTGGAAGAAGTGTTTTGACGGAGATTGAGGAGTTGGTCAGACACCGAGAGCGCTCCGGTAGCTGATCCAAACACTTCCTTAAAATGACGGGTAAAAGCTTCATAGGAATTAATTATGGCAGTATTGGCGTCCCATATTGCTTTAGCCCAATTTAACGCTCTCCCGGACAGGAGAGAAATTAAAAAAGCTACCTTGGAGCGCTCGGTGGGGAACTTCTGCGGCTGCATCTCCAGATAAAGGGACAGTTGGAGTAAGAAGCCGCCACACTCACCCGAATCACCCGCGTAGGTAGCAGGCAGCGCCATGGGACTGGCCGAGGCAGATGGAGGAGCTGGAGGTGGAAGCAAGTGTAGCAGTTCCAGATCTGCTCATAAGAAATTTCACACGGGAGACGGCAGGGACGGATTCACATCACTTCCATTTATTAAGCCTGGAACACATTGGGACACTTAATCAGAAAAACTGTTCTCCACGCTATCCTCTTTCCGCGTCTCACACAAAAACAACCCGGAGATAAGGAGAAACTTTTTTGCATCTTGCCTCGCCAGCGTCCATTTGCGGTCTGAGGCTGACAATTACAACAATTTTCTGTTAACAGTGTGAAATACATTAAAACATAAGAAATAAAGAAATTGAAATATAATTACTGGTTGCATGTTGTTCTTTTCACATGTATTATCAAAAGTTAAATGTATAAAAATTAATGTTCACGTGAACCAGCATACAAACATTCCCCGAAATATCATGCATATTCACAATGATATAGAGACACGAATTCAGTGCATAAACCAAAAGTGAAGCAATAGAATGTTTTTCAGAATAAGGGGAAAGAGAAAATAATAAAACAATATTCAAAACCAGTTCGCATACATTATCATTCAAATCACTTTTTTTACTGTTTGAATTAAAAGGACTGAACATACCTGGAACACATTGGGACACTTAATCAGAAAAACTGTTCTCCACGCTATCCTCTTTCCGCGTCTCACACTGCACAAACCACCAATTGATTAGTTCCACGTGCGTCAGATAAAATTCACGTAAAACTCACATAAATCTCATAATATACATACTCAAAATCGTTTCAGAACACATTCAACTTAGAATTTGATGAACTTTAGTCAAATGAACATTGTTAAACGTACCAAAAACAACCCGGAGATAAGGAGAAACTTTTTTGCATCTTGCCTCGCCAGCGTCCATTTGCGGTCTGAGGCTGACGTAACTCCCGCACTCCCCAAAGGCATAGCACGCAACACAGATAAGAGTCCCATTTACACAAAATACCATAATTAAAGTCCCTACACGCAATAACACAGAAAGATCCCTGTAGGTGTTTAATACATAACTGTCTTTTAGCTCCACAGAAAATAAGTTTTGGGAAGTTCATCACAAAGAATACAATAAAATTAATATTCATCTTCCCAACTGGTTACACAAGGATGCCCGCAGAGTGTTCACTAGCTCCTCCAGGATATCTGATAACCAAGGGTGAGAGGTGCAATGTGACTTTATTTAAATGAATGAATAAACAGAGGAGGTGAGGGAGTCGATGAGGGTCCAGGAAGGGGTAAAGAGTAATGTCCTTGGGAGTGAGTATCCGGGGAGCAATGGAAGTAATCGTAGGTATTCGCTGGAGTAACGGTGGAGTGTCACAGGGGAGATCTGAGGAGGACGCACAAGAGAGTTACGGGAAAAGAGGAGCCTGGTCTGTGTTCAGGGTGTGAACCGTAGACCGGACAATGAATGCCAGAGAGTGTGAGTGCTTTATGGGAGTGCTGATGAGGGTGCGCAGGTGCTGGTGATTAGAATGCAGGTGATTGCGATCTCGTGATTCCTGGTGATGACGGAGACAGTGACTCTCTGACACCAGGTGGGAAAGACCACTTGAGGATCTTTTAGTAACTGATGCAGCAGTTAAAGCGCAGGGAAACAATGAGTGGATTGATGTGAATTTGCCTAGAGACGAGGGATAGATGGCAGTAGTGTTTTTCAGAGTCCAGATATGGCGGGACTAGGGTTTATAGGCTCTAGCTTGTCGCCTGAGGACGAAGACATGAACATTTCACCACTGATAAACGCTGTAGTGTCCTGCCAACATTAAATAGGGACAGTTTTATTGGTAATTAGGCATGATTTGTTTAAAACCTTTTCTTTGGAAAGATACGTTTGCCTTTTCTCTTGTGTGTGATTGCAGGTGTTCCAGAGGATGAGCAAAGACATCCAAAGCTTGGACCAAACTGCACTGACCACCTAGATGAACACGCCTGAACATCCACAGAACACAACGACATCCACCACTTCCACAAGATTGCAACATCAAAATAAAAAAGGACTTAGGCATTCAAGATAATGCAAACCTCACCATGAACTCTTATTCTGTCATCTTAAGTAATGGAGCCTGTATGCAGCATTCTGTATTCATGATTACTGAAAAGTATGTTTTGTGATCAAAAATGATCAAAGGGGGGATTGAAAGATCATTTGTTTTAAATTAACTTTAGTCAAATGTATTTGAATCAACTGTAGCCAGCTTTATGAACTGTTCTAAAGTGTGAACCAAATAGCCCATATAACTAGCCTAAAAGTGTGAACCAAATGGCCCATCCTGTCAGGACATCATAAGGTTACACTATCATTGGCTCTCCATGGGGTGTTATTGTGTTGCCTGTAGCACATTTGTTAAAGGTCTGGTCTCATAGACAGTACCTTGGGTTAAGATTGTTGAAGGATGACATGCTAACATCACTGCTGAAGAACTGCTACACTGCTACCTTCAATAAATTCTTCTCCCCACAAGAACTTTGGTCAAGCTTACTTATTTTATGTATTAGAGAAATCTAGTACATTGGCGAGCCACCCAAACTACTGCTCAGCCAAATACAGCAAAATCTAACACCACCATTGTACATGAATTAATATAAAGTGAAAATATCATAAAAGTGAAATTGACGCAGATGTAGAGCCTCAAATAGAAAGCGTTTCTGCATCATTAATCATTTCTCTACACAGAAAATTAACTATTGGATCACTACACTGAGTATTAACTTGATCGCTAGTTATAAATACCTGTTTCTCTGTCCTCTGTGCTGCAGCTGATACAATGTCATGTTTTTTTTGTTCATATTTTGTACAGAGCTCACAAATACATTGTTTGTCAGTAATACACATTACATTTCCAGATGTATCTCATGTTTCTGGCAGATCATCTCCTGCAGTCGTTCAGTGGCATCGATCACTTTGTGTGGCTTACGTGAATGAAATTCCTCATGATGGTCAAAATGAGTTTGACAATATGATTCCTGACACATCAGACAGGACTTGACGGCTTTGTATTTTCTTCCAGTACAGACGTCACACTGCACATCTCCAGCTCCAGCGTAACAGTCAGCAGGTAGTTTGGTCTTCTTCAGTTTCTCCAGCAGTTCAGTCAGCACGGTGTTTGTAGCTAAAGCAGGTCTTGGACTGAAGGTCTGTCTGCACTGAGGGCAGCTGTAGACTCTCATCTGATCCTCCTGATCCCAGAACCCTGTAATACAGCTCTTACAGTAACTGTGTCCACACTGGATCACTGGATCCTTCAGGAGATCCAGGCACACTGGACACGTGAACTCATCCTGAGAAATTCTGGCTTCTGCCATTTTAATGCATGAATACAGAGACACAAACACACAACACCTCAACTACACTTCAGTTTCTTTTTCCCTGAACTCATGTGTTTCCTGTTTCTGTGTTTGAGTGCCGTGTTTAAAACAAGTGTCTCTGACTCTGCAAATCATGAAATGTCTACCACAGGGGTGTCAAACTCAGTTCCTGGAGGGCCGCAGCCCTGCAGAGTTTTGTTCCAACCCTGCTCCAACACACTAAGCATGTAGTTTTCAAATAAGCCATAAATGACTTAATTAGTTGGATCATATGTGTTTAATTAGGGTTGAATCTAAACTCTGCAGGGCTGTGGCCCTCCAGGAACTGAGTTTGACACCCCTGGTCTACTAGATGTCAGTGTCAGACAAAAAAAAAAAAAAAAGAAAAAGCACAAGTTACAGTGAAGCAAGACAACAGCTTTAAAATCTGCAGCAGTACTGCATCATGAATAATACAGGATTACTACAGGTCACGTGACCTGCCATCATCCACTGTTAGGCAGTGCTGGGTAGATTACTAATAAATTGTAGTCTGTTACTGATTACAGATTATATGATGAAAACTGTAGTGAGTAATGTTATTTAGGTTATTCATTTTAGGTCTGTCACAACTGCGCTGTAGACAAACTCACTAGGAGGAAGATGAAAGTTTCCATCTTTACTCCAAAACAAAGGTACAGTAATCCAAACATCGGGTAGATAGAGCACAACACTGCAGTAACATAGACAAGACTAGACGACTAAAACTGAAAACATAGGAACTTAAATACACAGGATAACGAGGTGACAAAGCTGAATGGGATCAAAAATCTAATTAGTAACCATGGTGACAAATGCGGGCAGGGCAATTGTGCAAATGAAGTCAAACTGAACTAAAGCTGTGACAGTATGCCTCCTCCCGGAAAGGTGCGACTTCACACCGGCAGATGGATAGAGGAGGCTTTGGTGGAGGACTGAAAGGTGAAAACTGTGGAAACCAAGGTTAGTGGAGTGAGCCAAGGAAAGGTCAGGAGCAGGGGGAGCCAGATGGTGATCCAGGCTACAGCCAGTACAGCGATCCACGGCAGCAATGCTGGAGGGAGGAGCCATTAGAATGTGGACTTCAATGCTGCCATGGTGATGAATGAAGGAAGGAAAGAGCAAAGGCTGAGGAGTCAGGGCGATGGGCCGAGGTGAAGTGATGGTATCAGTGGCTGGTGGTGGAGCCAGGGGATCCATAGAGTTAGAGCGACACGTGTCACAATCTGAAAACCAACCCTCTCCATTGACTTTGTATTGCTGGAAGCTGCCTTCTTGTCATTTCTGGCTTATAACAAAAAAACAGAACAATGTCTAAAAGCTGTTATGTGACAAGGTGTACAGTAAACAAGCTAAAAAAAAATCCAGAACTACATTTTTATAAGCTGTTGACCCAAACAAGCATTTAAGGACACAAATAGTTGTAGATGTCAGGGTATTTCATAGTTGTCAGGGCATCTATGTGCAAGTGACGGGAGTGTGGGATGGACAAGGGGTAATGAATGGGACACAGGTGAATCAAATGAGACACCCAACGAGAGGGAGAGTGGCTTTCCATCCACTCATACTCCACTATTACTCCCACGATGGATGGTGCTGCCAGCTCATGCACCTGGTCAGACTTGTGAGGCTTGCACTCTAGGACGATGATTTGCTCAGTCGCTCCCTATGTACGGTCTCACTCATTGCGGCAGGTTTCGGCTCTCTGTCTGTAGTAAGTTCTGGCAGGCACTCCGTGCATACACAAACACACTAGGGCTGTATCCGAAATCGCCCCTACACCCTCATTCACTATTCCCTACATTAGTCCACTCATACAGTTCACTTGAAGGAATGAATGAAAACGAGTGAGTGAATTCGGACACTCAATGCACCGGAAGGACTGTCGCTTTTGCATATTTGCTTGCTGTTTAATAATCATTTGAAACGGGCAGCTCCAGTAGTAAGATTGAAGGATTTATCTTGAACTCTTTTACAGAAATTATGTATAAACCCTAATAGTCAATTTACAATTAATTTGTACCTGTGTTGTATTACGGCGTGGACGAGTGCTTCTAAAATAAATGAATGGATGATCCAGCTGCGGGTGCCATCTTCTGGCGAGACGCGGGAATTCATTCGGCGCGCGACTGTCACAGTGCATTATGGGTTATCTCTAGCTGTTGAGTGTACATCGGTTGTACACTCGTTTTTGCGGTGCATTGTGGGATTGAATGAGTGCACTCGAGAACGTCCACTATGGTTTCGAACACCACTTAAAATGGCTGTCCCCTCAAATGCACTATTTGAGGGTATAGGGGGCGATTTCGGATACAGCCAAAGAGAAAGATGAAAATTTCAAAGGTCTTTAATCCAAACACAGAGTAGACAGAGCACAAAACTGAAGTAACGTAGACAAGACCAGACAACTAGAACTGAAAACACAGGAACTTAAATACACTGGATAATGAGGTGATACAGCTGAACATGTTAGCAAATCAAATCAGTAACCATTGTGACAAATGTGGGAATGGTGCAAATAAAGACAAAGGCCAAACTCAACTAAAGCGTTCTCCAACTGGGCTTAATGTAAAAGTGGTGGCCCTCTGTCACGCCCATGGATTGTCTGTGTGTGTGTTTTTCTCCCCATGTGCTCCCCGTGACCTAGTTTCTCCCTCTCATTGAGTGTCTCATTTGATTCACCTGTGCCCCGTTCATTACCCCTTGTTAAGCCCTGTATTTATAGTGTTGTCTGCCCCTTGATTCCTTTGTCCAGTGTTAAACGTCTAGATGTGCTACGTGTGTCTCCTGCCTGCCTGTGTTACCCTTTGGATGTTTATTAAAGACTGTTGTTTGAGATTATCCCTTGCCTCTGCGTTGCTCGCTTCCTCACATTAGGCATTGCTGACACTCTCCTCCTTTACATAATAAAGCAATTGTTAAATTGTTCCAAACCAAGCATGATACTTTTTTGATACAATATTCTCAGGCACGAGCTTGAATGTTACTCACCGTTAAATTTTTTTCTGGATTCTTTTTTATAGTCTGTTGTTCCTTTTCTTGAACTCGCAACTACATTTTCATACTTTTTCATAACTTCTACTGTGCTACTAGATTTCTTGAATTTATTTTTTTGTTATCTCCTGCCAGGCTTTTGTTTTGTGCAAATAATTGACTGATGGGTTATAGTGACTTTGGAAAGTATTTTTACTTTTTGCATGTTCTTCTCCCTTTCGTAATCTGTCCAGTTTGGTTTACATTTTCTGTAATGTTGGTTGTCTCCATACCGCAAATATATTAATACAACTGTGGATTTAGAAGAGATTATGTTTGTGGTTCGTTATGTTCTGATTACTGTGAGATATAGTAACTATAGCAACTGCAGTGCCTATTGCCGTATGTTTCCAGAAACTACCAGGAATTGCTTAGTATAAACACTTAGGTAAGGGTGACAGCTAAGACATTTGATGCAACGCTCTTAAAGAAATCCCTTGCCTTTGGGAATTTTTTTTACCCTCAGGGATACCCTGTCAGAATACTTAAGGGCTTTCATGCAACCGGGCACAGGACTGTAGTGATGATGAAGTGAGTGAGGGCCGCGTGTGAGCCTGAGGGAAGGAGGAGACAGATGGAGCTGTAGGGGTGAAGGAATGGAGCGCAGCGGAGATCCCGGAAGTCCGTGGTGATAATAGAGTGACGACTGACCAGGGTGGAGTTGGTGGGGTCTCCGGCGTGGGAGGCAGGCACTCTAACAATGAGGCTAAAGACCGCAGCCTCTAGCATCAATTGCTAAAACGCCTCAAGAGATCAGGGGAGTGAGGTTTACACGCACATCTCTTACTGGCCTACGACAGTTACACCCAGGGTTTAAATTGGGCCGGGGCCGTCCGGGGCTAAGCCCCGGCACATAGACTCCAGGGCTCGACATTAACACTTCATTAATGCCAGACAAGTAACATGATTAAAACATCAATAACCAAAAAAAACGATGTAAACACCAAAACGTAAGTATTATTCTGATTTTATTACATTTAGAGTAAGTGGTGAATAGTGGATATAGCTACTGTATATAATGCATCTATTGACAGTATAATGTTGCGCTGCTGAGGCGAGGTTCACGCAACCTCTCCAGGAGAAATCAAAACGCGCAACACTAAGAAACTCAGCATACTGAGGTAAAAATTCAAAATGGAAAGTTTTATATTTAAAATACAGTTAGTTAGGCAACATCACTCACCATTACAACTGTTTAATAGTTCTATAAACAGTTCAATGAGCAAATACAGTAATATTAGGTCACTTTTTTGGCGGAACCACAGCGCATCTCAAAGCAACCATCCGATTCATTGCTGAATGATTCAGTGTTTTGAACGAATCGGTTGAGTCAAAGTATCATTAGCCCATGCATAAACATCTGATGAATCTGACGTTTGAACGAATCGTTTGAATGAACGACTCAATGACTCCCTCATTAAACGCTCACTACTGGCACCTACTGGCGTTTTAATTTAGTTTAAAAGTATAATTTCCACCATTTCTTGTTTGTATATTCAAACATTTTTTTTTTTTTTTAAAGAATCTCATAATTTAATGTAGTTGTATTTTTCAGTGTAAATGATTTAATTTGATAATTTGATATAGATAATAACAATCACATTATTATAATTGAATTTATAGATCAAATGTAAGAATTTGAAATGAAAGTTAATGAGATTAGTGGGAAAATGCCCTCTATAAAAGGTAAAAAAAAAAAAAAAGCCCTTGGATAAAATATAAAAAAAACATGCAGATTTATAGCCTATGTCACAGCTGATAGAAAACCGATGAGAATATTGCATTAGAATAAATCATATTTGCAAAAATACAACACACACACACACACACACACATATAATACATATATATTTCCATTTTCCTCATTTGTAAGTCGCTTTGGATAAAAGTGTCTATATACAAGCTCGATACCATAGAGCCCCCCCACACAACAAATCTCAATTTAACCCCTGGTTACACCTATCAGACATTCAAACTAATTGTGAATATGAGACCAAGCTGAAGAATGAATGCTATATCAGATGCAGGTAATCACACTCGTTCAGTCAATCTGTCTCTCATTAAACTTTACTATAGGCTACATAATACACTGCTTTTAATACAGTAATACAATAAGCTTCAACGTTCCTTCGTTACTAGTTCTAAAGTGATGTCTTGGAATTAATAGAGGCTTGGGCTCAGCTGTTAAACTGTCAACTTTAGATTTGAATCTGTGGCGGAAAGAAGTAGCTAGCACAAAAGTGGGCTTTTAAAGACACTGTTATTTTTTTTATATATTTACACACTTGTGCTGTCAAACTGTTGTATAAATGCAATATCGGAGACATGAGATATGGCTGTATATCGGCACGCTTTGATTACCTATGGTCGAATCACAGCCATGCCAATATACAGCCATATCTCACATCTATGAGTGTGATATTGCTCATATGTATACACCACCAGTCAAAAGGTTTTGAACAGTAAGATTTCTGCTCATCAAGCCTGCATTTATTTACAGCAAAAGCAGTAATAGTGAAATATTTTTTTACTATTTAAAATAAAGGCTTTCTATTTGAATATATTTTAATCTGTAATTTATTCCTGTGATAAAAGCTGAATTTTTAGAATCATTAGCCCAGTCTTCAGTGTCACAAGATGCTTCAGAAATCTAATATATTGCTCAAGAAACATTTATTACTATTATTATAAATATAGTAAAAAGTGATGATAAAGACATTTATAATGTTAGATAAATGCTCTTCTGATAAACAGCCCAGTCATTAAAGACAACTGAAAAAAATTCTAATCAGCTGTTTTCAACATAATATTAATAATAAATGTTTTTTGAGCAGCAAATGAGAATGTTATAATGATTTCTGAAGGATCATGTGACTGGAGTAATGAAGCTAAAATTCAGCTTTGAAAATCACAGGAATATATTACATTTTAAGCTATATTAAAATCGAAAACAGTTATTTTAAAATGTTACTGTTTTTACTGTACTTTGGATCAAATAAATGCGGGCTTGGTGAACAGAAGAGACTTCTTTAAAAAAAAACATTACCAGTAAAAAGTTTTTGAACAGTTGAATTTGTAGTGTCTATATTACTATTTTTTTCATATATTGGTGCTTAAGATTTTAATATACTCTTTTACATTTTATTTTTAGTTTTTAGTTTGATTACTTTTGAGACCTGAAAGATGTTTTTTTTTTTCTTTTTTTTTATTAACTGGTAGAGCACAGCACTAGCAATGCCAATATCTTGAGGGCACATATCAATAAAACATCTTGAATGCACCGTAAGATATTTTTTGTATAAAAGCACCTAGAAAATGCATAAAATCAAACACACATAGAGTCAGTGTCATGTAAGTAGACTCGGGACAGATGTTAGTATTGTAATGCAAAATCTTTATTCAACAGAACGAGTCGGTGAGCAATCTGAGTGAATGGAGAGCACAAACCTCAGTGATGGTTGTACTGGAGAACGGGCGATGACGATGGAGGAGACAGACGTTGGAGAGGAGAACAGGAGGTAAGTACAACAGGTAAGTTTCTCGTAAATCCAAAGCTTAGGAAAGCCAGGAGAGTCTACTTCGATGAGACAAGACCGGACAATGAGTGAGACTGAGGTGTGTGCTTATGTACTGTGGTTATGTGGCTGTGGTGATGGGGAACAGGTGCTGGTGATTAGTACTCAGGTGAGGGTGCTCTTTGTGATGACGTGGTGGGAGAGCCTGGCCGTTTCGTGACAGTCAGGAGCCACAGAAATCTGCAGGATGAACATAAATGTCAAAAGTCAAAGCAGTGGCCATTCATCTGTCCTTCATCATCCCTTTAAAACAGGCTTGATCTAATGGCGCTTTTCCACTGCATGGTACGGTTCAGTATGGCTCACTTTTGGGGGGTTTTCCACTGGGTACAGTACCTGGTACCTGGTACTTTTTTTAGTACCACCTCGGCTGAGGTTCCAAGCAAACCGTACCGTTACCAAAACGTGACGCGTAAACTCTGCTGATAACTGATTGGCCGGAGAAAATCGTCACTGCCTGCGTCTTTGAACTTGCGGGACGAGACACAACAGACATGCTAGATTTAATTTTAAATCAGCACAGCCAGTGAAGGATCGAACGCAACTGTTTAGAATGAGCGCACCTTTCTTTTAACAACCAAAAAAAATGGCTGTTTGTTTTCTGTTGAGGAAGCACAGACGTTCCTCTCATTGATAGCCGAGGAGCGGATCGAATGCAACTGTTTTGAACGAGCGCACCTTTCTTTTAACAACTAAAAAAATGGTTGTTTCGTTGTCTGTTGAGGAAGTACGGACGTTCCTCTCATTGATAGCCGAGGAGCGGATCCAGCGAGAGCTTGATGGAGCAACGCAGAATTAATACGTTTTTTAGGAGTCACGGCAGTAGAGGCGGCGCAACTATAACAATACGTGAATAATCCCGCCCACTCTAAAGCGGTACTAAACTGCAGTGGAAACGCGAACTGAGCCAAACGTCCCATGCCGTTCTGAACCGTGCCGAGCTGAGTTGTACCAGGCAGTGGAAAAGCGCTATAAAGCACCTCCACTCACTGAATATAAATTGGCGCACATCCCTCAGAAACTAAAACACCAACCACCTTTAGCTAATATTAACCCACTGGCACATTGTAAAAGACCTTTAATAAACATTTAGTTCAGTGCTATTAGAGGATAGCCTGGCAATACCAAACTCTGCGACTTCACTTTGCTTCGTAGACAGAGTCTCGAAGGGCATAATTGACAAGTGTTCACTTTCTCGTGGGGAGGCGCTTGTCTGAAGTTTAAAATCATTGGTGTACTCGTAAGCCAATCACATAACGTTTGGTTATGACATATGTTATGCGCCCGCTCAGCCGCCTCGAACTTTCGCTGTAAACACAGGTATGCGGCGAAAACAAAACCATCGAGCAAAATACCGGAGTGAAGATGGCTGTGAACGACTTTTGCAGGTTATGTGAATTAAGTCTACGCATCCTTCAAATTCAAAATGTGAACCAAACACTCATCTTGTTCGGGCTTCAGTTGGCAAATGCCGGGAATATTCTCCACAACAGAGCGAATAGCATCCCGTGTCTTCATGTCCGCTGTCGTTTTAGATTTCCCTAACCTATACTACAATCTTAAATTCGGCGCTTAGCGTCTACGTCACGGCTCTCAGCCCGCCCTCTGTTCGTTGGTTGGACGGCTGGTGTGGAGCCGGAGATAATCTGGGAGCTGGTTTGCTATATCAGACTGAGTACAGAAGCGAACTGAAATTGAGCGGAAGTACGAAGTCTGACGTAGTCAGGCTAATTAGAGGATGCTGGATTCTCTCTTGAGATTCAGGAAGAAAATGGCAAAATCTTCCAAAAACCTGAGCATTTAAGATGAACGGGTAAGCAGAAAACACACACTCACACATGAATAAAGATGAATTCCATGGTTAACAATTAAGTGCATGACAAAAAACACTTGTGACACTGGAACACAGAAGAACACAAAACGCTGAAGAGGGCCAGAGCTACAGAATGTGAATAATGAAAATGATTTATTGACTTTGAACATTTGAACTGAAAAGTAATTTCACTGATACACATAAAAAGTACAGAAACACATCTGATCTTAATGTCTATATGAGGATTTATTACACACATTTATTCTGACATGTCATTTCAGTGACAGAAGTTCAGCTGCAGTATTAATGTCATGAAGAGAAAAGAAGAGACTCTATAACATCTCTGTTACTGATTTATCATGCAGCTCAAAGCATTATGGTTAGAATCCCTCATCAGTTCTATTCTGATTCATCAACACAGTTTCACTGATGATCTCCTAGAAACATAAAACCCAGGATAGAGCGGCTGAGTGAATGTGGTCTGGACTGTGTGGATGAGGCTCATTGTGTCAGAGACATTGTAGAAGGACAGAGTTCCTGCACTGTGATCCACAAACACTCCTATTCTACTGCTGATGGACTTTACAGGGAGATCAGTCTCTATCTTATTGTGTATGAATGAGTATATGGGGGGATTGCAGTGCAAACTCCAGGACTGATCATTATTTCCAAACAAACATGCCTTACCCGATCCCTTCCTGCTGATGCTCTTATATGACACTGATATACGCACACCATGAGCACCTCCTCTCCACTCCAGCTCCCAGTAACAGCGTCCACACACACTCTCTCTACACAACACCTGAAGATAATGATCAAATCTGTCTGGATGATCAGGATATGGCTGGACTGTGGTGGTGTGAGTAATCACTCTGTTGCTCTCAGACAGATGGACATGTTTATTCACTGTGTTTAGATCCAGAGTGAGCTGATGGGAATCTGATGGAGATAAAACACACCAGAATCAGGAATTATGAATCTGTTTGAACTTTTCATGTAGCTGAACTCTTCATGTTCAGCGAATCATCAGTGTCTCAGTACAGATGACCAGATATCCTGTGCAAATCAACATTTACATCATAATTGATAAAACTCTTCTTTCACCTTCTACAGGAAGAACATTAAGACACTCAGTGAGTTTTTCTGCTTGTTTTCTTACTGACTTACATTGTAGGAAGTCGTTCCTGGTTCTGGGAACAATGTTGGTGAATGTGACTGTGGAAATCAACAGACATGAACAGTGTGATTCTCATGATTCCTAAGACATTTCTAATATGATGTTATCCATGATATGAGATGATGATAGACTCATTTCTGACAGCAGATGAATCTCCAGGACTTTACCTCTGTCTGAGATCTTCTTGAGCTCCTCTTTGCAGAAATCCTCCAGTTTGTCTCTCAGCTGATGGACAGATTTTCTCAGACCATCAGAAGAGAAGAGAGAATCGTAATTTACGTCTGTAGATTCAGGAGGTGCTGAGAGAGACTGGAAACTCTACAGAAAACAGAAATCAACACAAATTTTTTTTCTTCAGTAGAACAGAAAACAAGATTTTTTTTTAAGCTGAAACCGTGGTCCTTGGAGATTCATAAAATGCGAGCTAGTGGCTTCCTGTCTTTGATAATACAAATTTTGGGGCAAAGACATTTTGGGGCTGATTTTCAGTTTGGTGGATCCACTGCTGGTTTCGGCCAGACCAGCAGGCATCCCAAGGGCTGTTCCCATATCCTCAGTGCTCCCTTTAATGGTGGTAGCCATCCTGTTTGTTTGGGCTACACACTACTCTACTACTCCTCCTGAGCCTGCTCCAGTCCACGAATCTGCTCCAGAACCCAATCTGGACTGTGGTTCTGGTCTGGAGCCTGCTCCAGTCCATGAGTCTGCTCCTGCTCCTCCTGAGGCGGCAGTGTCCACTTCTGAACTCTCAGCCTGTCCTGTCCCAGACAAGGAGGACATCTCTGAGCTTTTTGCCTGTCCTGTCACGGCAAAGGAGGCCATCCCTGAACACTCTGCTTGCCCTGTTATGGCCAAAGATGCCATCTCTGAACTGTCTGCCTGTCCTGTTACGGCTGCAGACGCTGTTGTTAATCTCTCTGTGCTCTCTATTCCAGTCCTGCCTGATCCGCCTTGGTGGATGCCTGCACCATCAGCTCCACCCTAGTGGTCATCAGCTCCACCGTGGGGATCTTCGGTCCCGTCTGCTCTGTCCTGGCTTCGTACTCCGCTGGCTCTGCCTCAGAGGTCCTCCACCTCCACAGTGACCTGGCCCTCCATCCCTCCCTCTGTTCTGCCTCCCTCCTGGACTTCTGTGACACTTCGGGGAGCATCTGGAAGCCACTCCTTAAGGGGCTCTGTCATGGTCTCCAGCTGGAGTGCCCATGAGCTTCTCTAGAGGCCACTCCTCTGTTGGGGACACCATTTCCCAGAAAGCCCAGTCTAGGCACTAATTATAGAGACATTTGTTTCCCTTTAGGAAGACTATTTAAGTTGCACTCTCACACTCACACATTGCTAGCTGTGTCCGAAACCACTCCCTATCCACTATATAGTGCACTATATCGGGTGTCCGCCATTTTGTAGTGCTGTCCGAATTCTGAGTGAACGACTTCATTCCCTACATTCGTTCACTACTTTTTACCCACAATGCATTCTGATTTCGAGTGTACAACCGATGTACACTCGCTGAAGCACTATTTCCCACAATCCAATGCGGAGAACCGACGAGCTGTTAGAGCGAGCGGGAGCGAGCAAGTTTGAACGAGAGATGCCGTTTAATTTGCAAAAATGATGAATTTGGTGGATTTTTAAAAATGTTCGTTGGTAGTGTATTCATTCTGATGTCAAATTAACGGTCGCCTGAGGGCGCTCTATGGTCATCTTATTTGAGTGCAAAAATGCTGCTCGGGAGAGTTTCAAGATACTACAAACAATAAATACATACAATTATTAATATGTGCTAATGTGAGTTTATTTTTGTTGACAATATTTTAATAGTATTTAATGATTATGACCATATTACAGAACAAATGAATAATATACCATCAATGAAAACCACAAAGCTGATTACAATAGTCATTTTAAGTATTATTGCTATTAATATTATTTTCTAAAATGAGGTACATGAAATATAAAAGTACATCTAAGATGTTTTTGCAACAGCCAAGTCTCACGCGCAGTGTACACGTCACTGTCCGAATCCGTTCACTTCATTTAGTTCACTCCTTTCTAATATAGTGCACTCAACTGCCTTACACTATATAGGGATTAGTGAATGAGTGAACGAGTGAGCGATTTCGGACACAGCTGCTGAGTCTTATTTAGCTGTTAGAGGACATTTCTAAGCGTTTCCTTGCCTTTGTGTTTTTGTCTTTGGGTTGTTTCCTGGTTTGTGATCGTTTGCTGCCTGCCCTGACCGCCTTTTATTAGTGGTGCTTGCCAAAGGCAAGGCATCACTATTGTTATCTTGCATACTTATTATTCTGCTTCTTCTTCTTCTTCTGGACAAAACTTCGGTTCGCTACTCCTCCCGCACCGTTTGTCACAGACCCATGAATGAGGTGTCAAATCGACCAGCTCATTGAGGAGAGGTGTGCTATATCTTTTCTAAGTGATTGGATCTACGATGTTCGCACAGCGGATGAAAAAGAGGGCAAAAAAGTCCCATTGACTTACAATGGTGGAATGTTCATGAATTTGAATCTCAACTGTCACTTTCTCACACACACACACACACAGGCCCTTAGGAACCCCTTCTCTCTCTCTCTCTGTAACTCACACACACTCATTTGACTCAAATTTTAAGTAACCAATAAGTAATGACCTATGATCTTCATGGCTACACCCTAGCAACCACTTACAGCACCCTAGCAACCACCCCATATACCTCCATTGAAAACAGATCAAAAGGGATATCTTTGGATAGAAGTGTCATATAAACATGCAGGTTTTGCTCTTTTGACTCGTGATCGCAAACAGGACTTCCTTCATGCATGCTACACATGCTAGCATTGAACAGCTACATGCTAATAGTTAAGTGTTAAATTAGGCTAAGAACATACAAAGACAAAACTTCGTCGCGCACTACTCCTCCTGCCAGGGGCGGATCTAGAAAATTATTTTTAGGGTGGCAAAGGGGTGGCAACACCAAAGCAAGCTCCCATCCATAGTTTTTGGGGATTGATTGTCTGACATGCACAGTTGTTCACAAATATTGCATTACCATTAAGTAATCATCTATACTGTTTAAAATGAAAAATAAATAACATTTCAATATCCATCATGGCACCAAGTCAATACACAATATAAAAAACTTCAACAGGTTATAAATGTTTCTGAACTTAAGCGGTTCTATTAATATTGCATAGGCTACTTAGATGGTATAAATCATGTTTTAGTGCAAGCTTAAGAGTAACACTTTTGAATTTCCTAACATTAGAAAGAAATACAATAATAAGAAGGCATTGAAACTGGATCAGTTTTGAAAACAATGTTTGATTTTCTGTTATTACCAGAGGTGGGAATGTCTGTAATCACCCAAAACACACTATCAATAGTCTAGCAACACCCCAGCAACTGCAAGAGCCTAGCAACCACCCAGAATAACCTAGCAACCAACTAGAAACACTTTAGCAAACATCTAGAACATCTAACTGACCAAACTATTTATGTTTCTTAAACAAGAATTTAAGACAAGCCAGCATAAATGTGTCATTCAAACTTTTCAATCTAGTTATTACAGGTATTCTTAAATACTTACAATTCAAATACACAGATGACTTTCCTGCCCAGTGAACACTCATGAGATCAATAACACTTAAAAAACTCTTAGGATTCAGGAATTATTATTGCAGCTCAATGTCTGTTACAGTATACAACAGAAATTAAATTACAGATAATAATAATAATAATTCAGCAATGAACTTTGGGGAACAGATCATTTTCATTTTACTACTGTAAAGTAATTTTGCAGTAGATGGAAAAACACTAGTATAGTAGATGAAAAAGAATTGTATATGAACTTGGTATGCACCACATAGGCCTAAAGTACAGTAAACAATAAAAATAAGTAAATTCAGCATCATCTGCACATTTGGTCAAATTTCATTACAGTATACAGTAGTTTCCTGGTCTCCTGACACAAGACTATATCTCTAGGCAGTCATTTCTCAGTTCTGCAAACATGCAGTAGCTACACATGAAAAATGATTACAAATAAAATTTGACAGTCACACGTTTGAAGGTGTACAACATGTGCTACAGTTTACTGTACATATAGAATATGGAAATTTCCATCATCTAATGTACTGGTACTGTAGTGTAATTATACTGAATGCTCTCTTCTCTCTGTTGTTAGGATGCAGATTCTGATTGGTGTCATCAGTTTTGCTGCCTAATGTTTAACTTACTCATTGTTAAACTTTTTGAGAAACGTGTCTTTGTTTTGAGAACTGAATGAATGATTTGGGAAAATGGGCCAATTAAAATCAGTTATTAACAATCGAGAAAACTGCAATACAAGATTCTTACCTAACTCTGCTATTAGTTTTCGTGATCGGCATCTTCTTATTGATTTCATGTTATTGTTTCGTCCGATATGGCAGAAAGGCCTCTATCTGATGATAGTGGCACGAGCGGTCAGAGAATCAGATCACCAAACAATTACGGGATGAATCTCAGACATATCCGGACGGGATTAGATTTCTCAGAGGACTTCTGAATAAACCGAGAAGCAGTATCTGATTCACGAACAAATGTAAAAACAATTCGTTATGGGCTGCGCTTTGTGTTTTCGAATCAAAAAGAACCGGTTCATAAGAGTCATTTGTTAATGAAACCGACTACACTGGGCGCGCTGCGTGCGCGTGCAACCATAGTGCACCATCTTGCACTGTCATCGCCGCGGCTGAAAAGTAGCACATGAAGCACTGCTTACATTTATATTTTATTCTGTGATAATTCTGGGGTGGCAGGTGGGGTGGCACATCTTTTTCTTAGGGTGGCAGTTGCCACCCCGTGCCACCCCGGTAGATCCGCCCCTGCCTCCTGCACCTTTTGTTGTAGACCCATGAATGAGATGTCAAATCATGCGACATATTGAGGAGAGGTGTACTATATCTTTTATAAGTAATTGAGTGTACGATGCTCGTCTGGTGGACGAAAGAATTTGGGCGAAAAAGTCCCATAGACTTAACATTGGCACAAAATTAGTGAGATTATATCTTTGGATCAGGAGGTCACAGAGACTTGGGGGTGGGCTCATTTGACTTGGCCTATCAAGCAGCCAATAAGTACTGACATGACAACTTCATAGCTATGCCCTAGCAACCACTTACAGCACCCTAGCAACCGTAAAAGTACATTAACAAACCATTTTTCAGCACCAAAACACTGCAGAAACATGGGGTTGGGCTCTGTTGATTCAGACTGTCAAATAGTCTTTAAATATCATTCCATAAACTGTATAGCACACCATAGCAACCATTTAGAGTACCTTAGCAACTGAACAAACACATGAATAATCAATTTCTCAGCACCAGAAAGTGGTATAGATATGGGGGTGGCCTCTTTTGTTTGGGCTGAAAAACCAGTCTGTAAGTATCACCATGACGACTGTGCAGCTACATCCTAGCAACCACATAGAGAACCCTAGCAACCGTATAGCAACATAAAGAAGCCATATCTCAGCTCCACAACATCATACAGACATGGGAGTTGGCTCTCTACAATCGCGCAGAATACTGTATTATCTGCCCAGCGCCGAGTTTTGCCACTGCAAGCACCACTCACATTTTCTTCAGGAAATGTACATTCTAGTTTGGATTACTCTTTTGTTTTGCCCTGGGACATAGTTGTTTACTGGTGTTTGACCCTGCCTGTTTTGACTATGCTCTTTAATAAAGCTTGCACTTGGAACCGCTACTGTGTTGTCATGCCACCCGTAACAATATCACCAAGGAACACAGTTTCAGCTAAAACAAACTATTTGCAAAATCCTTGTGGGACTGATTACAGCTTTGAAGATCGCCTGATCCAATTTTTTAAAAGTTGAAAAGTTAGTGAAGTTTTGAACTCTTGGTGGCATTCGACAGTTTAATATATCTTCCAGAAGAAAGAGCTCAGAGAAATTTCCAGAGCTGAAAAGCCATTTGTAAACAGCGTCTCTCTCAAAAGAAGATGATCAGATAAGAGTCTGACAGACGATTATATAATAATACCCTCATAAAATGTTTCCCTGTGAGTCTCCTGTCACAGCAGGATCTGCTCAAGTCCACTAAGATCCTGTTCTTCTAGATCTGTGTTACCTGCAGGAACTGGATGTGATCCTGTGTGTGTGAAAGCTGCTCCAGCTCAGCGTCTCTCCTCCTCAGATCATTGATCTCCTGCTCCAGTCGCTCCAGTCGTCCTTCAGCTCGACTCACTGCAGTCTTTTCCTGATCTCTGATTAGCCGTATCAGCTCAGAGCGGCTTCTCTCAATGGAGAAGATGAGCTCAGTAAAGATCCTCTCAATGTCCTCCACTGCTGTCTGTGCAGAGCGCTGTTAGGACACACAGTGATTCAGGCTTCAGTGAGTCTGAACTGAGACTGAGACAAACTTCTCTTCTTCTCCAGACTCACCTTATGAAACTCCACAGCCTCTCTCAGCTGTTGAAGATCTTTCTCTTTCTGCTGGAACGTCTTCTGAATCTCCTTCAGCTGGTGCTGGAGGACAAAAAAATGATAGTAAATCTCAAATAAAACTACTGGAACTAAATAATCATGTGAACAGATATATCCAGTAAAAGTGGAACTGATAACTAATGGCTGAAGGGGTGATTGATCGTTTACCACCATTGTACATGAATTAATATAAAAATTTTGACCTTTTTTCACACTACAAGTGTAAGTAAAGTGAAACTGACACAGATGTAGAGCTTCAAACTGAAATTGTTTGTTCATCATTAATCTGTGGCTCTACACAGGAAATAAACAGAATATTGGATCACTACACTGAGTATTAACTTGATTGCTAGTTTTAAATACCTGTTTCTCTGTCCTCTGTGCTGCAGCTGATACAGTGTCATGGTTTTTATGTTCATATTTTGTACACAGAACACAAATGCATTGTTGGTCAGTAATACAGTACATTTCCAGATGTTTCTCATGTTTCTGGCAGATCATCTCCTGCAGTCGTCCAGTGGCATCAATCACTTTGTGTGGCTTAAGTGAATGAAATTCCTCATGATGGTCAAAATGAGTTTGACAGTAAGATTCCTGACACACCAGACAGGACTTGATGGCTTTGTATTTTCTTTCAGTACAGACGGCACACTGCACATCTCCAGCTCCAGCGTAACAGTCAGCAGGTAGTTTGGTCTTCTTCAGTTTCTCCACCAGTTCAGCCAGCATGGTGTTTGTAGATAAAGCAGGTCTTGGACTGAAGGTCTGTCTGCACTGAGGGCAGCTGTAGACTCTCGTCTGATCCTCCTTATTCCAGAACCCTGTAATACAGCTCTTACAGTAACTGTGTCCACACTGGATGGTCACTGGATCCTTCAGGAGATCCAGACACACTGGACACATGAACTCATCCTGAGAAAATCTGACTTCTGCCATTTTACTGCATGAATACAGGGACACAAACACACAACAGCTCAACTACATTTTCACTTTTGTTTTCTCTTAAGTCATGTTAAACATTTCCTGTTTCCTGGTTCTGTGTTTGAGTGATGTGTGTAAAACTGGTGTGTCTGAGTCTGTAAATCATGAAATGTCTACTAGATATCAGTCTCAGAGAAACACTCAAAAATTGCAAGTTACAGAGAAGCAGAACAACAGCCTTAAAAAGTGCAGTAATACTGCATCCTGATTACTATGTTATACCCTGAAAAGGGGGGAAATATTAAATGAGTCAAAACTCCAGCGGTGTTCTTTCTACTGAAACTTTATGTACTGTAGATTGATAAGACAGATTGTTATCGTGTTTTGTCCTGTTCTGCCCTTTTCCCATATTCCTGGCCATCTACCCCTACTATCTGGTTGCTAGACTGGTGCGACTTCTGAGATCCACTTCAAGCTATGGGGTCCCTGTCTTCCTGCCTAGCTCTTCCTCTGGAGCTGCCGACTCCGTGCTCGAGTCTGTTGCCATCTCGGACTGGCTCAATGGTCATCCCTCCTGCCCGTATTGTTGTCTGCCCTGCCCCTCTGTTTGGACTGATTCACTCCTCACTCTCCCTGTTGTTTCAAGTCTATGTCTTGTCAATAAATTATCCTTATCTGCTCATTTGCATCTGGGTCCCATTTCTTGCAGAACCCTGACGGAACGAACCAGCCAACTCAGAACCCAGCAATGAGCATTCGTATTGTTCCTCCCAGTACCGCCAAGGGGAGACTGGCACTCCAACAGGCAGTGGCATTGCTCCGTCAGCAGGGCCGGGAGGTGGGTTCATTTGCCCAGTCCTTCTGGACCATGGCAAGGGGCTTGGGGTACCCGGACTCAACTCTAAAATATGCTTTTAATCTCTGCTTGAATGACTCCCTACCACAATGTGAAATGGAGCAACTAAGAGGCCTAGATTATTGGACCTTTTCCAAGTATTTGCAACATCGCAAGGACGGGCAGATCCTTACACCGCCAGAGTCAGCCAGCAGAGACCATGCCACCCTCCCTCTCATGTCAAGTCAAATTCAAGACTCTCTTCAGGCTCCTACGTTAAAGCGTAGACTGAGGAGGAAGAGAGTGGCTAAGACTGCTGTATCTGTTTCCGAGTCCACTGAGTTAACTGCAGTCAGTGTAAAAGCAATCACTGCAGAGGATCCTAGGTCTGTTCCAGTTATCCCTGAGTCTGTCCAGTCTTCTTCAGTGATCCCAGAGCCAGACTGCAGCGACCATCCTGTTCTCTTACCCTCCCTGAGTCAAGTCCCAGATCATTTTCTGACTCCAAGAAGTACATAGTTTGCATGCAGTGGATATTCTCCAAAATTATGATGCAGAGAGACACAGAGGAGACAAATTGTTGAATAAAGTCGTTATTTTTATTTTCTTTGCGTACAAAAAGTATTCTTGTCGCTTCATAGCATTCAGATTGAACCACTGATGGCAGATGGACTATTTTGACGATGTCTTTCATACTTTTCTGGATATTGACAGTGTAATTTTCTAGGCAGTCAATGGGACAGTCACAAGCCTCTCGGTCTTCATGTAAAATATCTTAAATTGTGTTCCAAAAACGAACAAAGCTTTTACGGGTTTGGAACGGCGTGGGGTAAGTGATTAATGACAAAATTTTCATTTTGGGGTGGAGTATCCCTTTAATATGATTATTTAATATGATAATATGATTTTTTAAACACTGCATTTGTAACTTAAGTAATGTGATTATATTGATATAAGTAACTGTAATCAAATTACATAAATTTAAAATGTAACTCATTACTTTACTGCGTTAACAGGAACATTTTACTATGTAATGCGTTATACCCAACTCTGGAGGCATGTTTTATTATGGATGGATGCTCTTTATTTAACTACTTTTGGACTGTTGAAAAAAAAACCCCACCCATCTACTGACATTCTAAAGCTTGGAAGAGCAAGGATAATTTTTAATATATCTCTGATTGGATTCATCTGAAAGAAGAAAGTCATATACACCTAAAATTCCTTGAGGGTAAGACATGGGCTAATTTTCATTTTTGGATGAGCTAACCCTTTAAACTTAGTATTAAATATATCATATTAATATAAAAAGCAAAGAAAAAGTTATTTTTATATAATCAGTATTATAAAATGCATTAAACATTACATCAGCATTTCACAAACTGGCCTTAATGTAAGAACTGTAGTGTGTTTGTGAGTTGATTAAAAAGCTAATAATTAATTAAATCCTAAAAATGTAAAGTAAAGTAAAAAAAAAAAAAAAAAATCAACACTTAACCCTTGAACACTAAAAATACATATAGGTTAGGGGTGTGCCCGAAGCCGAATACCTTATTCTGAAAGGCACGGATAATGGCTTTTAAAACGAATAACAGATAACAAATAATTCTGCCCGAATATTCGGCTGAGGATGCAGCATGTGTTTGATAGATCCACAGGTGAGCCAGGGGATCAGCGCGATATTTACACAAACCTCTAAATTCACGGAATGGTGAGTGTGTGAAGTGAATGAATGTAAACTTTATGGAAGAAAATAGCACAAATCAAACACAGCTTGCTGTTGCCTCTCCGTGCATCTCTCATAAATCAGAGCTTAGCAAAAGTAATATTACCTAAAATAATACATCATACACGTTCTAGTATTTGTGTATATTTCAAAGGCAATGATTTAAACCATATAGGCTACAATATGATAGGCTACACGAATGAATGGAATAAGCACAATGTGATTACCAATCAAACAGCTGTGTTGCCATCTCTCAAAAACCAAACCAGCTCTCTGTCAAGAGTAGGATAATGAACTTAGATACAGATACATTTTCTACTAGGCCTACATGTTTGCTTCTTTATCTTTTGCTGGTTTGCGTGGCACACGCACATTTGTTTAGTGAAGTTCAAAACTGAGACTTGTTTAAAGAGTCCCGCGTATAATGAAAATGTGCACCTTGAATTAATTCAGTCGTGTTCAAATTATCACTAAACATTTGTCATGAAATTTCTCTACTTGTATGATAAATTTATTTGTAGAAATTTTACATTTTCAATTTTAGAACACTGAATAGGGCAAATAGTCGAAACAAATATTTTTCCATAGCCTGTTTTTCCAAACCTGCAAATTACTTAAGTAAAATACTTTTTAAACTGCACAGGAACCGGTGAGCCAAAGGAGATCATGTTGTTTTACAGAAACCCCTAAAACACAGTAAGAAGTGTGTGAAGTGAGTTTAAAATACTATGAATTAAATAAGCGCAAATAAAATAGCAGTGTTGCAGTTGCCTTCCATGCATTTCCTGGAAATTACTTAAATCAATTTCCATATTTACAAACTGCGTAGGAACCCTTACTGTTTTAATTAGAAGATATTTAAATATGTATTTATCGGATCACAAAAGATCCACAAGCTGGGACTCGAACTCACCTTGCCCGAAGCACAACCGCACTGCATCTCGAAGCACTGCCTATACAATACAAGGGTACCGGCTCCGACTGTTTTTAAAGATATTTAAAAAGAATTTATGATCATAAAAATAATTATATTAGTTAAACACAGCATATTTGTTCAGTGATAACTACGAAAAAAGATAGGCTGTAATACCATGAACATAATAACGGTCTTATCAAGTTTATCTGTACGAAGTTCTGGTTCAAGCTCCGCCTACTTCCGAATTCGTTTTATCCGAATACAAATCCGAATAATTTTGTGATCGTAAATACAGATACAAATACTGGCTTCGCTGCACACCCCTAATATAAGTATTTGATTTGTATGCATGTTAATATGACCATTCACTTGTCAGAACTTGTTTGTGCAAATGAGGATGATAAAACAGATTTAGATACAAAATAGTAAGTAAAACGCAGGCACCATACAGACTTTATTAAAGAATTTGCTGATTTTCTATCGGAGTTAGTGCTGGCTGCAGATAAAGTCCTAATTGTTTGTGATTTTAATATCCATGTTTATAATGAAAAAGATTTGTTGGGATAAGCATTTATAGACATTCTAAACTCTATTGGTGTTAAACAACACATGTCAGGACCTACTCATTGTCGAAATCATACTCTAGATTTAATACTGTCACATGGAATTGATGTCAGTGGCATTGAAATTTTGCAGCAGAGCGATGATATCTCAGATCATTATCTAGTCTCCTGTATATTCCATATAGCTAAATCTGTAAAGCCAACTCCTTGTTACAGATATGGTAGAACCATCACTTCTACCACAAAAGACTGCTTTATAAATAATCTTCCTGACTTATCTCAGTTCCTCAGCATATCCAATAGCTCAGAACAACTTGATGATGTAACTGAAACTGTGGACTCTCTCATCTCTAGCACTTTAGATACGGTTGCTCCTTTACGCTTAAGGAAGATGACGGATAAGAGTCCAACACTGTGGTATAATGAGCACACTCGCACCCTAAAGAGAGCAGCCCGGAAAATGGAGCGCAACTGGAGGAAAACAAAACTAGAGGTATTTCGTTTAGCTTGGCGGGAGAGTACCCTATCCTACAGAAAAGCATTAAAAACTGCTAGATCTGATTACTTTTCGTCTCTTCTAGAAGAAAACAAATGTAACCCCCGGTATTTATTCAATACAGTGACTAAATTAACGAAAAATAAAGCATCAATAGGTGTTGGCATTTCCCAACAGCACAGCAGTAATGACTTTATGAACTACTTTACTTTCAAGATCGATACTATCAGAGATAAAATTGTAACCATGCAGCTGTCAGCTACAGTATCGCATCAGATAGTGTACTATAGATCCCCTGAGGAACAATTCCACTCATTCTCTACTGTAGGAGAGGAAGAATTGTATAAACTTGTTAAATCATCTAAACCAACAACATGTATGTTAGACCCTATTATCTAAACTACTAATAGATCTTCTTTTGACTATTATTAATTCATCATTGTCATTAGGATATGTCCCCAAAACCTTCAAATCGGCTGTTATTAAGCCTCTCATTAAAAAACCTTGACCCCAATGATCTAGTTAATTACAGACCGATCACAAATCTCCCTTTTATGTCAAAGATACTAGAAAAGGTAGTATCCTCACAATTATATTCCTTCTTAGAGAAAAATGGTATCTGTGAGGAATTCCAGTCAGGATTTAGACCGTATACTGAGACTGCTCTCATTAGAGTTACAAATTACCTGCTTCTATCATCTGATTGTGGTTGTATCTCTTTATTAGTTCTACTGGATCTTAGTGCTGCGTTCGACACAATCGACCACAATATTCTTTTGAACAGACTAGAAAACTTTGTTGGCATTAGTGGAAGTGCCTTAGCATGGTTCAAATCGCACTTATCTGACCGCCATCAGTTCGTAGCAGTGAATGAAGAGGTATCATATCAATCACAAGTGCAGTATGGAGTACCTCAAGGCTCTACGCTTTATATGTTACCCTTGGGAGATATTATCAGGAGACATGGTGTTAGCTTTCACTGTTATTGTCACGAATCCGATCTATGAACTTCCGTTCACTCACCACCAGAGGTCACTCGCTCACCACATTGACGCACACATCACACTGGACTCAATTTCCCAACATCCATTGCATTGATTGCACACACAGCTGATTGCATGATCACACTGCTGATTGCACTGAGCACACACCCTACTTAAGCTATGGACTTTCTCTCCCTCACTGCCGAGTATTGTATGCACTTATCTCTCTCCTAGCGATAACTACTACGGAGCCCACTTAGTTGTCTTAGTCTTGCCTGTTTTCCTGTGTTTGTTTTCTAGCCCGTGTTCCCTGGATTAACCCTTGCCTTGCCGTTTGGACACTGTTTGCACCTCTCTTGGATTCTTGCTCGTGTACCTGGATTATCTATCTGCCTTGCCCCATTGGATACTGTTCGCCGATCGTCGACCCACACTTGCCCTAGGATTACTCTTGTCTTGTCCCTGCCATACCTGTTTGTCATTTTTTCGACCCTGCCTGTATTTATGACCATGCCTTTAAATAAAAGCTTGCACATGGATCCGCACGTCTCACGTCTCGTCAGCCACGTTACAGTTATGCTGATGATACTCAGCTCTATATTTCTTTGCGGAATGCGTAGAATGCAGAATGCATAGTCGATATAAAAAAACTGGATGACGAGTAATTTCTTACTGCTAAATTCTGAAAAAAACAAAGGTGTTAATTATCGGACCTAAAAACCCCACATGTAATAACCTAGAACACTATCTAACACTTGAAGGCTGCTCTGTCAATTCTTTTTCATCAGTTAGGAACCTAGGTGTGCTGTTTAATAGCAATCTTTCATTTGAAATCCATGTTTCTAGCATCTGTAATACTGCGTTTATCCATCTCAAAAACATATCTAAATTGCAACCTATGCTCTCAATGTCAAATGCAGAAATACTAATTCATGCGTTTATTGTTACGGAGCCAACAGGACGAGAGACATGTGGATCCATGTGCAAGCTTTATTTACCAAGGCGTGGTCAGGAAACGAGCAAGGGTCAAACAATGGCAAACAGGTATATCACAGGCAAGGCAAAGAGTCATCCAAAACAGGCATGAGTCAGTCGACAGCGAACAATATCCAAAGGGGCTTGAAAAGAGAGGGGTATCCGAAAACGTAAGCAATAGTCCAGGCAGGGGAAAACACAATCCGAAACAGGTTCAAGGATCCTTTCCACAAAATATGAACATGGCCGTTATATCTCTCCTACTAAAAAAAGATAAAGATTCTACTTTATGTTCTAGTTACCGTCCACTTTCTCTAATTGGTACAGATGTTAAAATTTATGCAAAAGTTTTAGCCTGCCGCCTAGAAGGCTTTATGACTAAACTTGTTACTCCTTCAAACACTATGTACCATCCCACATGAAAAAATACAATAGTAGGCCTAATTTATAGTAAATACTATACTGTTTTTGAACCATACTATAGTAAAGTGTATTATACTGTATGTATTATAGTATTTACAACACTTTTTATTTATTTATTTATTTATTTATTGAAAGTGGACATAACAGAAGACAGTAGAAAAACAAGAGACATACACCAAAACCAAAGACATATGGACAAACAATACTCCCCAGCATTCTAATACATGTGTGAAGAAAAAGATTGTATTGGATTTCCTTTCTTTTGTTACCATTGCTGTCACCACTGCCATCTTGAAAATATAGCTTATACTAAAAAAACAAAACAACAACAAAAAAACAAAACAAACAAATAATAATAATAATTAATCTGATTAAATTAAAAAGGTGAATAGCCAGAAAACAAGAAGATCTTTAATAGGGAGAGAAATAATGAGGAGAGAGAGAAAACGAAAAATGAAAGATGGACAGGAAATTGGGGAGAGACAGTAAGAGGAGAAGGGGGAAAGAGAGATTGAGGGAGATTGTATTATTTCAAACTGATGATGGGAGAAGACAGTGTAAGGTTAAAAATAATCAAAGACTTCTGTTTTCCTGTCCCAAACCTACCTTGAGTAACAAAAGGGCCATTTCTGAAGGCACAGAAGTGCTGATAGTGATCCAGGCCTGTAGGCCAAGATGTGTATACATTGGGGCTCTACACCTTTTGCCCAGTGGGTGAAGCTGTAATCTGCTGATTGGTCAGTTTGAATGTCTCACATTTGGGTTTTAGTCACATGGTCAAGGAAGGGGATAAAAGAAGATCTGGCTCTTTTTCCTTTTGCTGCCTCTTTTCTGGAGCCTCTTCTTGGGGCTTTGGCAGAGAGGACAGAGGCAGAGAGGACAGAGGGGAGAAGGGGGTCGTAAATGAGCAAGAGGTGGTGTTGTTTGCTTATGGTGTTGATAAGAAGATAATAATAAATCATAAAAACATAAAATAAAAATAATTAAGGCTTAACACTTGAACACAAAAATAAAATTTTTATTTGTTTACCTGCACGTCAATATGAACATTAGAAAACTGTAAACTTGCAAATAACAAAAAACATTGCAAATGTGTTAAATTATTGAAATATTAATTTCCTCAGAGATATTTCAAGTAAATATTTTATTTTCATGGGTTTGACTGACAAAAACAATTGGAAATACCTGCATTACGCAGTTAGTTCCACAATGAACAGGGACTTTTGCAAGGTTGACCACAGGATTAGGTCTGGCTTAAGGTTAGTTGTGATGATCTCATGCAGAAAGCTCAGCTTCTGGTCTTAAGTCAACCTGCACTTTTCAGTCCTGGGCATTGTCCAACAGGATGTACCTTAACATTGCTAGGGTTTGACAAAGAGGACATGATGAATCTTCTCCAAACCACTGGTTTAGTGTTTTGGGTTGTGAAGAACATCGTAGGTGGCTCTGATGATGAGACTCAGTCTGCTTCCCCCCATCTCCCAAAGATCATTCCAGGTGAGTTTACGTTTCTCCAGTCTTTCCCAGTTAGTCCATTGACCCTGTCTGGACTGTGAGACTGCCTTTGTACATATCTTTGCCTCCTCTTGCTGTCGGACTTTGGCTACTATCAGACTTTTCCTGGGCAGATGTTGCCTTGTACCATTTGGTTTGGCTTGCCCTGAGTCCAAAACCCTCTTCCCTGCTGCAATTTCCCTACAATGTCACTATGCCTGAGAGCAGAATTTGCTTGCTGTATGGCCTCAGTTGGGGTCCAGTTCCTTCCAGTTGCCAGTCTGGGAGCAAACACTTGTATTGTAGCATCCTAAGACTTGGTCAGGGTCATGTTCAGTCTCACTTTGGTGCATTTGTACTCTTCATTGATTTCAATCAACACAAACAGAGGTTGAGAGAAGCACAGAAACTCATTGTCAATCTGCAGGACTCTCACACACTGATCCTACTGTCTATATGAGGATTTATTAAATTTATTCTGACATGTTATTTAAGTAACAGACGTTCAGCGGAAAAATTAAGGTCAGAAAGAGAAAAGAGAATCTATAACATCTCACTGTTACTGATTTATCATGCAGCTGAAAGCATTATGGGGAGAATCTCTTAAATTTATTCTGATTCATCAACACAGTTTCATTGATGATCCAGAACCAAAAGCAAACCCAGGATAGAGCGGCTGAGCGAATGTGGTCCGGACTATTAGGATGAGGCTCATTGTGTCAGAGACATTGTAGAAAGTCAGAGTTCCTGTACTGTGATCCACAAACACTCCTATTCTACTGCTGATAGATTTTACAGGGAGAACAGTCCATATGTTATTGTGTCCAAATGAGTATCTGGAGGGAGAGCAGTCCAAACTCCAGGACTGATCATTATATCCAAACAAACACTCATAACCCAATCCCTTCCTGCTGATGCTGTTATATGACACTGATATAAACACACGTCCACTCCACTCCAGCTCCCAATAACAGCGTCCACACACACTCTCTCTACACAACACCTGAGAATAACTATCAAATCTGTCTGGATGATCAGGATATGACTGAAGTGTGCCAGTGTTAGTAATCACTCTGTTGCTCTCAGTCAGACGGAGGAGTTTATGTGCTGTGTTCTGATCCAGAGTGAACTGATGGGAATCTGATGGAGATAAAACACATCAGAATTAGGAATTATGAATCTGTTTGATCTTTTCATGTAGAAGAACTCTTCATGTTCAGTGTATCATCAGTGTCTCAGTACAGATAACAGGATATCCTGTGCAAATAATCATTTACATCAATTATAAAACTCTTATTTCACCTTCTACAGGAAGAACATGAACACACTCAGCAAGTTTTTCTGCTTGTTTTCTTATTGACTTACATTGTAGGAAGTTGTTCCTGGTCCAGAGAACAACGTTGGTGAATGTGACTGTGGAAATTAACAGACATGAACAGTGTTATTCTCATGATCCTGCATCCATTCCTAAGACATTTGTAATATGATGTTCTCCATGATATGAGATGATGATGGACTCGTTTCTGAGAGCAGATGAATCTCCAGGACTTTACCTCTGTCTGAGATCTTCTTGACCTCCTCTTTGCAAAAATCCTCCAATTTGTCTCTCAGCTGATGGACAGATTCTTTTAGGCCATCAAAAGAGATGAGAGTAATAAAAGGAACATCATTTACGTCTGTAGATTCAGGAGGTGCTGAGAGAGACTGGAAACTCTACAGAAAACAGAAATCAAAACGCATCAGCTCCGCACTTCACCCAATAACCTTCAGGAACATCAGATTTGTGTGGCTCTTGTTGACTTGACTGATCTTTAGTTACTCACCTCAATCCAGCACTTTCACAGCATCAGCTTCATCTCATATTCGTTATTTCACATTAGAGCTACAGATTTGAGCATTTGCTACTTGCACTATATGTGAACATTCTAGGAAATAGTTTGGATGATAAAACATCTACTAAGAATGTAAAAGTACATCCAATAGCTCAAGCACATCAATGGAGTCTCATTGTAGGGCTGAGAAGATTTGTTAAAAAAAATAAATAAATAAAAGCAGTTCAAAGGCTATGACAATTATTTATAACTTTATAACAGTTAAAGACACTGAAACTTCACAAACATGACGCTGTATATTAGCAATCAGTCTCATCAGGATTTCAGAAAAAATACAAGGCGCCACAAAGAAGTGTAATGTTTGTTTTTGCAATAAATTCTGCAATCAGTGCTTGAGTGAATTGAAACCAAACAGAACCCGAGTGTTGTAGTGAACTGCGGTCAAGACAAACAACGTTATATTTTGATGAGATCAAGATTTGTGGACAACAAAGGAATGACTTTTGCCTTCAGATAAACAACACTACCTCTTGCGGAGAGGGGGGTTAACATTAACACACAGTAACCCCTATGCAGGAACTGCTTTGTTCTCCCTTACTCATTAAAGTGTGGCTGATCGTAAAGCCCCCTCACAGCAGAAACAAGTTTTGCCATGTGGCCAGAGCCACAAAGGAAGAACAGATCTTCACATGTATTCACACAAAATGGACACAAAAGTGTCTTCTTCACATTACAGAACTGTACATACTTAATGAGTGCTGTTTTGTTTAACCCTTTAAGACTCGATTAGGTTTGGTTTGGTTTCAATATGCTAAAGCATTGCTCAGTCAATCCAGGATTTCCTGATTCTGTGATTTCAGAATTTATTGCAAAATCAAGAAAAACACTCAATTTTGTGGCTCTTTGCATTTTTGTCTGACATCCTTATAGGACTGATTGCAAATATACAGCATGTTACCTGCATGTTTGGGGTCTTCATGGTCAAATTTAGCATGCAGCCAAATAAAAATAAATTTTGTCAGCTTTGAAGATCACCTGATCCAGTTTTTAAAAAGTTGAACATTTTTGAAGTATTGGTGGTGCTGTTTGACAGATAAATATATATTTCAGAGGAAAGAGCTCAGAGAAATGATTCATAAGAGATTTCCAGAGCTGAAAGCCATTTTTTTTTTTTTAAATGTTGTCTCTTTCAAAAGAAGATGATCAAATGAGAGTCTGATGATTATATAATACACTCATGAAATGTTTCTCTGTGAGCCTCGTGTCACAGCAGGATCTGCTCAAGTCCATTATGATCCCGTTCTTCTAGATCTCTGTTACCTGCAGGAACTGGATGTGATCCTGTGTGTGTGAAAGCTGCTCCAGCTCAGCGTCTCTCCTCCTCAGATCATTGATCTCCTGCTCCAGTCGCTCCAGTCGTCCTTCAGCTTGACTCAATGCAGTCTTTTCCTGATCTCTGATCAGCTGTATCATCTCAGAGCGGCGTCTCTCAATGGAGCGGATGAGCTCAGTAAAGATCCTCTCACTGTCCTCCACTGCTGTCTGTGCAGAGCGCTGTTAGGACACACAGTGATTCAGGCTTCAGTGAGTCTGAACTAAGACTGAGACAAACTTCTCTTCTTCTCCAGACTCACCTTATGAGACTCCACAGCCTCTCTCAGCTGCTGAAGATCTTTCTCTCTCTGCTGGATTGTCTGCTGGAATGTCTTCTGTGTCTCCTTCAGTTGCTTCTGCAGGACAAATGGATGACAGTGAATATTACAGAAAACTACTTTCACTAAATCATCATGTGAATAGATGAATTCCGTAAAAGTGGAACTGATAACTAATGGCTGTAGATTCAAACTCTAAAAGGATGACTGATTGTTTACCACCATTGTACATGCATTAATATAAAGTGAAACTATCACACTACAAGTGTAAGTATCATATAAAAGTTAAATTGACTCAGACGGAGAGCCTGAAATAGAAAGTGAGTAGCCATTATGCTGTTGCTTATGACAAAATGATTAATTACTTTGACCTTTTGACCTTTCCCCCTCCCCCACACGGCCCACCTACATCGCAACCACCCATGTCATGTTGACCTCGTGACCCATTAATGAGATCCAGATGTGGGGATAGACATGTGTGAAATTCCAACATTATCTGGGGATGAGATGTGTTGTTTGTACGTGTCTGTTCAGTGGCAAAACCATAAATGAGCTGTCAAGTAATGCTTTTGAAGATTTTATGCGCATCCGGAGGGTTTGCCCATCTGCAGACCACATGGCAGTGCTATCCGGTTGCATTCCGAGGCATGGTGTGTTATGGACTCTTTTCTATGGGTGTGTGAGAAAAAGATATTGGATTTAAGGACAGTAACAGAATAAATAAACAATTTTTAAAAGATCATGAGAACATATCACAATATGCGTATTCACACATACAGGTGCATCTCAATAAATTAGAATGTCGTGGAAAAGTTCATTTATTTCAATAATTCAACTCAAATTGTGAAACTCGTGTATTAAATAAATTCAATGCACACAGACTGAAGTAGTTTAAGTCTTTGGTTCTTTTAATTGTGATGATTTTGGCTCACATTTAAGAAAAACCTCAACAAATTAGAATACTTCATAAGACCAATAAAAACAACATTTTTAGTGAATTGTTGGCCTTCTGGAAAGTATGTTCATTTACTGTATATGTATTCAATACTTGGTAGGGGTTCATTTTGCTTTAATTACTACCTCAATTTCGGCATGGCATGGAGGTGATCAGTTTGTGGCAATGCTGAGGTGGTATGGAAGCCCAGGTTTCTTTGACAGTGGCCTTCAGCTCATCTGCATTTTTTGGTCTCTTGTTTCTCATTTTCCTCTTGACAATAACATCTATGGGGAGAATCTATGGGGTTGAGGTCTGGTGAGTTTGCTGGCCAGTCAAGCACATCAACACCATGGTCATTTAATCAACTTTTGGTGCTTTTGGCAGTGTGGGCAGGTGCCAAATCCTGCTGGAAAATGAAATCAGCATATTCAAAAAGCTGGTCAGCAGAAGGAAGCATGAAGTGCTCCAATATTTCTTGGTAAATGGGTGCAGTGACTTTGGTTTTCAAAAAACACAATGGACCAACACCAGCAGATGACATTGCACCCCAAATCATCACAGACTGTGGAAACTTAACACTAGACTTAAAGCAACTTGGGCCATGAGCTTCTTCACCCTTCCTCCAGACTCTAGGACCTTGGTTTCCAAATAAAATACAAAACTTGCTCTCATCTGAAAAGAGGACTTTGGACCACTGGGCAACAGTCCAGTTCTTCTTCTCCTTAGCCCAGGTAAGATGCCTCTGACGTTGTCTGTGGTTCAGGAGTGGCTTAACAAGAGGAATACAATACAAGACAACTGTAGCCAAATTCCTTGACACGTCTGTGTGTGGTGGCTCTTTATGCCTTGACCCCAGCCTCAGTCCATTCCTTCACCCAAATTCTTGAATCGATTTTGCTTGACAATCCTCATAAGGCTGCGGTTCTCTCGGTTGGTTGTGCATCCTTTTCTTCCACACTTTTTCCTTCCCCTCAACTTTCTGTTAACATGCTTGGATACAGCACTCTGTGAACAGCCAGCTTTTTTGGCAATGAATGTTTGTGGCTTACCCTCCTTGTGAAGGGTGTCAATGATTGTCTTCTGGACAACTGTCAGATCAGCAGTCTTCCCCATGATTGTGTAGCCTAGTGAACCAAACTGTGAGACCATTTTGAAGGCTCAGGAAACCTTTGCAAGTGTTTTGAGTTGATTAGCTGATTGGCATGTCACCATATTCTAATTTGTTGAGATAGTGAATTTGTTTTTGTTAAATTTGAGCCAAAATCATCACAATTAAAAGAACCAAAGACTTAAACTACTTCAGTCTGTGTGCACTGAATTTATTTAATACACAAGTTTCACAATTTGAGTTGAATTACTGAAATAAATGAACTTTTCTACGAGATTCTAATTCATTGAGATGCACCTGTATATGCACCTGATGACTGTATACAAATAAATTAAATAACACTCATAAAAATGAAATGGGAATAAAACAATAAGGAAAAAAATAAAGTCCCTTACATTTTTCCAGGAGAAAAAAGTTTTCCTTGTACTAGCATGACCATTCTTCAAATGAGAGGTTTACAAAAGCTGTGCTTAGTGTAAGTTGGAAGAAGAATTTTTTTTTAAGATCCCCTGTCTCTCTTTCTCCCCTTCACCTCTGTATCTATCTCCCTCGTCCTCTCTCTCTCTCTCTCTCTCTCTCTGTGCGTGCGCGAGTGTGGTGAGTGTTTGAGGTGAGGTGCATGGTTGAGAGCGTGGTGAGTGCTACTTTTCTTTCTTTCAAAACTTTGTCTATCTTGCAGTGGATGGTTTCTCGGTTTGTGTTTGTGGAAAAAAAGACTTATTTAGGAGTTGTGTTTGAAGGGTTTCTTCGGGCTTCGGCCAGTGCCTCTCTTCTGAGGCATGGCGCTTGAGAAGTTGACCAGGCGACATGGTATTAAAATACCGGTCGGCGTGGAATGTTCAGTTGAGGATTGTAGTTTAGCTGCGGGAAAGGTAGTGGGACATAGCAGTATAAAGTCCGCAGCAAGGATGAATAGTGCTGTTTGGAAACGGTTGAGAAGGTTGATTTGATTGTTGAACGAGGGGTAGTCATTAGAGAGGAGTATATTCAAGTTTTTCCGCTTGGTAATCCAGAGAGGAAAGTTGTTCTTTCTAACGTGCCTCTGTTCATAAGTGATGAGATAATTGAGCGTGAATTAAAAAGACATGGACAAATTGTCTCGACAATTAAAAAGATACCACTAGGTTGTAAGTCTCCTCTCCTGAAACATGTTGTTTCTTTTCGAAGACAACTTCATATGATTTTGAAAAATGATATGGAGGAACTGAACATTGCGCTGAAGTTCAGGATTGAAGGTTTTGATTATACCATTTTTTGCTACAACTGAAACGATGAAATGCTTTAGATGTGGAAATCAGGGGCATTTAGCTTGTGCGTGTCCTGAAAAGATTGTTCCTTTGCAGAGGTATGTACAGGACAGAGCGCAAATAAGTAGCGCTTCTTTGGAGAGTGATGTACATTACAGAGAGCAAACAAATAATGCTTCTTCACAAAGTAATGTACAGGACAGGGCGCAAATAAGTAGTGCTTCTTTGGAGAGTGATGTACAGGACAGGGCGCAAACAAGTAGCGTTTCTTTGGAGAGTAATGTACAGGACAGAGCACAAACAAGTAGCGCCAAAGATGAGAGGGCTGTTAATGCGCTAGAGTCTGAAAAGTCCAGCGCATCAAAGTAATCAGGAGCCAATGTTTGGAAATCTTAGAGAAAGTGAGGAAATTGGAAGTGTGGATGGAAGGAGAGGTGAGGTTAAAGATAGTGATATTATAGAGGTTGAAACGTCACAAAGCAGGGAAGCAAATGGAAGTATGGAAATAGAGTTAGATGAGGAAGAGATAATAATGAATGAGGAAACTGGCATGTTTAAAATCTCAGTGGTAAAAAGGAAGGCTGGTAAGAGTGAGAAGGGTTCAAAGTCTAAAGCATTTAGGAAAAATCAGGAAGTAGTAAAAGATAAAGACGATGCAGATGAAGTGTCAGATGACTCTTCCGCTGATGATTCGTTGGTTCTTAGTTATGGGGAGGTAGAAGTTTTGGAATCAATGGGACAGGAAATAGGAAAAGAGAGTGGATATAGTTTAGAAAGAGTACAGAAATTTTTGAGTAGTACAAAAGGTAAAAGGAATGTGGTAGTAACAGAGTTTTTTCCTGATTGTGAGCTTTTTATTGATTCAGCTAAGTTCTTGATGAAGCAGAGAGGTGAGGGTTGTTTATCAAATCAGGATATACATCGTTTTAAAAAGATAGTACAAAAGTTGCATACAGAACAATTGTGTGATGGTGTAAAGTAAATGGAAGGCAACTAGGTTTTGTTCAGCTTGTCTGGTTTTAAGTTGGTGTCTTTTTCTAATTATTGATTTAAAAGTAACTACAATAAACTTAAATGAAGCAAGAGATATAAGGAAAAGAAGCCAGTTTTTTCAAATGTTGCAAATTAAAAATATTGATATAGTATTTGCACAAGAGACACACAGTGACTCTTGTGATTGGAAGTTGATTGTGAATGAAGTTGATTGGAAGAAAGAATGGGATGGAACTGTAGTTCTAAGTCATAAAACTAATATGAGTGCTGGTGTTGAAATTTTGTTTGCAAGGAATTGTTCTCCGACATGTTATGAAGTAGAAGAGGTTGTGAAAGGAAGGCTTTTAAAGGTTGTTGCAAGGTATGATAAAATCTCATTTACTTTAGTAAATGTTTATGCTCCTGTAGTACCAGCTGAGAGAATGTTTTTTTTAGAGACCTTAACTGATGTGTTACAAGAGTGTGATCCTGAACCTTATCTCATCATGGCAGGGGATTTTAATTGTACGGCGAATGAAATTGATAGAAATCATGTAGAACCTGACTGTCACAATCGAAGCTCCCGCACCACTCCCTCTCCGCCACCAGAGGGAACCATCCCCTGAATATTAACTTCCATTCGGACTCAGTTTCCCATCGTCCCTCATACCTGGGCCTAATCACCTTGCCACATCTGCACCTCATTCACACACCCATACTTAAGCAGCACACTTCCATGCACTCATTGCGAAGTCTTGATTTGCCCCGGCTGTCACTTCTGAGTGTTTCTACCCGTGTTTGCTTTACTGTTGTTATCTCTGCCTTGATTATCGACTCTGTGATCCCTCTCTGGTTGCCCTGATTTGGACTGTTTCTCTGGACTCTGATTGTAAGCTGCCTGCCTTGATTATTCTGCCTGTTCTCCCGATTACGTCTCTGCCTTGCCTACTCTGTTCCCATTGCTGGTCAACTACCCTGTTCCGTCTGACTATTCCAATAAAGAAAGCTGCAAATGGATCCCGACCTGTCTGATGATTCACAACAGAAGACTTCGCCAAACAGCGATCCAGCAGCATTGACGCAGCTGACAACTGAACTCACGGCTCAAGCCTCGCAACTCGCTCTGCACCAACATCAGCTGCATCGACTCACCACTCTCACCGATGAGCTTCTTGCAGCGTTGCAAGGTCTGCGCGTGGCTCAAGCACAAGCCGCTGCCAACCCGCCACCCGTTCCAAGCAACCCTCCAGCCATGCAAACTTCCTCTGTCAACCGACGACTCGCCCTTCCTGAGAAATTTGACGGTGACACCGCTAAATGCAAAGGCTTCCTGTTGCAATGCTCGCTCTTCGTCAGCCAACAACCTTCACTTTACCCCACTGAATCCAGTCGCATCGCCTTTGTGTGTTCGTTACTCACCGGCAAAGCTCTGGACTGGGTGACTGCGGTATGGAGGACCGATGGTTCAGCCTTCCCTACCTTTGACTCATTCCTCCAACACTTCAAGGAGGTGTTTCAACATCCAGCTGAGAAAGGAGACGCGGGTGAGCAGCTTCTAACACTTTCACAGGGCAGGAGAACGGCGGCTGAGTATGCCCTGTCATTTCGCACTCTGGCGGCGCAAACGACGTGGGTAGAGGATACCCTGAAACTGCTGTTTCGGAAAGGCCTGAACACTGAATTGCAATCTGAGCTGGCGTGTCGAGACGAAGGGAGGACCCTGAGTCAATTCATTGAACTTTCCATCCACATAGACAATCTGATTCATTCTCGACGCACCGTACGATCTGCGCCTCGCTCACCACCCAAACCTCACAATGCTGTTGAGCCTATGCAACTCGGGTTCACTCACCTCACTCCTGAGGAGAGGGAACGCCGCATACAAAATCAACTCTGTCTGTACTGCGGTCAAGCAGGCCATATGAAGAACACTTGTCCCGTTCGGCCATCATCGGATCAGTGCTTGGTGATTGACATTACTCGCTAGATCAATTCAGCCTCTAGTATTAAACTACCTGTTGAACTAATCTCTCTGAACCAAGTAATTCAGACAACGGCACTTCTAGATTCGGGAGCAGCTGGAAATTTCATAGACAGTGGGTTTGTCAGTCAACATCACTTGAAACTAAACCCCTGTAATTCCTCCCTGGCAGTGGAGGCGCTAGATGGTCGCCCCCTGGGCAAAGGAAAGATTCTCCGCCTCACTGAACCTGTCACACTGCACATCGGAACCCTGCACTCTGAACAGATTCAATTCTATGTTATACAGTCACCTAACCATCCGTTGATTCTCGGTCTTCCCTGGCTTCTAACCCATGATCCACAAGTATCCTGGAGGGAGGGACAGATTACAGAATGGGGACCAACGTGTCAAGAACGTTGTCTCTCCAAAATCACCAGACAACCCAACACAACCACGACTCCCCTCGCCGACACTCTCAACTTACCCCCTGAGTATGCAGATCTCATAGAAGTCTTCAACAAAAGGAAAGCCTCCCAGCTCCCCGCTCACCGCTCAGTCGATTGCGCAATCAATCTCCTGCCTGGCACTATTCCACCCAAGGTAAGGATTTTCCCTCTGTCCCAACCAGAATCAGAGTCCATGAAGACCTACATACAGGAGGAATTAGCCAAGGGATTCATCAGACCGTCCACCTCTTCTGCATCCGCCGGGTTCTTCTTTGTGAAGAAGAAGGACGGGGGCCTAAGACCATGCATTGACTATCGAGGTTTGAATGAAATCACTGTGAAATTCCGTTACCCACTACCACTCGTCCCTTCAGCCCTCGAACAACTGCGGCAGGCAAAATACTACACCAAGCTCGACCTACGGAATGCCTACAATCTGATTCGCATCCGTGAAGGGGACGAGTGGAAAACAGCCTTCTCTACCACTAGTGGGCACTATGAGTACTTGGTTATGCCCTTCGGGCTCACTAACAGTCCCTCAGTCTTCCAAGCCTTCATGAATGACATCTTCCGTGACATGTTAGACAGAGGGGTAATCGTATATATTGACGACATACTGATCTACTCAGATACCCAAGAGGAACACGTACAACACGTCCGATCAGTTCTCAAGCGATTACTCCAACACCAGCTTTACGTAAAGGCAGAGAAATGTAAGTTCCACCAGACCAACACCTCTTTCCTCGGTTACGTAATCAGTCAAGACGGGGTCGCTATGGATGACAAAAAGGTCCAGGCAGTACTCGACTGGCCACAGCCTCAGACGGTAAAGGAACTGCAACGCTTCCTGGGGTTTGCTAACTTCTACCGACGCTTCATCAGAAACTTCAGCTCCATCGCTTCCCCGCTCACCGCTATGACCAAACGCAACACCTCTCGCCTAGTATGGACACCTGAGGCCCTCCAATCATTTAAAGATCTAAAGACTCGCTTTACCTCCGCTCCCATCCTTCGACACCCTGACCCAGAACACCAATTCACCGTTGAGGTCGATGCTTCAAGTACGGGTGTGGGAGCTGTATTATTCCAACGCCATGGTGAGCCCTCTAAATGATACCCTTGTGCCTTCTTTTCACGCAAACTCTCTCCTGCCGAACGGAATTATGATGTGGGCAATCGCGAACTACTGGCCATGAAATTAGCATTGGAGGAGTGGCGGCATTGGCTGGAGGGGACTACACTCCCATTTCTCGTTCTCACCGATCACAAAAACCTCGAATACCTGCGCTCAGCCAAACGTTTAAACCCCAGGCAGGCCAGATGGGCGCTGTACTTCACATGTTTCCACTTCACAGTAACCTATCGACCTGGTACCAAGAATACCAAAGCAGATGCACTCTCCCGTCAAGCTGAAGGTGGAGATCTCTCAGGCCCCTTTGAGAATATCATTCCTGAAAAAATTCTACTAGCTCCCGTTCAGTGGGATATAATGGCCGAGATCAGCCACACAAATCAACAGATTCAACCTCCTCCAGAATGCCCTGTCGACCGTGTATTCGTTCCAGAACCCTTCCGTCAGCAATTGCTCACTCAAGTTCATTGCTCACAAACCCCAGTTCAGGCCACCCTGGGATCTCGGCTACGGAACAACTCCTGCGGAACCGCTTCTGGTGGGCCACGCTTTTGACTGATACAGCCAATTACATTCACAATTGCGATATCTGAAACACCACTAAATCACTCAGACAACTTCCAGCCGGCCTGTTGCAGCCACTGCCCACGCCTCGGCGTCCCTGGTCTCATGTTGCTATTGACTTCATCACGGATCTACCCAACTCCCACGGTAACACCACCATTCTCACCATTGTGGATCGATTTTCCAAAGCCTGCCGCCTCATACCATTGCCTAAACTGCCTACATCTCTTGAGACAGCCGAATTACTGTGCAACCAGGTGTTTCACTATTATGGTCTGCCCGACGACATCGTCTCCGATCGAGGCCCTCAATTCACCTCAAGGGTATGGTCAAGTTTCTTTAAAAATCTAAATGTCAATATCAGTCTCACTTCAGGCTACCATCCACAATCTAACGGTCAAACCGAGCGTCTCAACCAAGAGGTCATTCACTTCCTTCGCTCTTACTGCCAACAGCAACAGACAGAGTGGAGTCGATATTTGATGTGGGCGGAATACGCTCAAAACTCCCTGACCAAACCAGCAACAGGCATGACCCCTTTCAAATGCATCCTCGGATTCCAACCACCAATGTTCCCCTGGTCAGGAGAACCCACCGAGTTGCCTTCTGTTACTGAATGGCTTCAACGCAGTGAGGAGGTCTGGGACCGAGCTCACACCCATCGACGATCAGGTCCCGTCTACCAGCCGGGGCAATGGGTTTGGCTCTCGACCCGGGATCTTCGCCTCCGACTTCCATGCAAGAAACTCAGTCCCAGGTATGTAGGGCCCTTCAAGATTTCCAGACAAATTACCCCTGTATCATTTCGGTTAGAACTGCCTTCTAACTACCGCATTTCTCCCACTTTTCATGTATCTCTGCTTAAACCCGCTGGTGGTCCGAGAGGGGTACCGGAGGAGGGAGCTGAGCCGCAGACTCCCCCACCCATTCTGGTCGACGGCGAGGAGGCGTATCGAGTGCATGAACTGCTAGACTCCAGACGGGTTTTTAACAGTGTCTTGTTGGAAGATTCACATTTTAAAGAGTGTTTTGAGTTTTTTTGGAAAAATGGAGGGGTAAAAAGAGTATGTTTTCAAGTATGCAACAATGGTGGGAAATTGGGAAAAAACAAATACAACAGTTGTGTAAACAATACCATTTCAATGTCACTAGGAGCATGGCCAAAAAGATCAAAGTAATTGAAAATGATATTGAAATTCAAGGTCTGAAGTAACAGGGAAAAATGAGCATTTTAAGATTTTAAAAGAGAAAAAGAAGGTCTTGGAAAACCTGTTGGGATATAAAGTACAAGGGGCCTTAATTAGATCTCGTTTCCAGGATTTTTCTGAGATGGATGCTCCTTCAAAGTTTTTTTTTTTTTGGTTTAGAAAAGAAGAATGGCCAAAATAGATCTATTCATTGCCTAAAAGACATTAATGGACAGGAGTTAAGTGAAGCATCAGATATACGTAGGAGAATTGTTGAGTTCTATGGGGAGCTATATAAAAGTGAATATGTGGAAGACAAAAAATTGTGTGAAGATTTCCTGAGTGATTTACCACAAGTAGAGGAAAATGCTAAGGCAGAATTAGTGGCACAGTTAACTAAGAATGAATTATATGAAGCTCTGCGAAGTATGGATAATGGAAGAGCTCCAGGAATTGATGGCCTTACAGTAGGCTTTTATAAAGCATACTGGGGCATCTTAGGCGGTGATCTTTTGAAGGTTGTTTGTGATAGTATATTAAGGGAGAAGTTACCTTTGAGTCGTAGGCGTGCAGTGTTAACTTTGTTACCGAAGAAGGGTGACTTGAAGGTAATTAAGAATTGGAGACCAGTATCCCTTTTGTGTGTTGATTTTAAAATACTGTCAAAAGCTTTGGCCAATCGTCTAAAGAAAATGATGGGGCAAATAATACATAATGATCAGTCATATTGTGTGCCTGAAAGATCGATAATTGACAACATAGCTGTAATCAGAGATGTTTTTGAAGTGGCAAAATTGATGGGTCAGAATTTTGGTCTCATTTCCTTGTACCAGGAGAAAGCCTTCGATCAAGTAGAGCACAAGTATTTATGGAATGTTTTGGTTTTCCCTATGGATTTATTAAGTTGATTAAGATGCTATATAGTGACATGAAAAGTATTGTAAAGGTTAATGGTGGTTTAAGTGCTCCTTTTGGAGCTAATAGAGGGATAAGACAGGGGTGTTCCCTATCAGGGATGTTATATTCTATAGCAATTGAGCCTTTTTTACTCAAACTGAAAAAGGTTTGAATGGGTGTCACTTTGTATGGTGAACAAAAATGATATTTGTCTGCATATGCAGATGATGTAATGGTGGCTGTTACTGGAAAAGAGGATGTTAAAAGAATGGGAATGGTGGTTGACAGGTATGGAAATATGTCATCAGCCAAAGTAAATTGGAGTAAATGTACTGCTTTAGAGATAGGTGGGTGGAAGGAGGGGAAACCCCAGTTGCCAGGAGGTTTAAAGTGGGTTTCAGGTGGAATCAAGTATTTAGGAGTTTTCTTGGGTGATGAGTAGCATATTAAAAAAATTGGGAGGGGGTAGTAGAAATTATTGAAGGAAAATGAAGAAGGTGGAAATGGCTACTACCTAGAGTGTCTTACAGGGGGCGTACACTTATAATTAATAATTTGGTGGCTTCTACGCTGTGGCATCGTTTGGCATCACTTGAACCACCTATGGGTTTGTTATCAAAGATACAAGCATTAATTGTTGATTTTTTTTGGAATAAGTTGCATTGGGTTCCACAATGTATTTTGCTTTTACCAAGAGATGAAGGGTGGCAAGGGCTTGTTCACCTAGAAAGCAGAAAAACAGCCTTCAGATTACAGTTTGTACGAAAGTTTCTTTATGGTGAAAATAATGTACGGAAGGCTGGAACAAGTCTCATATAGGAGAGAGTGGGGGGAATGGGACTTGCTAAAAATCTTTTTTTTGACAAAGTGTGTGGACAAAGAGTTGAAAGAGTTACCCTTGTATTATTATAGTGTTTTGAAAGCATGGGGTCTTATGAAAATATCAAGGAAGACACCTGTTTTGTCATTGTTCTGGCTCCTGAAGGAACCTTTAGTGGGAGGAGCAAGATTGGACATTGGTGAAAAGTCTTTCGTTGCAATAACCCAAAGCTTGAAAAATGTGAAAGTGATCACCTTGGGACAATTGTTGGATATTTGTGGATGTGATTTTGATAAAGTGGATACAACGGCCCAGCGTCTGGGAATAAAATCAAGGAGGATAGTTGGAGCTTTCTTGGACAGAGTTAAAAGACTCTTAACTGAAGAGGAGATGAGTCTAATAACAAGAGACAACAATGGATGTGTACTTGATAACAATGACTCTTTCCCAAATATGGAGATTTCATTAGGTTTTGTAGAAGAAGAGCTTGTTCACCCTTTTCTTAATGATATGGGAGTAAAGGGTTTGGAAATATGCTCAGCTGCGGGAAAAAAACTTTATGAAATGAGTGATAAAGTTTTGAATAAAGAAAAGCTTAAGAGTAAAACAGATATCCCTTGGAAATTACATTTTGGGGTTGATGAGAATTGTAAGCCTGAATGGAGAATATTATATAAACCACCATTGATCAAAATTACTGGAGATTTACAATGGAAACTAATACATGGAATTGTTGCTGTAAATGCGTTTGTAAGCATTATTAATCGATCTGTTGAAAGTAAGTGCCCTTTTTGTGAAAATACAGAAACAATATTTAATTGTTTTTTATATTGTAATAGATTGAGTCTTCTGTTCTTAAGACTTCAAGACATTTTTGTAGGTTTCAAGGTTGTTTTTTCAAATGTTGTTTTTATTTATGGTTTTAAATATTGGAAAGAAAGTAGAAGAAAGGGACGTTTATTAAATTTTATTGTTGGCCAAGCAAAGACTGCAATTGTTCTAACTAGAAGGAAAAAAGTAGAAGGGAAGGAAGGAAATGATGTTGATGGCACTTTCAGAAGTCTAGGTAAAGCAAGAATAAGACATGTTTTATAAATTAGTGAATAATATTCAAGGCTTTAAAGATGTATGGAGTTATGAAGATGTTTTGTGTACTGTTATAGATGATGATTTATTCTTTTCAAGTTGTATTGAATAATATATTTGGTGGTTTGTGTGGATTTTAATTAAGATCCATTGTATGGATGATTGTTAAAATTATTAAATAAAGTAGTCTTAAAAAGTAAAAAAACAATTCTCTCTCTCTCAGAGTGCTGTATCAAAGCATATTAAATGCAAAGTTGACTGGAAGGAAGAATTTGGGTAGGAAAAGGTGCACAAGCAACAGGGTTGACCGCAAGCTTGAGAATACAGTCAAGCAAAGCCGATTCAAACACTTGTGAGAGCTTCACAAGGAGAGAACTGAAGCTGGAGTCAGTGCATCAAGAGTCACCACGCTCAGACGTCTTCAGGAAAAGGGCTACCAAGCCACTTCTGAACCAGAGACAACGTCAGAAGCATCTTAACTGGGCTGTGGAGAAAAAGAACTGGACCAACCTGATCTCACAGAATTCCGTGTAATGTTCACAGACTTAATTAACCTCCGAATCTGTGGTGGCATCACGGAATCGCCGAAAATTCCGTGATGGGCTCACAGAAGGCATCAGCCGTGGTCCATGCACGGATTCACTGGTTCAACACCAGCGCTGCATCAGACCACGTAAAAAGAGTGACGCCGATGCAGTTATACTTTCACTGGAGTACCTGACCCCACCCCTACCCTAAACCTACCCAGTTCTGAACAATAATGATGACGATAAATTTCCCAGTATCGCGTCGGCATATTGATGCTAAGGGTTTCCGTGCGTGGAGCACGGCTGATGCCTGTCACTGACTTACATTGCTATCACTTCTGTGAGCCCATCACGGAATTTTTTCTGTGAGCCCATCACGGAATTTTCGGCGATTCCGTGATGCCACCACAGATTCGGAGGTTAATTAAGTCTGTGAACATTACACGGAATTCTGTGAGATCATGTTGACTGGACTGTTGCTCAATGGTCCAAAGTCCTCTTTTCAGATGAAAGTAAATTTTACATTTCATTTGGAAATCAAGGTCCCAGAGTCTGAAGGAAGAGTGGAGAGGCACAGAATCCATGTTGCTTGAAGTCCAGTGTGAAGTTTCCACAGTCAGTGATGATTTGCTGCCATGTCATCTGCTGGTGTTGGTCCACTGTGTTTTCTGAAATCCACAGTCAACGCAGCCATCTACCAGGGAATTTTAGAGCACTTCATGCTTCCTTCTGTTGACAAGCTTTATGAAGATGCTGATTTCATTTTCCAGCAGGACTTGGCACCTGCCCACACTGCCAAAGGTACCAAAAGCTGGTTCAATGACCATAGTGTTACTGTGCTTGATTGGCCAGCAAACTCGCCTGACCTGAACCCCATAGAGAATCTATGGGGTATTGTCAAGAGGAAGATGAGAGACACCAGACCCAACAATGCAGATGAGCTGAAGGCCACTATCAGAGCAACCTGGGCTCTCATAACACCTGAGCAGTGCCACAGACTGATCGACTCCATGCCACGCCGCATTGCTGCAGTAATTCAGGCAAAAGGAGCCCCAACTAAGTACTGAGTGATGTACATGCTCATACTTTTCATTTTCATACTTTTCAGTTGGCCAAGATTTCTAAAAATCCTTTCTTTGTATTTGTCACGAATCTGGTCTGCACTCCCATTCATTCACCACTAGAGGTCACCACACACCACATGGACTCTCACAGCACACAGCACACTGGACTCAATTTCCCATCATCCATTGCACTAATTGAGCACACAGCTGCAGGCACTAATCACACGCACACCTGATCCCACGCACACACTGATCACACACCTTATTTAAACCCTGGACCTTCTCTGCCACACTGCCGAGTATTGTATGCATTTACCGCTCTCCTAGTAGTAGCTACTCTACAAAGCCCTGGATAGTTTTCCCTGCCTGGTTTCCCGTGTTGATTTCTAGCCCGCGTTCCCTGGATTATCTCTCTGCCTTGCCCTCTGGACACTGTTCGCCGATCGTCGACCTTTGCTTGCTCTAGGATTGCTCTTTGTCTTGTCCCTGCCATGCCTGTTTGCCATTGTTTCGACCCTGCCTGTACGACCACGTCTCTGCCTAATAAAAGCTTGCGAATGGATCCACACGTCTCACGTCTCGTCAGCCATGTTACAGTATTGGTCTTAATTAATATTCTAATATTTTGAGATACTGATTTTTGACTTTCATGAGCTGTAAGCTCTAATCATCAAAATTAAAAGAAATAAACATTTGAAATATATCAGTCTGTGTGTAATGAATGAATATAATATACAAGTTTCACTTTTTGAATGGAATTAGTGAAATAAATCAACTTTTTGTTGATATTCTAATTATATGACCAGCACCTGTATATTTTAACAGGCCAAACGATAAGTGCTATTGGGGGCCCTGACATGTCCGGTCATGTTTTATGGAGGCTTTCCATAGACATATCTCAATTCAGTTCACGTTTATTTGTATATTTGTATTTGTATCACAGAACATTTTAATTTCTACATTATATTTAGAACCTTTAATATTTATATTTACATTATATTAATGAATTTTATACAGTATCATCCCCTAAACCTTCCCATCACAGTAAACTTTTGACATTTTATATTTTCATAAACATCATTTAGTATAATTTATAATGTAAAAGCTGTTATGATCATGGGACAATTATTTATAATTGTAGTATTACTATACTATTGTCACGGGTAGGGGTGTGTTGCGGGAAGGATGAAGGAGACAGCAGGTGAGTAAATGTTCTTTGTTTTAATAAATCAACTTAGAAGGCATATACAACATAAAATGATGAGTGAACGAACAAAGACTGAGGGAGAACTCAGGACTTAAACACATGGGAGGTGATCAAGGAAAACTGAAACAGGTGCTAGGAATAATCAATTTAATTCAATTCAATTCAATTCAATAATCAACTTAAGAAGAACAGGAAAATAACCAAATAAGGAAACTCAGGAAGGACAGGGGAAACACAAAGAACACGGAATCCAGAACCCTGACCTTATCCCCACCTCCCAATAGGCCATGGCGGAACTTTTCCCAAAATTTTCTTGGGGAAGTCTAAGGAGTCCGGGGGGTGTTCTGGAGTGCGCTGTCGAGGAGCAGGCTCTGGAGCTGGGCTCCAACTCATATCCTCGTATGCTACCAGTAATCCCAGGGGCACATCTGCGTCTACCGGCGGGCTTGAGGTTGGCCACGGACGGCGGCAGGCCTGGGTGGGCCGCGGATGGCGGCCTGGATTTCCCCGCGGACAGCGGGCTTGAGTGAGGCGCTAACAGCGGGCTTGCTTTCCCCGCGGACGGCGCCAGGCCTGTATTTCCCCGCGAACGGCGGCCTGGATTTCCCCGTGAACGGCGGGCTTGGGTGAGCCACAGATGGTGGTCTTGAGTGAGCCGCGAAAGGCAGCCTGGATTTCCCCGTGAACAGCGGCCTTGACTTCACCACAGACGGTGGCCTTGAGTGTGTATGTGTGTGGGTGTGAGGATCTGTTTGGAGTTGGCATTACCTATTTTTAAAAACACTGCAACAACCACATTTGTCAACATGGTTCTTTTGTAATATCATGCTTGGCCTTATATTTACTTGTAAATATAATACTACAACAAGTGGTTATCCAAAGAATGTGCATCATGGAATGCAACTGGAATGCCTTTTTGTCTGTAGCAGTCTTTTGCCCCAGAAGTGGTTCTTTAAACATTTGTTTTAAATGACTCAGAAAGTTATGAGGTAGAATCCTGGTGAAGTCATAAACTCACTCTTCAAAGACCAGCAGACAAGCGGTTACATCAACATATGGTCTGTCTACATGTATTATATTTTCAGCAAAGGCTATGTTTCACCCAGATATTTATGACGCTGATAAAGGTTGGTTCAGAAAAAAAAGTATGATCATATACAACTATATAAGTGTAGAACTATATCACAGGCTCACCCTAGTAATAATCTAAGATATGGACACTTTTTTTGTTTAGCCTTTTAAGTGGGACAATGCTTTGAAATAAAATAAACCAAGTACAATTTTCTTTTAAAATGATAAACTAAGTTTTGAACAGGTACTGTTGAATAAAAATCATAATTTAGGTTAAATTTGCAAATAAAACAGTATAAGATGTTATTTAAAACTTTTAAGATTTCATTTAAACAGCCTTAAGTTTGTAAGATCTTATTTATTTATAAGTTTGTAAAACATATTAATGGCCAAAGTCTGATTATACTGTGCTACAATAATATGTGAGTAGCATGACTGTTTATGTATGTGTGTTTATATGATTTATCAGAACACAAATTGTAATAATGATGTGGGTATTACTCTGCTATAACAACGTAAATGTGGTTTGTGATAAAATATCTTGAGTCCTCATAATTCAGATCACATAAAAACAATATTTTATTAAAAATGGTTGTATGCAGAATTTTGGTAGGTGTACAGCTTGTACAGTAAAAAATCATTATGTCTATGGAGTGTCACAGTGGAGTATCTATGGATATAGTATAGTAATACTACAATTATAAATAATTGTCCCATGATCATAACAACTTTTACATTATAAATTAAACTAAATGATGTTTATGAAAATATAAAATGTCGAAAGTTTACTGTGATGGGAAGGTTTAGGGGATGATACTGTTTAAAATTAATTAATATAATGTAAATATAAATATTAAAGGTACACAGTAATGTAGAAACTTTAATTTTCTGTGATACAAATACAAATAAACGTGAACTGAATTGAAATATGTCTATGGAAAGCCTCCATAAAACATGAACGGACATGTCAGGGCCCCCAGTAGCACTTGGCCTGTTAAAATATATATATTTTTTTCCCTTTACTTATTTCGACGTTGCTGGTTTCTCATTACAACATTTTTTTACCTAAAACTAGTGTCAATGTTTTGCTTTGTTTTATATCGTGTGTGATCGCATAATTTATTTATATTCAATTCATTTAAAAGACGAGAATAAGACTCTGACAATTGAATGTGTGTCTGTGTGCTTGTTTAATCTATGGTGTGGGGCAAGTGTCCTCTCAGAGAGAGGGAACATTTTATTGAGCCCATGAGTAAATTACTTATAAAGCACATTAATTATTTATTTATTTTCTAAGATGTCAAGTTTTCTGTGATGAGTTGTAACACATTTGTCAACATGGTTCTTTTGTAATATCATGCTTGGCCTTATATTTATGTCAAGTTTTCTGTGATGAGTTGTAACATGTATAATTATCTGTAGATAAAAACATCAGGATTCTGTGTAATATTACCATTTTAGATGGCTAAACAAACGTGTGTGTGTGTGTGTGTGTGAGAGAGAGAGAGAGAGAGAACTTTTGTAACTGAAAAAAGAAGATACATTTCCAAATTACTAGCACATGGGTAAACATAAACAGAACCTGAAAGTCTGTGAAAATAACCAGGACAATCATGTCTAATTAGAAATATTTACTTTGTCACAGCTAGAACCGAAACATGCGTGTAGCAAAAGGTCCGTCTCCACGCTAACACCCAAATAGACATTGCAAAAATAGGTGAGCCAGATAACTTTTTGGAAGGGGCACACCACAGATGTTCCTATGTGGAAGATTCAAAACGCACCATAAAATCTTCAAAAACGTTACTCGACAGCTCATTTATGGTTTTTACCACCGGCCGGACAACATATCTCATCCCGGATGACGTCGGAGTTTCACACTTGCCCGATTTCCACATCTGAAACTCATTATGAGATCAAAGGTCACATATGGATATTATTAATATTATTATGAGGTCACGAAAGGTCAAAGTAATCAATCATTTTGTCATAAGCAACAGCATAATGACTACTAAAGTGTTTCTGCATCATTAATATGTGGCTCTACACAGCAAACAAACAGATTATTGGATCACTACACTGAGTATTAACTTGATCGCTAGTTATAAATACCTGTTTCTCTGTCCTCTGTGCTGCAGCTGATACAGTGTTGTGGCTTTTATGTTCATATTTTGTACAGAGCTCACAAATGCATTGTTGGTCAGTAATACAGTACATTTCCAGATGTTTCTCATGTTTCTGGCAGATCATCTCCTGCAGTCGTTCAGTGGCATCGATCACTTTGTGTGGCTTACGTGAATGAAATTTCTCATGACGGCCAAAATGAGTTTGACAATATGATTGCTGACACATCAGACAGGACTTGACGGCTTTGTATTTTCTTCCAGTACAGACATCACACTGCACATCTCCAGCTCCAGCGTAACAGTCAGCAGGTAGTTTGGTCTTCTTCAGTTTCTCCACCAGTTCAGCCAGCATGGTGTTTCTAGCTAAAGCAGGTCTTGGACTGAAGGTCTGTCTGCACTGAGGGCAGCTGTAGACTCTCATCTGATCCTCCTTATCCCAGAACCCTGTAATACAGCTCTTACAGTAACTGTGTCCACACTGGATGGTCACTGGATCCTTCAGGAGATCCAGACACAGTGGACACGTGAACTCATCCTGAGAAAATCTGACTTCTGCCATTTTACTGCGTGAATACAGAGACAGAAACACACAACACCTCGACTACACTTCAGTTTCTTTTTCCCTTAAGTCATGTGTTTCCTGTTTGCTGTTTCCGTGTTTGAGTGATGTGTTTCAAATCATCAAATGTTTACTACAGGGGTGTCAAACTCAGTTCCTGGAGGGCCGCAGCCCTGCAGAGTTTAGTTCCAACCCTGCTCCAACACACCAACCATGTAGTTTTCAAATAAGCCTAAATGACTTGAATAGTTGGATCAGGTTTGTTTAATTAGGGTTGAATCTAAACTCTGCAGGGCTGTTGCCCTCCAGGAACTAAACCAAACCACTCCAATCCGGCTTTGTTGGTACCATGATGCTGATCATCAACTTTCTTTGTCAACTCAGGCTTTGATCCTGAGTTTTTGGAGCACATGTGTGACATCACTGGCAAATAGCCAATCACGAGCCTTGGTTAAAGGTTAAAGGTTTTGCTAAAGGTTAAGAGATTGAAGAATATGATGAATTTAAATGCATTTACAATGAAAAAAGTACTTGTTCATGAAAGAAGACAAATAAATAAATTATCAGTGCAGTCACTGGGAGAGTGACTTTTTTGTGTCAGACATGTGTCACTTTGCTCACATCTGATTGGTCCAATTTCAGTTTGAGATCTCTAACTCAGAACATAACCTGACCTGGAGCAGGTTAGCTGTGGAGTGTAAGTTACTATGGCAATGAATGCAGCTAAAAGCCAAGCCACTTTCACGGTACTTAAAATCCAGGATTGGTGCAGAAGTTAGAGTTCATAATCAGCTGTTCAACCACAGATGTATTAGTGAGTGAAAAGTTTGAGAGTGGGTAAAGTATCTGGAAAGTAGCAGTTTCTGGAAGAACAACAGAAGAGAAGGATTGATAGATATTGTCAATTTTGTGTGTAAAAAAATTTCAGAAAATCATCACAAAGGTCAGAAGAACCGTTAAGAAGGGGTGTTGGTGGTTTAACAAGTTTGTTGATCTCAGAGAATAGGGTCTTGGGCTTGCACTTTGCTCTGTCAATAATAGTGGACAGGTAGCAAAAGCGTGCAGGGTTAAGTGCTTTTTTATATTGTGATATGAATTCTGAGTAGAGGGTAGCACAAACGAGAATACGTGTCTTCTTATATAGCCGTTCAAGACATCTACCCTTCACTTTCATTAATCTGGGCTCCGGTGTAAACCAATGGGCTGAGGGGACAGTTCTGGACTTTAATGGGGCCAAAGCCTCTAAGACGTTAGATGTAATATCATTATATAATGATACTATCTCACCAGGACTGGATAAATTAACAGAGAGAGGCAAAGAGGAAGCAGCTATAGCACTAGAGAAATTGTGAGTGTTTATGTTTTTCAGATTTCGATAAGATATTGTAGATTTGACTTTAAGTTTAGTAAGGGGGAGACAGAAACTAAAGTCAATGAGTTTATAGTCAGATATGCCAAGTTCAAGACCCTGGACACGGACATTGACTGGAAAAGCATGTCTTCTGAGTGGGTGTACCCTCGGACTCAGTTTTGAGCCACCCTCAGAAGTCATTTGTTTTATTTAATGAAATATAGCAACATCATCACTTTCATTCTGTGTATCAGTTGGAGTTCAGCATCTCTTGTTTAACTTCAGTCAAGAGGAGTTCTGCTTTGTAGCAGTAGTCCTCAAAAGTTGAGGTATAATTTTGGCCTAAATGAAGCTCTCCTTTAAGACTCTTTTATCTGTGTTGTGATTATATCACTCTGTATCAAACTGTTTTGCCCAACTTGCTTTTCATATACAAATGTATCAACTTAAAGGGATAGTTCACCCAAAAATGAAAATTTGATGTTTATCTGCTTACCCCCCGGGCATCCAAGATGTAGGTGAATTTGCTTCTTCAGTAGAACACAAATTAAGATTTTTGTTTTGTTTTTATTTTAACTTTTTATTCAATTTTCATCTGAGAACAGTAAAAAACAAAAAGCAACTGTGCAAATTTAGAACCCACAATAAAATAATTGGTAACACTTTACAATAAGGTGTAATTTGTTAACATTAGTTAATGTATTAACTATCACGAACAAACAATGAACAATGCATTTATTACACTATTTATTAATCTTTGTTAATGTTAGTTAATGAAAATACAGTTGTTCATTGTTTATTCATGTTAGTTCACAGTGCATTAACTAATGTTAACACACACAACTTGTGTGTGTTAATGATTTTAATAATGCATAAGTAAATGCTGAAATTAACATTAACTAAGATTAATAAATGCTGTAGAAGTATTGTTCATTCTTAGTTCATGTTTACTAATGTTGTTAACTAATAAACCTTATTGTAAAGTGTTATTTTTACAAGGGTTATTAGAAAAGATGACACAACATTAAAAGCTGAATGCCATAAATTTACAGTTTCCACATTAGATCCATGTATACGAGAAGTTGAGAGTTCCATCGAGATGATGTCCAACAAATACACAATCTGTCCATTGTGTGCGGAGGATTCCAACGGTTGACTAACAATTTTTTTGCTGCTGTGAAACTTTGTTGGATGGACAAGGTGAAGTCCCAAAAGTCATTCATGAAAAAATGGCGTGGAGTCAAACATATCTCAGTACCCAACAAACATAACAGGTCCTGTGAGAGCTGTGACCAAAAAGGTGAGAGAGAGAGTATTCACAACATTCGGCATGTGACGCGTCAACGTGCTCTGGCATAGTAGATGCATGCGTGGAAGCGATCTGTTGCTCGTATACGTCACTCATTGTTTAGATCGCTTCCGCATTTATTTAGTTTCCTGAAGGACACTGATATAGCAGATAGGATATAGAATACAGTTTTGGACATCATTATTATTAATTAAAGGGGAAGAAGAGAGATGGAAGTCTCCCTTCTAGTTATAGTTTATCTCTGTTTAGCTCCGGTTCACACTCCAGTACAGTAGGTCGTGGTAATGCACCACTGAAGTTGGATGCCAACTGCCATTAAACATCAAGGAAGAAGAAGAAGAAGATCGCTTCCTCGCATGCGTCTACTATGCCAGAGCACGTTGACGCGTCACGCGCCAGATGTTGTGAATGCGCTCAGGACAGTTGGACAGTGCGGTGGATCAGAGGTAAAAATGATATAAATACTGTGCAGTTTCTTGCACAGTCCGATTGTTTCTTGTCTTAAGACCTCAATGTATCGTCACGAGCCACAGGGTTTAATTTGGTTTTGTCTGTGTATGTTTTTTGTCTCTCAAAGCCGTGAGTACCATTGACTGCCATTATATGACTGACAGACTGCAACGGTTTGAGTTAAAAATCTTTGTTTGTGTTCAAATGAAGAAACAAATTAATTAAATTTTTGGGTGAACTATCCCTTTAAATTGCCTCCTATTTATCCAATCACAAGTTTTCCAATTTTGTATTAATTTGGAATTTGTATTCTGTTTGTTCATTCTCATTAAAATGTTGCTCATTTGTTGCAATGAAGCAAATAAAACAATAGAGAAGGCAGTTTGCAGATTAAAACTTTACGTTCTAATTTATGACTGTTGAGTACCAGAATATAATTTGGATGATGGTATTCCAATTTTAAGTTTCACCTCTTGTTGTTTAGGCAAACAAAGAAATGTTTCAATTTCAGAACAAGGGATGTCATTCCTCGTCTACGCTGGCGCTATCATGTCCCTGAACAGTACATATTTTTGTCTAATTCTCAACCCACCGGATCCAGTCTCCGGTCTAACAATATGAGTATCCCGTCTCATTCTACAAATGTGTATATATGGGATGTATCTGTCTTTCCCTCAGTATCGCCGCTCCCTATTAGTGATGGGTCATTCTTGAACGATTCTAGTACATTGCTTGTGCAATGAATATAAAAACGTAAAAACTCATACATGGATATTTTTTGTTTCATTGCTGGAATTATAAGGGTATTCTAACTGCATACTAATGAGCTTCATCACGCAGTGCGCAAGACGGAATGGGCCTTTACAGGTTTGAAATATATTTGTCTAAAATTCCAGAATCAACAGTTACTGAAGGTCATTCAAAGGTGAAAGACTTCAGAACTGGACAGAAACCATGCACTCAGCATTAACAAAACAAAACAAAAACTCAGATGTATGCATTATCAGAACTGTGCATACTTTACACTTAAATTAAACATTAAACGAATTTCGCCCACCTGTTTACTTTAACTTAAGCCATAACCGACTGTATTTACGTGAGATAGTTAGGGTTAGGCTTTACACTTGTGTCATTCAGCGTGATTCCGCCTATCCCGGCTTCACTTACTGCAAGTTAATCTATAACGAATTGTGGATTGGATGGTAATTTCATTCTACGACGAGCTTGCTTGCCTTTGGTTAGGCTGTTCTCAGGGGACACTAAAAATAGAGCTGAAATATGGGCCTGTCCTGGAAAAAATGGGACATCTGATCACCTAATTGGGGGCGCTAAACTGGGGCTATTCAAAATTCTGACGGGGCTATAGCCCCCCTTAGCCCTGGTGTAGCGCTGTCACTGCTTCTGATAGGTCAGAAGACTCCAGGCTTTGGAGGACAGAGGACATTGGTGGTGGTTCTCCTTCCATCGAGGATAATCACCACTTGTCTCAGGAACTGATTGAGCCTCCAGGTGTAAAGACTTGGGAAAGACTGGTTTTGCACCCGACAAGGATGAACCTTAACCCTCTGGGGTCTGAGGGTGTTTTGGGGCCCTGGAGAAGTTTTGATATGCCCTGACATTTGTGTTTTTTTCAGTATCTTAAAAAATATTAATGGCTAAAGTCTGATAACACTGCATTTAGCACAAACTGGGCTACAATAATATGTGAGCAGCATGAAAGTGCATGTTTGTTTGAGAAAACAATGTTTATGCGTGGTTAGTGAAAAACTAATTTTTTTAAGTCACTGAAATAAGGCCATAAAACACATACAGAATATTTGTTCACAACACTTTTGAGAACTGAATGTGGTAGACTAGAGTTTTTGCTACAAAATGATGTGAAAATTATCCTGTTTACTCCTTCACAGAAAACAATATATTGATTTAACATTTGCAAAACATGTTTTGTGATAGAATGCCCTTATGCGAGGGAGTGACAATGACCATGAATATTTAGTGATTCACACGTGAGAGACGAAGGGCCTCCCATAATGGGCCATCAATATGAATGTGACTGAGCCGAGGCTGATAAGAAAGAGTGTGAGGAGAGTGAAATAATGTGGGATTTTGATTATTATTTGTATTTTATTTGCAATACAATATAATAAAAATATACACAGTGAAGATCAAGGACACGTGATTGAGCATACTGATCTGAACACTGAGACTTGAAAAGTAACACACCTTTGTGCCAAACATTCATTCATAGTGTTAACACTCACACTACTTTTATATCTTGTGGTTTTATATGTTATAAAACATTAAACAAGCATCCGGGCATTGTGAGACATTTAGACAATGAAATGACACATATTTCAAAATGTTTCACTTGATTTCATTCATGAAATCGGGAATTATAGTTTGGGAAAACTCTGATAACAAAAGATGAAAGTAATCTTAGGCTACTCATCAGAGTGATATCCTCCACTGGATCCTTCTTCTTCTTCTTTTGAGGTAAATTCTCAGTTATTCCACTCAGTGCATCTTCTTCCAGAAACAAAAAGTAGCCATGATGAACTTGTTTGTTTATGCGGAGGTGATGTGGGCATTTACACGCGCATGCGTCTCACATGGATGTTTACAATCTGAAAAGCGCAAGCTGCTGAGCTCGTGCCCACATTAGATATGAGTTGGGAAAACTGGACATTGCGTTGGTTTCTTATGGATTACTTTAAAAGAGAATATTTTTTTTAGACGTGACTTCATTTAAAAGTAGTCATTTCAAGCTTTCTATACATATATTTCTCATGTCTTTGAGGCAAGTATTCGCGGAAATTCATGTTGTTTTATTTACGTGTCTGTGAAGAGAGGTGACAGAGACTGAGCCGGCAGAGAACACACTCTGTATATTTTCTTTATTTTACAAAAGAACATTGTTTTGTTGTCATGATGACTATACACAAATAAAAGTAGACCCTTTGCAGTTTGATACATTATTCTTATCTGTACGATCAAAACTGAGTAATTTAATTATTTTCACGGTCATTAAGAAAATATGAGACAGACCGCACCAGTGTGGGCTTCGACCTCAGGGGGTTAACATTGCAAGGGTTTGACAAAGAGGACACGATGGATCTTCTCAAATCCACTGGCTTAGTGTTTTGGGTGTGGGAAGAAAATCATAGGTGGCTCTGATTATGAAACTGTACTTCCCTCCATCTCCAAAAGATCCTTCCAGGTGAGCTTACGTTTCTCCATTTTCTGTTACTCCATTGTCCCTGTCTGGACTGCCTCCTCTTGCTGCCAGACTTTGGCTTCTACCAGCTTTTTTCTCTGGGCAGATTTGCTTTGGGTCTTCCCTGCTGGACCTGCCCTTCAGCATATCTGTGCCTGAGAGCAGATTTTGTTTGCTGTATGGCCTCAGTTGGAGTCCAATTCCTCCCAGTTACCAGTCTGGGAGCAGCCGCTTGATTATAGCTTCCTGAGACTCAACCAGGGTCGTGTCCAGTCTCACTTTGTGGCATTTGTACTCTTTAATGATTTCAATCAACACAGTGGTTGAGTAAAGCACAGAAACACATCATCACTCAGCAGGACTCTGTAGAAGATTTTCATTAATCTTGAATTAATACAATTAATAGAATTATGCCTACTATTATCTACTATTATCTAGTTTGATTGTGTGAAGCAACTGTGTATAAAGGGTTGCAGTGAGCCTAGAATAGAGTAAACAATTTGGGTCTGGAGAGTCACTCATATATGGAAAGAATCTGATCAGGACCTAGAAATGCATACATGACTGATTGATCATACTTCAAGAACTCATATATGGTAAAAGATAACTGTCCAAATATACAACGGTGCATATATGGAATGCTGTGAAAACTTCAGGATGTATATATGCGAGTTTGAGACAAGACTCAGTAGTGCTGTTCGAACATCCACTCGGCCTTTTGTTAACTTAATAAAGGTCTATCTGAATTCAAAACCTCCTTAGAGCAGTTTATTTTGAACAAGGAAAACAACTCACAAAATAATCTTACTGTCTATATGAGAATTTATTACACACATGTATACTGACATGTTTCACAGACAGGAAGTTCAGCTGTCGTATTAATGTCATGAAGAGAACTCTATACATCTCACTGTTACTGATTTATCATGCAGCTCAAATCATTATGGGTAGAATCTCTGCTCAGTTCTATTCTGATTTATCAACAGTTTCATTGATGATCCTCTAGAAACCCAAAACCCAGGATAGAGCGGCTGAGTGAATGTGGTCTGGACTGTGTAGATGAGGCTCATTGTGTCAGAGACGCTGTAGAAGGACAGAGTTCCTGCACTGAGATCCACATACACTCCTATTCTACTGCTGATGGGCTTTACACGGAGAACAGTCTCTAGCTTATCGTGTATGAATGAGTATCTGGAGGGAGAGCAGATGAAACTCCAGGACTGATCATTAAATCCAAACACAAACACTGTACCCGATCCCTTCCTGCTGATTCTCTTATATGACACTGATATATGCACACCATTATCTCCACTCCACTCCAGCTCCCAGTAACAGCGTCCACAAACACTCTCTCTACACAACACCTGAGGCCAATAACTAAATCTGTCTGGATGATCAGGATACGGTTGGACTGTGCCAGTGTTGGTAATCACACTGTTGCTCTCAGACAGATGGAGGTGTTTATTCATTGTGTTCAGATCCAGAGTGAGCTGATGGGAATCTGATGGAGATAAAACACATCAGAATCAGGAATTATGAATCTGTTTGATCTTTTCATGTAGCTGAAGTCTTCATGTTAAATGTATCAGTGTCTCAGTACAAATCACCAGATATCCTGTGCAAATTATTTACATCATCAATTAACCCTTCTTTCAGCTTCTACAGGAAGAACATGAACACATTCAGTGAGTTTTTCTGCTTGTTTTCTTACTGACTTACATTGAAGGAAGTCGTTCCTGGTACTGGGAACACTGTTGGTGAATATGACTGTGGAAATCAACAGAGATGAACATGTGATTCTCATGATCCTGCATTCATTCCTAAGACATTTCTAATATGATGTTCTCCATGATATGAGATGATGGACTCGTTTCTGAGAGCAGATGAATCTCCAGGACTTTACCTCGGTCTGAGATCTTCTTGAGCTGCTCTTTGCAGGAATCCTCCAGTTTGTCTCTCAGTTGACGGACAGATTCTCTCAGGTCATCAGAAGAGAAGAGAGATCTGATGGGATCGTCATTTACGTCTGTAGATTCAGGAGGTGCTGAGAGAGACTGGAAACTCTACAGAAAACAGAAATCAAAACTTATCAGTTCCACACGGGGACACTGCTTATAGAAGTGATTTAAAGTGAAAGAAAAGTTCTGACATGAGACTCATCTGGGTGATGGACAGGGAAATAATATTGCATTTTTTCCAAGAAAGAAGAAAGAGAAATCATTCTTAAGAGATTTCCAGAGCTGAAAGTCATTTGTAAGTGGTGTCTGTAAGTGATCAGAGTCTGACTGATGATTATATAATAAGACACTCATGAAATGTTTCTCTGTGAGTCTCGTGTCACAGCAGGATCTGCTCAAGTCCACTATGATCCTGTTCTTCTAGATCTGTGTTACCTGCAGGAACTGGATGTGATCCTGTGTGTGTGAAAGCTGCTCCAGCTCAGCGTCTCTCCTCCTCAGATCATTGATCTCCTGCTCCAGTCGCTCCAGTCGTTCTTCAGCTTGACTCACTGCAGTCTTTTCCTGATCTCTTATCAGCCGTATCAGCTCAGAGCGGCTTCTCTCAATGGAGCGGATGAGCTCAGTAAAGATCCTCTCACTGTCCTCCACTGCTGTCTGTGCAGAGCGCTGTTAGGACACACAGTGATTCAGGCTTCAGTGAGTCTGAACTGAGACTGAGACAAACTTCTCTTCTTCTCCAGACTCACCTTATGAGACTCCACAGCCTCTCTCAGCTGCTGGAGAGCTTTCTCTCTCTGCTGGATTCTCTGCTGGAACATCTTCTGCATCTCCTTCAGCTGCTTCTGCAGGACAAATGGATGATAGTGAATATTACAGAAAACTACTGGAACTAAATCATCATGCGAACAGATGAATCCAGTAAAAGTGGAACTGATAACTAATGGCTGTATTTTCAAACTCTAGAAGGGATTATTGATCATTTACCATCATTGTACATGAACTAATATAAAGATTCAGGCCTGTTTCACACTAAGAGTAAGTATTATAAAAGTGACACTAACACAGACGTAGAGAACGTTAACAAAACTAAAGAACGTTTTCTATCAGAGTTATAAGAACATTCATTAAGTACAAATAACGTCCTAAACACATTCCAAGAATGCTGATTTTAGAACGTTTTCTATCAACATTATGAGAACGTTCATTAAGTACAAATAACGTCCTAAACACATTCCAAGAACGTTGTTCTAAGAACATTTTCTATCAACGTTACAAGAACGTTAACAACGTTATAAGAACGTTCCAAAAACATTATTTTAATAACGTTTTGTACTAACATTAACACAACTTTTAAAGAATGTTCTGGGAACGTTCCCTGTTAGCTGGGGAGCTTCAAATAATGTTTCTGCATCATTAATCTGTGGCTCTACACAAAATAAATGGACTATTGGATCACTACACTGAGTATTAACTTGATCGCTAGTTTTAAATACCTGTTTCTCTGTCCTCTGTGCTGCAGCTGATACAGTGTCGTGGTTTTTGTGTTCATATTTTGTACACAGCTCACAAATGTATTGTTGGTCAGGAATACAGTACATTTCCAGATGTTTCTCATGTTTCTGGCAGATCATCTCCTGTAGTCGTTCAGTGGCATCAATCACTTTGTGTGGCTTATATGAATGAAATTCCTCATGATGGTCAAAATGAGTTTGACAGTAAGATTCCTGACACATCAGACAGGACTTGATGGCTTTGTATTTTCTTCCAGTACAGACGTCACACTGCACATCTCCAGCTCCAGCGTAACAGTCAGCAGAAAGTTTGGTCTTCTTCAGTTTCTCCACCAGTTCAGTCAGCATGGTGTTTCTAGCTAAAGCAGGTCTTGGACTGAAGGTCTGTCTGCACTGAGGGCAGCTGTAGACTCTCGTCTGATCCTCCTGATCCCAGAACCCTGTAATACAGCTCTTACAGTAACTGTGTCCACACTGGATGGTCACTGGATCCTTCAGGAGATCCAGACACACTGGACACATGAACTCATCCTGAGAAAATCTGACTTCTGCCATTTTAATGCATGAATACAGAGACACAAACACACTTGACAGCTCAACTACCTTGTCACTTTCTTTTTCCCTTAAGTCACGTGTTTCCTGTTTCCTGGTTCTGTGTTTGAGTGACGTGTGTAAAACAAGCATTTCTGTGAGTCTAAATCATGAAATGTCTACTAGATGTCAGTCTCAGACAAACACTCAAAGAATACAAGTTACGGTGAAGCAGGGAAACAGCCTTAAAATCTGCAGTAATATTGCATCCAGATAACTACAGGATTACTACAAGTCAACTGACCTGCCACTACTGTTAAGCAGTGCTGGGTAGATTACGAACAAGTTGTAGTCTGTTACTGATTATATGATGAAAACTGTAGTTAGTAACATTTAGGTTACTCATTTTAGGCCTGTCACAACTGCACTGTATACAAACTCACTAGGAGGAAGATGAAAGTTTCTTTAATCCAAACACCGGGTAGATAGAGCTTAAGGAACATAGACAAGACAATTAGAACTGAAAACATAGGAACTTAAATACACAGGCTAACGAGGGGACACAGCTGAACGTGATAGCAAATCAAATCAGTAACCATAGTGACAAATGTGGGCAGGGGAATGGCACAAATGAAGTCCAAACTGAACTAAAACAATGACATACATGGTGACAGAAAAAGGGAAAAAAATCCATTTTCCAAATCCAAATTTTACCTCAGGTGAAATTCTGGCAGTGTCAGAAGATTTGGCACACTGTCCTGCAGTGTGACTTCTATGATGAACATCAAATTGTCTCCGTTTTTCAAGACAATTATGATCAAAATTAATGCTAGAGATTTCTTCTACCGCCATAAACTCTGGCACTCCCATCCTCCGGTCACGGAATTCATATGATATATTTCCTTTGCAATGATAAACACCGGTTGCACCGCTGTTTTTATGTGGGTATGGTGCTGCTTACACTATTCTTCTTAAATACGCCGCTATTGCCCCCATTCATGTACTTTTCATGATTTTCAGCCCTGTGTGCAATGCAGCCCACAGTCACTGAACATGTATGGGCTGATTATGTAATCCTCCAGACAAGTTTTCTTGCGAGCACCCATTTTTTAACACATCTTGACTGTCGTACAGTGACATTAATGACAACTGAGATCCCACAGTGTGACATGATCATCATGTTTGTAGAATCAGACAATCATCAATCGTAAAGTACTATTTAAAAAAAAAAAAAAAAAACGCACAGTGTGAGCTCAGCTTGAGGAAGATGAAGGTCTCAAAAGTCTTTAATCCAAAACACAGGCAAGCCAAACACAGGGTAGATAGACCACAACACTGAAGTAACATCGACAAGACCGGACATCTAGAACTGAAAACACAGGAACATAAATACACAGGATAATGAGGTGACAGCTGAAAATCTGAAAAAAATCAAATCAGTAACCATAATGACAAATGCGGGCAGGGGAATGGGGCAAACGAAGACAAAGACCAAACTGAATGAAAACCGTAACAAGGTCATTTACTACCGACTTTTTAGATTTCTTTTTTTTTTTAAATCAAAATTGTTTAAAACTTTAAACATTAAACATACCATATGGATATAAATATCAATATTATAAAATGCATTAAACATTACATTATATAGTTTCTCCAACTGGGCACTGAAAAGCACTGAAAGCGTACGTCCCACCCTCCCTGCAAATCAATGTCCAAAGTCATGCCCCCTGAATGCATGAACGCACACCGAGCAGATGGCCAGAGACAACATTACTACAATAAATCATATGTCATTCACCGATGAGAAAATTTTATAGTACAGTTAGTAAAAGTACTACAATACCAGGAAGGAAGATCAGGTTGTTGATGTTTGTCTGCCATTCTTGCTCTGCACAGCATGCGTGATCGTGCTGATATACGACAATAAAAACAGTGGCTCAAAAAAAAAAAAAACCACACTGGAAAGGGCCAGAGCTACATAAGGTGAATAATGAAAATGATTTATTGAATTGAAAGAATTTTGATAATAAAAATGACTGATGTGACTCGACATTAAAAACTAAATGACTGTTGAGTGTATTGAACTTGATATCCCAGCCCTTTCAAATAATCATTTTCTTGGGATCTTGAGTGGGAGTAGGGGTAATTACTTCATTGACATCTTCAGGTGGCCAACCTGCCTCCTTGGTGCCAAATGGGATCCTTCCGATTTAGCCAGAGCCAATTGCTGCTTTGCTCAGCAGCTTCTGACAGCATCCTAACGGCTTGTCAGAAGGCCTGTCCTCTGATCCCAACCCCTTCAGTAGCCTGGATGTTGCTGTGGCTACGAAACCTCTGCAACCAACCGCTACGGGGAACAGCTGGGTTTGCCAACCCTGTTGTACTGCTTCAGCTGCTAGATCTGAATAATTCAGCCTTTTACTTTCATTCGCTTCACCAACTGTATCCTCCCAAGGCACAGTTAGTTCCACTACGAATTCTTATTAGTTAAATGTGTCATAATGTATTAGTTACCTAATAACTTATTTTATTACGTAATGAAGTAAATTCATATATTGATTACCACATTGGGTCGAAGCCATGCCTTTAAACTTTAAAAACTGCAGTAATGCCGCATATAATTACTACAGGTCACGTGACCAGCCACTATCCAATGATAGACAGTGTTGGGTAGATTACTAACAAATTGTAGTCCATTACTGATTACAGATTATATGATGAAAATGGTAGTTAGTAAGGTAATGTTTACTCATTTAAGGTAATTTATTTTGACAACCATTTCAATTATTTTTGATTACTTTGTTATTACTAAACTTGCCTTTAACTGAAAACTGTCTGTTTAATAAATGGTATGTCACACAATAGGATTCTTAGAGAGGAACATTCAAAAGTGAAAAAGAATAATTAGGGAGAATCAATAAATTATGAATAATTCACTCCCTGTGTGTGAATAATATGCAATCATGTAATCCATACAAAAGTAGCTGTAAACTGACTATTAGCATTTTAAAGTGTAATATACAGTAATTACAAGTACTTAATTTTTGGGTAGCACTTTATTTTAAGGTGTCCTTGTTACACATACTTACTATTATAATAACAATTAATTATGCATAATTACATACAAGTAACCCTAAGCCAAATCCTAATCCTAACCATGTAGTTTATTAATATTACTACTAATATTACTAAAATTACAACATACCAGGGCTTGCGAATCCACCAGGGGAAAGCAAAATTTTGCAACACCCAGGTGCAAACTTGCTCTGGAGGAACTGTATCCAGGTTTAGCACCACAGTGCTACTTAGCCCACCATTGCACCTAGCGGAAAGGAGCAAGAGTAGCCCCTACAAGAGGTGTTGCATCAATCCCGAACCTTGCAGCTGGTCCTGTCACGAATCTGGTCTGCACTTCCGTTCATTCACCACCAGAGGTCACTCGCTCACCACATTGACTTTCACACCACACATCACAATGGACTCCAACTCCCATCACCCATTACTGATCACAGCTGTCACCAATCACTCATTGCACTAATCACACCCGATCCTACGCACACTCTATTTAAACCCTGCACTTTCCTTCCGTCGGGGCCGAGTATTGTATGCATTATCGCTGCCCTACAGAGCCCCGTTAGTTTTCCTAGTCTTGCCTTGTCTCGCCTAGCCTTTGTCGGATTGTGTTTTCCCCTGCCTGGACTATCGCTGACGTTTTGGATTACCTCTCCTGTCTCGCCCCTTTGGATACTGTTTGCCGATCGTCGACCCACGCTTGTCTCGGTTTACTCTTTGTCTCGCCAATGTTATACCTGTTTGCCACTGTTTGACCCTGCCTGTTATGACCACGTCTCTTGTCAATAAAAGTCTGCAGATGGATCCGCACGTCTCACGTCTCGTCAGCCCCGTAACAGGTTCTTTCCAATGAAACAGTGAGCAGGGAACCCGCAAGACCCACAGCCGAGATGCCAAGCTGGAAAGCCAAGATCAAATTGCCAAAAGTCAGTGAGAAGGAAGAATGAAGAAGCTTCTACCAGAGCCTACAAACAATGCTTCAGAACTCCCTGAGAGGCAGCATAATCACCAAACTAAACATCAGAGACATCATCTACAATGAAGGCGGAGAGATTTGGAGAGCTGCAGCAGAGAAAGGCACCTTCCAAATAGAGTAGGAGACGGGAGGAGATCCTGTTAAGCTAGTTGCTTCCTCTGAAAGTCGTGGAGAAAAGCCAAGGACCACGAAACGAAGGGCCTGAAGAACCTGTGGAACCAGATCAGAATTAGGCTCACACATCTTTTGAGGAGAGCACAGAGGATCAGGAAACGAAGAAGCTGAAAGGAAAAAGCAAGGTCGAGCTTCCTTCGGGACCCGTTCAAGTATGCCCGCAGCCTATTGGAAGAGAAGAAAAATGGAACACTGTATACCACCAAGCAGGAGTTGGAAAACCACATCTAAACCATTCCAGCAGCATGGTGAAGGGCAGTTACCATATTCATCTCGAAAGAGAGACTCCCGTGACATCAGCCAATTCAGAGGCATTGCTGGCATTTCAGAGCTTTCAGCTCTGGCTATGCAGAAAAGACAAGGCTTGGGGGAAGAGACCGATCCCATGTCCCTGCTGCTGCTCCACCACCTGGAGATGTTCGGGGATAAAAGGTGCAAAACATCAAGGAAGGGTGGCTCCCGGCTGACGACCCTGCAGCTGCCCAAACGGCACTGGCGGAAGTGCGTCTGGCAGAAATGCCTAGCAGGTAGCCTCACCTATGCTTATATCTAGTACTTAAATATATAATTACACTGTAACAAGGACACCTTAAAATAGAGTGTAACCAATTTTTGGAATCTGATGACACAATCCAGATTACATACACTGAACAAAATTATAAACGCAACACTTTTGTTTTTTCCCCCATTTTTCATGAGCTGAATTCAAAGATCTAAGACTTTGCATTCAGGTGAGGATGCTTATGTGATGACGTGGTGAGGAAAGACAGACAGATCCGTGACAGGGGCGTAAGTCCATGAGAAATAGTCCTGCCACCACAGCTGGAAAAAATCCTAGAGGAAACACTGCATACATTTAATAAATTAGAAAAATGCACTTACAAAGGTAAAAAGAAAATGCCCCTCTAAATCACTTTGAGTAAAATGTCACCTCGTATTAGGAAGGCTAATTTTTGATCAGAATAAGTGCTCTAATTACAAGAAGAAAAAAACTGATCTTATACTGGGTGTGCGACGTATGGCTATGGTTAGGAGTTTGGCTGAGGAAAAAGTTTTTTTTTTTTTGCTTTAACCCCTGCAAAATGCTGAAAAGGGCTACATAAGGTGAATAATGAAAATTATTTATTGACTCTGTGTGATCATTTGAGTTGAAAGATAATTATGATAGTAATAATTAAAATAAGTGACGTAACACATTACAGTCAACACAAACAAAGATTGAGAAAAGCACAGGAACACATGGTCAGTCAGCAGGACTCAGACACTGATCTTACTGTCTATATGAGGATTTATTACACACATTTATTTGGATATGTTGTTTAAGTGACAGAAATTCAGCTGCAGAATTAATGTAATGATGAGAAAAAAGAGACTCTATAACATCTTTGTTACTGATTTATCATATAGCTCAATTCATTATGGGTAAAATCTCTCGTCAGTCTCTTCTGATTCAACACAGTTTCACTGATGATCCAGAACCAAAAGCAAACCCAGGATAGAGCGGCTGAGTGAATGTGGTCTGGACTGTGTAGATGAGGCTCATTGTGTCAGAGACGCTGTAGAAGGACAGAGTTCCTGCTCTGTGATCCACAAACACTCCTATTCTACTGCTGATGGGCTTTACAGGGAGATCAGTCCGTATGTTATTGTGAATGAATGAGTATCTGGAGGGAGTGCAGAACAAACACCAGGACTGATCATTGAATCCAAACAAACACTCAAAACCTTGTCCATTCCCGCTAATGTTCTTATATGACACTGATATACGCAAACCATTATTACGTCCACTCCACTCCAGCTCCCAGTAACAGCGTCCACACACATTCTCTCTACACAACACCTGACGACACACATCAAATCTGTCTGGATGATGAGGATACGGCTGGACTGTGCTAGTGTTAGTAATCACTCTGTTGTTCTCAGACAGATGGAGGTATTTATTCACTGTGTTCAGATCCAGAGTGAGCTGACGGGAATCTGTTGGAGATAAAACACATCAGAATCAGAAATTATGAATCTGTTTGATCTTTTAGGCCCTGTTTACACTAGTGTGTTTTCGTTTTAAAGCAGCGTTTTAAAATGAAAATGATCATCGTCTACACCCAAAAATGCATGTCACATGACCATTCATGCAGGTACAACCATAGATAGGAATAGGTAGATTCCCTATTATTTAGATGCTGGATGCGTCTGCGTGCTTGAAGCGGTCGAATGGGGAATCTACCTATACATACTGTATCTATGGGTACAAGAATGAGCATGATGTTATCGTTTACACTGTCGTCAAGGATATCATTTTCAAAAGTCTCTGTTTTGCTCCGCTTACACTGAAACGTAACCCCAGAGTTTTCAAACTAAAACGGGGTCTGCAGCGTTTTCAAAATTCTCTGTTTTCGAGGGTTGAAAATGCCGGAGTAATGTAAACGACAGGCGTAACCATAGCAAAAGTTAAGCTTTTTAAAACAAAAACGCACTAGTGTAAACAGGGCCTTAATGTAGCTGAACTCTTCATGTTCAGTGTATGATCAGTGTCTCAGTACAGATGACCAGATATCCTGAGAAAATCATCATTTATATCATCAATTATAAAATTCTTCTTTCACCTTCTACAGGAAGAACATGCAGTGGCGGTCTTAACATAGAGGCATAGGTAGGAGGTTGCTTGGGGCCCCCTACCGGCGGTCGAAGTAGGGGGGCCCCCAACCAACCTAAAAAAAAACAAAACAAAAAAACCTTATCATCATGAACGCTTCAAAAGCATGGTGAATTGTATTAAGATTCTTAAGAAATACGTTGAAACATTGAAGTAGTAGTTAAAATGTCCAGTTCATGGTTATCTGTCCCTACACATATACACCCCCTACTTTCATAATGAAATGGACCAGTCCGTGACGGTGCGCGGCGCGAAAGATAAACACACAGTGACAGGAGGACTGGGAAGTACACAAACAGAGACGAAGCAAGACGCGAAAATGAAACGATGTTACCCAAGCGGCTCAAATAAGAGAAAAAAACGAAAAGACACAGATAAGTATTTGGCAACGCTGCCGAAGATGACACACTTTTTTACGGCTACTGTTGTTGGGGTTGGGGATGCAGACAGCCCAAAGCGTTGAACATGCCGCTACAGCAGCATCAGCAACAGCTAGCTGTGAAGTGGCGCTAGTTGTAGTTGAGGATAACATTAACCAAGAAATCAATGAAAAGGACATCACGTTGTTGCCGCCCGCCGTCACCGACAGTGTTATCGACTTTGACACAGATGAGGTGGAAGAGTTGTCCAGTGATGGCCATTTTGACACCGATGATGACGATGATGGGGCTTTGGTGAGTCAAATGCCTACTTCTGCTAGTAATAGCCCTAGCCATACCCTAATAAAAATTATTTTGTGGTGAAGTAAATACTACAGAAAAACATGTAATTTCTACATGTAAACGGTCTCATTCTCTCACTCACTCACATACACTCACGTGGATATACATGGATTTGCTTGGAGCCAAATGCAACCTCACCTCTCCCCAGTTCGCCCCTCTTACCCCCTCTCACTCACTACTCATTCACTCACTCACTCAGACAGACAGACACACACACACACACACACACACTTTCTGTCATACCCTGCATCCTGTACATGGGTCTGCTTATGCAATGGCAATTGCAACTTCAGCCCTCTCTCCCTCACACACACACACTATCATGTACATAGGTTTGTTTGTAGAATGTTTGAAATGTTCAATCTCAAATGTAATGTCAATTCACTTAAAATATCATGTATCTTGTACATAGGTTTGTTTGTAGAATGTTTGAAATGTCAATCTCAAGTAATACCAACTGCAACCTCACTCACTCACTCACACATACAAAGTAAATTATTCGTCTTGACAGTATTTGTTAAGTATATGACTGTTTGTGGGGGTTTACCCTAACTTTTCTTGCTGGTTATATTGATTTGATCTTAAAAAAAAGAATAAACAGTGCTGGTTTCCTGGCATTTTGGCAAAGACGTGTTATCTGAAACCTTATTCTCTGTTGGGTTCCATCGTGACTGTTAGTTTGTATTGTGCTACACTGTGTTCTCTGCTTTCCATCTTCATTTTGGAGTAAAGTGTATGCAGGGTTTAAAGGGGAAGGTTTTTTTTCTCCTCTCCAACCTTTACTTCCCCGTAGATTAGCTTTACCTGCCTATCCACCATTTAGTCAGTACTTTCTTTTTAAAGATTGGATGGGGGGGGGGCCCCCCATACCTTCGCCTTGGGCCCCCAATTTGCTAAATCCGCCACTGAGAACATGAACATATTCAGTGACTTTTTCTGCTTGTTTTCTTACTGACTTACATTGTAGGAAGTCGTTCCTGGTCCTGGGAACACTGTTGGTGAATGTGACTGTGGAAATCAACAGACATGAACATGTGATTCTTATGATCCTGCATTCATTCCTAAGACATTTCTAATATGATGTTCTCCATGATATGAGATGATGATGGACTGGTTTCTGACAGCAGATGAATCTCCAGAGCTTTACCTCTGTTTGAAATCTTCTTGAGCTCCTCTTTGCAGAAATCCTCCAGTTGTTCTCTCAGCTGATGGACAGATTCTCTCAGGTCATCAAAAGAGAAGAGAGAACTGAAGGGATCATCATTTACGTCTGTAGATTCAGGAGGTGCTGAGAGAGACTGGAAACTCTACAGAAAACACAAATCAAAACTCATCAGCTCCACACGGGGACATCGCTAATACGAGTGATTTAAAAGGAAAGAAAAGTTCTGACATGAGAGCCATTTGAGTGATGGACAGGGTAATAATTTTTAATATTTCCAAGTAATCTCTTCCAGTCATTCATTCACAACGTACACATCTATTTTCTTTTTAATCTGTTGGTTTTTGAAATGAGTGAGAGATGCAAACGATCAAACATCTTGTTTATATTTTCGTTTTCAGCACATGGGACGAAATGAACATTTCTAGACTAGAGCTTTAATGATTTAAATAAATTAATGAATAGCATTTTTTATTTGCTAGTCCCCATAATACCTGATCAGTAGCCGACATTAGATTTAAATAAGTACATTATTTTACTGGATATTCACAATGCAATCACTAATCATCACTATAAAAACGAAAAACAATATTACACAATAGACAATACAATTGTTAAATTGTAAAAACATGAAATAATTTGACTGATTACATACTGATTCAGAGAGAATGTGCAAATTATTGTGTCTTATTTATGTATTTTCAGCAAAGCAGAATTTTGAGTATTTCTATGCTGGTGTGACCATTGACAAACATAATTTCAGTAATTATGCTCAAGGTAATTGTATTCTTGCTGTCACTGACATCAATTACATAAATACATCATGATTACTGATGATTATTGAGTTTTCACTGCAAAACAAAACAAAGATGGCGTTACAACACAAAGACTGTACAAGACGGCACCGCAGACGGCAGCCTCTGTGTTTGGTTCTCCAGTTTTTGTACTGTTTTTGTTAGTTTTTCCTGTTTTTTGTTTCTCAAACACGATCGGTTTTACTAGGGATGAACTGCTGAACATTTGGCAGAACACACCAAACAATCTTCTACCGGATTTCATTTATTCAGATGTTTTGCTGAACGTTGTACTTGGCGGAGCAGCGGCACTGATCAAGTGCTTTAGGAAGCGCAGACTGGGGAAGTGAGCCGGCATGCATTTCGCTCCATCCCCAGAGCAGCTGTAGGACTCTCTGATTCACTGCCTGGTTCAGTGCATTCGATCAGGCTTGTAATGCCCAGTTTGCCTGTAAGTCTTATACCAACTTACAAAAACTTAAATCTGCTAAACCTGTAGTAAAGACTGTAAAGAGATGGACCAGCGAAACCAACATGATCTCACAGAATTCCGTGTAATGTTCACGGACTTAATTAACCCCGAATCTGTGGTGGCATCACGGAATCGCCGAAAATTCCGTGATGGGCTCACAAAAAAAAAATCCGTGATGGGCTCACAGAAGTGATACCAATGTAAGTCAGTGACAGGCATCAGCCGTGCTCCACGCACGGATCCACTGGTTCAACACTTTAAATAGGAAACCCTTAGCATCAATATGCCGACGCGATAATTTATCGTCATCATTATTGTTCAGAACTGGGTAGGTTTAGGGTAGGGGTGGGGTCAGGTACTCCAGTGAAAGCATAACTGCATCGGAGTCACTCTTTTTACATGGTACTGGTGTTGAACCAGTGAATCCGTGCATGGACCACGGCTGATGCCTTCTGTGAGCCCATCACGGAATTTTCGGCGATTCCGTGATGCCACCACCATCTCTCAGGACCTGAAGTGGCACACTCACATTGACTCCATTGTTAAAAAGGCCCAACAAAGGTTGTACTTCCCAGCTGAGGAAATTCAACCTGCCACGGGAACTGCTGAAACAGTTCTACTCAGCCGTCATTGAGTCTGTCCTGTGCATTTCAATAACTGTCTGGTTTGGCTCCGCTACAATATCAGACATCAGAAGACTACAGAGAACAATTCGGACTGCTGAGAGGATTATTGGTGCTCCCCTGCCCACCCTCCAAGAACTGTATACATCCAGAGTGAGGAAAAGGGCACAGAAAATCACTTTGGATCCTTCACATCCAAGCCATCTACTTTTTTAACTTTTGCCATCTGGTCGGCGCTAAAGAGCACCGAATACCAGGACAGCCAGGAACAAGAACAGTTTTTTTTCCCCCAGGCAATCTACCTCATAAACTGTTAAATGTTCTCCCATTGTGTAATAAAAAATATGTGCAATAACCTTGTACTTATTTATCACCCTACAACTTTATTTTTTGTTCTGTTCATATTCTATTTTATCTATAGCACACCTGTACATATTTATTTTTTAAAAATGTTTTTATTTATATTTATGCATATGTATATTTTATTCATATCTTATTTTTATTATCTGTGTGTTGTTGTTGTAACTGTGTACTGGAAGCTTGTGACACTAAAACAAATTCCTTGAATGTGCAAACATACTTGGTAATAAAGATCTTTCTGTCTTCTGACTTCTGAACAAATGCTGCACAATTCGCCACCGTTTTTAAGAAAACCTGCAACAAATTTTGTCATTTTATGCTGCAAAAATCTAAAAAAAAAAAAAAAAAAGTCCAGTGAAATCCTTTTGTGACTGATTGCTAATATACAGCTTTACTTCATGTTTCTGGTCTTCTTGGTTAAATTTACATATAAAACATGTTGCAGGCAAATAAAAATCAATTTGATCAGGTTTGAAGATCACCTGACTCAATCTTGATGAACATTACTCAGAATCGGTACTATTGAGTTCACTGATTTCATCATGACGTAATAAACCAGGAGGAAAAATGATGTAAAAAGTTGAAAAGTTTTGAACTGTTGGTGGCGCTAGAGGTGTTTGACAGCTAAATATATCTTCCAGAAGAAAGAGCTCAGAGAAATGATTCCTAAGAGATTTCCACAGCTCAAAGCCATTTGTAAGCACAGTCTGTTTCAAAAGAAGATGATCAGATGAGAATCTGACTGATGATTATATAATAAGACACTCATGAAATGTTTCTCTGTGAGTCTGGTGTCACAGCAGGATCTGCTCAAGTCCACTATGACCCTGTTCTTCTAGATCTGTGTTACCTGCAGGAACTGGATGTGATCCTGTGTGTGTGAAAGCTGCTCCAGCTCAGCGTCTCTCCTCCTCAGATCATTGATCTCCTGCTCCAGTCGATCCAGTTGTTCTTCAGCTCGACTCACTGCTTGCTTTTCCTGATCTCTGATCAGCCGTATCAGCTCAGAGCGGCTTTTCTCAATGGAGCGGATGAGCTCATTAAAGATCCTCTCACTGTCCTCCACTGCTGTCTGTGCAGAGCGCTGTTAGGACACACAGTGATTCAGGCTTCAGTGAGTCTATATGGTGACCAGGAGGGGACGTCTTCGTTTCAGTTAGTTTTGTCGTGGCCACAACATATTTAGTCGTGGAAATGTCATTTTAACTTGTGGGAACGTGATATTATGTCATGGCCACAAGATTGTTTTGTCGAGGTAATGACATCCTTATGTCGTGGCCTTGAGATGTTATGTTGAGGGAACATAATGCATAAACAAACCTACGTGACAATAGCAACCCAGGATTATCAGAGATGGATAAAACATTTTTATTAATATTAAACATTTCATTTAATATTTGTATATTATTATTATTATTATTATTATTTGGTTATATTAACTTGTGAGGGCTATATTTTTGTATTTATTTCATATAAATATAATGTTTTATTATTTGCCCTTTCAATTTGTGTATCACTTTACCTAATTAACATTCTGTATAATTATGCTATTTGCTACCATATATTTTGCAAATACTGCAAACGCCTGAAAATTATGCCAATCCTTTATGATTGTAGTCTATTTATGCAAGTGCATGATAATAAATGAGCGTGCTGTGTTTTCATTTACAAATGAAACTATGTGAATGATTCACTCCTCAACGAAACACTAGGCAGTAGGCTATAATATTAATAATTATTAATTTGCAGAAAAAAATGAAATATATGTTAAATTCAACCTTTAAACTGCATTTCCAATAGGTTATAAATTCCAGTCAGCATAATCAAAGCTTTATTGGCATGTCGAGCATTTACAGTAGGCTTATACTGTTCATAACGTCAGAACGTTATGTAAAGAGATCGAAATGAAGGGGAAAAACGAATATAATAATAGGCTAATAATAATGATGATGATGATCATGATGATGATGATAATAATAGTAATAATAATAATATACAAATATTACAGAAAAAGACGATCAGTTAATGGATACACACAGCTAGCAAGACTGTGGGATAGATAAAAATGTGACCTGATCCAGCAAAATGAGTCACAGTGACCCAAATTTCAAAATTGAGAAATATTTTAAAAGGCACTTTTACAAAGATTTACTAAAATCAGAAAGATTGAACAGAGGTGCTACATTTTTGCTTGAGAGAGAGGGTGTGTCAGTGTGTGTGTGTGTGTGTGTGTGTGTGTGTGTCTGCATCCTTGACTGTCACCTCTCGCGTACACATGACTTTGCTCTCTTTTGACAGCGACATTTCTCAAATTAATTAACAGAACTACACACAGTATACTACACTACACTACACAGTATTGAACTATCTTTCTGAGGAGATCTGCTAGCTTGTTTACACAGAGCGATGCTAGTCTGACAGGAGGATGGTTGGACCAATCGCGTGCCGGTCAGTCGAAACGGGGCTTCCCATAATCCGCGTTTATGTTACTCTTTGTGTACATTTCTAAGCTTTTTGATTGGTTTTATACAACGTTTAACACCATATTTGTAGAGCAGAGATAGTGACGTTTCAGGGGATACCCAGAATATAGGGAAATGCTCAGAAGTGATGAGAGGAGTTGTTCATTTCCAGCGAATTTAGTAAAACTTTAAGTCAACTTTAATAGTCATTTAAATACCTTTACTCAATTATCTGGACTACGAAACTTTGGGAGATTATTTTTGAATGTCTGTTCTTTGAAATTAGTTAAAAAAAGAAAAATCTATTTTTTGATTGTTTTTCCACATTATCTGCCCGTATCTTAAAATGGAACAACTTCCGACTCCTTTCACCAGAACGGCTCACAAATGTTTTCTTGTAGGTCTATTTTATTTTATGTACTTTATGTAACATTTAGCCTATTCGTGATAAACTTAATTTGAATGCTGTTTACATCGCGTGCAATTGCCTACAGTCCAGGAGCCTATGGTCAATATAATAATTTAATTATGTAATAATTTCTATAAAAATTAATATAATAATTTCTTAATTCAAAATAAAATATTAATGAATCCATCTCTGATAATCCCGGGTTGCTATGGTCACGTAGGTTTGTTTATGCATTAAACTCGTAGCCACAAGAAAAATATATCGTTCCCTCAATATAAGAAGTTGTGGCCACGAGAAATGGATGTTGTTCCCTAAACATAACATCTCAAGGCCAAGACATAAGGATGTCTTTACCAAAATGACAAAATTATGTCATGGCCGCAACATAATATCACGTTCCCACGAGTTAATATGGCCACGAAAAAACTAACTGAACCGAAGACGTCCCCTCCCGGTCACCATAAGTCAGAACTGAGACTGAGACAAACTTCTCTTCTTCTCCAGACTCACCTTATGAGCCTCCACAGCCTCTCTCAGCTGCTGGAGATCTTTCTCTCTCTGCTGGATTCTCTGCTGGAACGTCTTCTGCGTCTCCTTCAGCTGCTTCTGCAGGACAAACAGATGATAGTAAATCTCACAGAAAACTACTGTCGCTAAATCATCATGTGAACAGATGATTCCAGTAAAAGTGGAACTGATGACTAATAGAGTAGGTTCAAACTCTAGAACTGATGATCAGTTACAATCATTGTACATGAATTCACATGAATTGTAAGGCTTATTTCACACTACAAGTGTAAGTATTATAAATGTGAAACTGACACAGATGTAGAGCTTTAAATTAAAAGTGTTTCTGTGTTTTCTGTAATTAAGCAGGGACTTTCAGAAAACAAACAGATTATTAGATCACTGCACTGAACATTAATCACTAGTTATAAATACCTGTTTCTCTGTCCTCTGTGCTGCAGCTGATACAGTGTCATGGTTTTTATGTTCATCCATCGTACACAGCACACATATACATTTCTGATCAGTGCGACAGAAAACCTCGAGGAGCTTCTCATGTTTCTGGCAGATCATCTCCTGCAGTCGTCCAGTGGCGTCGATGAAATTGTGTCTCTTTCCTTTAAACAAACTCTCATGCTGTTCAAGGTGATTCTGACAGTAAGAGTTCAGACACATCAGACAGGACTTGACGGCTTTGTATTTTCTTCCAGTACAGACGTCACACTGCACATCTCCAGCTCCAGCGTAACAGTCAGCAGGTAGTTTGGTCTTCTTCAGTTTCTCCACCAGTTCACTCAGCATGGTGTTTCTAGCTAAAGCAGGTCTTGGACTGAAGGTCTGTCTGCACTGAGGGCAGCTGTAGACTCTCATCTGATCCTCCTTATCCCAGCAGTCTGTAATACAGCTCTTACAGTAACTGTGTCCACACTGGATGGTCACTGGATCCTTCAGGAGATCCAGACACACTGGACATGTGAACTCATCCTGAGAAAATCTGGCTTCTGCCATTTTACTGCATGAATACAGAGACACAAACACACAGCAGCTCAACCTCACTTCAGTTTCTGTTTCCCTGAACTCATGTGATTCCTGTTTCCTGTTTTTGTGTTTGAGTCACGTGTGTAAAGCAGGCATGTCTGTAAGTCTGTACAGCATGAAATGTGTACTAGATGTCAGTCTCAGCAAACACACAAAGAATACAAGTTACAGAGAAGCAGAACAACAGCCTTAAACACTGCAGTAATGCTGCATCCTAATTACTACACTTGTACTGCAGGACTGAAAACTGTGTCCAGATTTACAGTTCCTTCATGGTCACACTGATGGATCTGTTTTCTAAAAGGAATATGGGTTTAATCTTCAGCTGCTTGGCAGGAGCCGCTACTGATGAGTCACATGACCTGCCACCATCCAATGTTAGGCAGTGCTGGATAGATTACTAACAAATTGTAGTCTGTTACTGATTACAGATTACATGATGAAAACACTAGTTAGTAACAAAGTTTAGGTTACTCATTTTAGATAATGTATTCTGACTACTTTATTTCCTAACCAGAAACCGTGGCTGGACAGTACGGTGCGGTCTTTGCTTAAAGCCCGAGATTTTGCCTATAGATCAGGTGACCTGTTGGCCTACAGGAGAGCCCGGACAGATCTGAAGAAAGGCATACGGGAGGCTAAACACAGGTACAAGTTACGTATTGATGGACACTTTGAAAACAACAACCCCGGCACCTGTGGAGAGGTATTAAAGCCATAATAGACTACAGGGGCATCAAGCAGATGATCAGTCAGAATCAGGCACTCCCTGACACCCTGAATCAGTTCTTTGCCCACTTCGATTCACAAGGTGGTGAAGTGACAGCCCAGCTGTCCCAGTTTGAAGAACAGCGGCAGCAGACCCTCGTACTTCAGTGTCATCAGGTGAAGGCTGCACTGAGGAAAATCAACGTCACCAAGGCCGTGGGGCCAGGTCGGACATTGAAATTATGTGCAGACCAACTTGCAGGAGTGTTTCAGGACATCTTTAAACTTTCACTGCAGCTCAGCGTTGTCCCTGTTTGCCTTAAATCCTCCATTATTGTACCTGTGCCAAAAAAGTAATCTGTTACCCGCTTCGGATGTTATCACTCTATTGAATAAGCGTTATCAGTGGATATCAGGTCATAAATATGGGCCAGAAGAGGTCCGCTGCACCTACTGGTAGGCTCAGAAGGCTGTTATCATTGATCCCCACACAGGATCCCCACACCTATGAAGGTGAAGTTACCACTGGAGTACCAGCAGGGTCGATCGTTTCCCCAATGCCAACAACTGCACACGGACCAAAGACCAGCAAAATAGCGCATTAAAAGGACACATATATAGGTACCGTCCCATAAAATACTCCATATTCCATGTTTATGAATGAAGTTATTAACTAAGCATTAGCCTCTCATGACTTCATCATGTGTGTGACCCCTTAACTAAAGTGGTAACTTCATATACCATGAACTTTAAGTGCCTTTATATCTGAAAACTCTTAACAAAACCATACGTTTTTTCTTTAAGATAGCTGAAGCTGTAGGCTCCTGCTCACAAAAACCCCTGCAACTAACATATAAATCCATTTTCTGCACTCTATACCCTACAAAGGACAAGTTTGTATATGTACTGCCATGTTTGTGCCATTTATTTGATCAGTTTATTTTTGTTCAACATTAAATATTTAATGAGGAGTCCACATCAGTAGCTTGTCTCCTTACCTTAAAAAAGACCAAGCTGTTTGTGAAACCTTGTTTCATTATTCATATATATATTTTTTTTTGTAAATCCTTTATGGTTTTGTAAACCAGCTTTATGGTTTTATAAAGAGTTTTCAGATATACAGGCACTTAAAGTTCATAGTTCATGTACTGAATTCATTCTCAGCTCCTCCCAGGCATTGCTGTTGATTTAACTGGGTTATACTGTTTAAGAATAAAGCAGAAAGTTATGATCAAAGTCCCTTTGTGTCCACAGTACATTGTGTGCAAAAGCTTGAACTTTCATGTTCATATTCATGTCATTTCACAATTATGCCATCATTACAGTTTCTCGATTGCTAACACACTGTAACTGATTCATTCGGCACAATTTTCCAAACCATTCATACAGTTCTTGAAACAAAGACACGTTTCTCAAAACTTTGAACACATTTCACCTGTTTTCACACATGCTCCAATTTGCTCAGTGTTTTCTGCAAAACTCTACACAAGAACAGCATCATTTTGCACAGATTTAACCATGTTCTCATTCGGAAAACTCAAACACACAATATAACTACTTCAAGAATCACAAAATGAACACAAATAGCACACATGATGTGTGAACATTCAGTAGCAAAACTGATGACACAGCAGTCAGAATCTCAGGATGATATGAACAAGAGCACAGCTGATTATGTGTTTTGGAAAATGAATCCTGGTAGTGGGAGACAAAGAGGAATAGGAGGAGAAAAGAAAAATGAAGGGGATGAGGTGAAAGGTCATTTGTTGCTGATGAAATATGCAGTTTTTGCCTATTGCTTGAACACTATAGACACATGCTTAGACCAAAGTAACAAAACTTGAAGCTTTTGTTACTACACCTTAACACTTAGACACACACCTGAAAACACTTACTTACAAAACTGATCACCAATCAGCCAACCACAAATAGGCCTCAGTTGAGCCATTTTGAGAACTTTGCAAGCATGGAGGCAGGGAGAGGAAGAGGAAGAGGAAGACAAAGAGAGAGAGGAGTAGGACATGGCCGAAGAGGCTATGCACGGAACAATATTTCAGATGATATTAGAGCAACGTTGGTGGATCATGTGATAAATCATGGCCTGACAATGAGGGAAGCTGGGCAGAGAGTCCACTCACATCTAAGCCGGTTCACAGTTGCATCCATCATAAGGACATTCAGACTGGAAAACGGGTATGTCTTCAACTCTCCACTCCAGACTGTATCTACAGTATTTACAGTACTGTACCATATCACATTACTGTATCACATATACTGTATTCCAAGTTGGCTAGTGCTCCTTTTGTAACAAAAAATGGTAGTTTTGTGGAACATGCAGTACAGTATAGTACATAGCAGTGTACCATTGAGATGTTACAGTACTGTGTACAGTATACAGTACTGTAAAAAAGAACCAAACCAATAACAATTTGTGGTTGCATTTTTCTACAGAATGACTAGAAGACCTTCTGGGGGTGGTCGGCAACGCCTGTTCACCCAACAGCAGGACTTGCCATTGTGGAAATGGTCAGAGCAAACAATGCAATCCGTCTCCACCAGCTATGGTAACAAATACTTGCAGATAGGCCATAAGCCTTCAAGGGCTACTACACCATCATGCCATCATCATGATTTACATTCATCAACATCAATCGAGTAGGCATTGCCACGATCAGACGTGTCTTGGTAAAGCACAAAATCACATTGAAACAATTGTACAAGGTCCCTTTTGAGAGGAACTGTATCAGGGTCAAAAGACTTCGACAAGAATATGTACAGGTAAGTGTTGCAGTCCTTTACATTTACAATACAGTATTTATGTAATCCAGTACAGTAATAGCTGAATATGTACCATTGTATCAGTACCACATAGATACATGCAGAGAGGGACACAGGTACCTGTGTGTTGGGGGGTGGGGGGGTCTGTATGTGTAGTACTGTAGTTGTGTGTTTTGAGTAATGCCAGCCATCCATGCTATGTATTTTTTGTTGCAGAAAATCTTGGATGTTGATGGAGCTACACAGCCTCATGAATTGATTTACATTGAGACTGGTTTCAACCTCAGCAAAACTAGACGACGGGGTCGTAATATAATTGGCCAAAGGGCAATTGTGCACGTCCCAGGGCAGCGTGGGGGAAATATCACAATGTGTGCCGCCATAAGCCTTCGAGGGCTACTACACCACACTGCCCCGGGACAGCAGCCCGGTGGAAACTAACATAATCCCAGACAACAACAAACCTGGGCTGCTGTGGTCCGGGACTAGTTCACCACCCATGATCAATTTGAAGTTGTATACTTGCCCCCTTACTTGCCATTTCTAAACCCTATAGAATAATTTTTTTCCGCTTGGAGATGGCGCGTATATGACCGCCAACCACATGCACGCATGCCTCTTATACAGGCAATGGACAAAGACGAGGACCAGTGCGGAGACGTGTATCAGATGACATCAGGGCTACTCTGGTGGACCATGTGAAAAATCATGGCCTGTCCATGAGGGAGGCTGGGCAAAGAGTCCATCCTAACCTTAGTCGCTACACAGTAGCATCGATAATAAGGACATTCCGACAGGAAAACAGGTATATCTTCAAGTTTCTTCTCCAGACTGTACCTACTGTATGTGTCACACGATCATATTACAGTATTACCGTACTAACTCTATACAAAAATGGGTAGTGCTGTGAAGTATATGTAAAGGAATACCATTGTGATGTTACAATACTGTGTACAGTTTGAAAGTACAGTATGTGAAAAAGAACCTAACCAATAACATCTTATGGTGGCATTTTCTACAGAATGGTTGGCCGACCTCCTCAAGGTGGAAGGGAACGGCTCTTCACTCAACAACAAGAGCTTGCCATCATTGAAATGGTGCGAGAAAATAATGCAACCCATAATTGCAAATAGAAATGTATTCAACAATATCAACAGGGTCAGCATTTCTACACTAAGTCGCATCCTACAGAAACAGGGTCACAACAGTGTCAGGGTCAAGGATCTGCGCCATGATTATGCGCAGGTATGTGTCACTTTACTTTATAGACTATATATTGTGTTGTGGGAATGAGGGTTTATGCTGCCACCTGCCTTGCCTGTAGCTTGTAGTTTTCGTCTATACTGACCCAACCCAGCCCCTACTTGTGTGAAAATATAGACATTGTAGTTACTGTATGTGTTTTCAGTAACGCTATTCAATATTTTATGTTACAGACAGTTCTGGATTTTGGTGCCGGCGAACTGCCACATGAGTTCATCTGTGTGGATCAGGCAGGCTTCAATCTGGCCAAAACCAGGCGTCAGGGCCGTAACGTAGTTGGACAAAGGGCTGTTGTAAATGTCCCTGGGCAGCGTGGGGGAAATATCACCTTGTGTGCTGCAATTAGTGTCCAAGGAGTCCTGCATCACCATGCCACTCTAGGTCCCTACAATACAGGACAGATCATTGCATTTCTAGATGCACTACGTGCAGTTGTGCAGGACAGACCACAGCAGCCCAGGTTTGTTGTCATCTGGGATAATGTTAGTTTTTTTCCCCAATACCAATTTATCCAGTAATTGTTTTTTTTTTTGTTTTCTTTACTTTTTTGTTGCTAAATTTGATGATTTGTGATTATATTTTTCTTTATTTCTGTAAGAATGTTTTTTTTTTTTTATAAACTCTTGTTTGATTACTGCAGAAATTCTACTTTTGGAGTTTTACAGAAGAATGAGTCTGAGAAAATGACAATAAAAATAGAAACACAAAGAATGCAGTGTTTTATATAAAGCCCATCAGTGTGTTTCTGGTGATATGAAAGAGTAATTCAAATGGTGCTTGTGTGTATGGTTTTTTTGCAAGAATTTCATTTTTAGAAAGGAGTATTAAGTTTTGATTGCAGTGTTTCATTTTGGCATAGATGTGAGTTGTTAATCTCCGAGTGCTATGTCTGATTGGCTTGTGTGTAGAGTTTTGACATAATGAGCCAAATTCTGCAAAAAGTGTGTAAGCAATAGGCAAAAACTGACATAAGAGAACTATAAACATGCAAATGTGTTGTTAAATTATTGAAATATTAACTTTCTCAGAGATATCTCAAGTAAATATTTTATTTTAAGGGTTTTGCTGACAAAAACAATCGATAATACCTGCATTATGTGAACAAACATTAATAAACATGAAAACAACAATGACATTACATGCCCAAAGTCTTCCCGGTTTGAAATATTTTTGTCCAGACTTCCAGAATCAATAGTTACTGAAGGTCACTGGATATGATGAAGACCGCTAGACATCACCCGTGTTTAGTTACTTGCATAATTATGTTTCATAATTGCTTGAGAGGTGCTTTATCCCTTAAATTCAGAAGCATGATTTGCAAATTTATTTACATGACATTGGTGAATATAGTCCAAGCTAAATGGTATGTCACACAATAGGATTCTTAGAGAGGAACATTTAAAAGAGAAAAAGAATAATTAGGGAGAATCAATAAACTATGAATAATTCACTCCCTGTGTGTGAATAATATATAATCATGTAATCCATAAAAAAAGTAGCTGTAAACTGACTATTACCATTTTAAAGTGTAATATACTGTAATTACAAGTACTTAATTTTTGGGTAAAACTCTATTTTAAGGTGTCCTTGTTACACGTTACATGTACTTACTATTATAATAACAATTAATTATGCATAATTATATACAAGTAACCCTAAGCCAAATCCTAATCCTAACCATGTAGTTTATTAATATTACTAAGTAATATATAATTAATAATATATAATTACACCATAACAAGGACACCTTAAAATAGAGTGTAATGAATTTTTGGAATCTGATGATGCAATCCAGATGACATATAATCAGATACTACAAAAGATTGTTGAACTACTGAACACACACACACAAATAAAAATGCATGACAGTAAAAACAGTGTCGTGTGACACCGGAAAACAGATGAATACAAAATGCTGAAAAGGGCCGGGGCTACATAAGGTGAATAATGAAAATGATTTATTTACTGTGTGTGATCATTTGATTTGAAAGATAATTATGATAGTAATAATTAAAATAACTGATGTGACATTTCAGTCAACACAAAAGCACAGAAACACATCGTCACTGAGCAGGACTTCATCAACACAGTTTCACTGATGATCCAGAACTAATCCAAAACCCAGGATAGAGCGGCTGAGTGAATGTGGTCTGGACTGTGTGGATGAGGCTCATTGTGTCAGAGACGCTGTAGAAAGACAGAGTTCCTGCTCTGTGATCCACATACACTCCTATTCTCCTGATGATGGACTTTACACGGAGAGGATCCCCTTTGTTATTGTGTCTAAATGAGTATCTGGAGGAAGAGCAGAACAAACTCCAGGACTGATCATTATTTCCAAACAAACACTCATTACCTCCTCCCTTCCTGCTGATGCTCTTATATGACACTGATATATACACTTTTCTTCCACTCCACTCCAGCTCCCAGTAACAACGTCCACACACACTCTCTCTACACAACACCTGACGCCAATAATCAAATCTGTCTGGATGATCAGGATCAGGATACGACTGGACTGTGTCAGTGTCAGTAATCACTCTGTTGCTCTCAGACAGACGGAGGCGTTTATTCACTGTGTTCAGATCCAGAGTGAGCTGATGGGAATCTGATGGAGATAAAACACATCAGAATCAGGAATTATGAATCTGTTTGATCTTTTCATGCAGCTGAACTCTTCATGTTCAGTGTATCATCAGTGTCTCAGTACATATGACCAGATATCAACATTTACATCATCAATTATAAAACTCTTCTTTCACCTTCTACAGAAGAACATGAACACACTCAGTGAGTTTTTCTGCTTGTTTTCTTACTGACTTACATTGTAGGAAGCCATTCCTGGTCCTGGAAACAATGTTGGTGAATATGGCTGTGGAAATCAACAGACATGAACATGTGATTCTCATGATCCTGCATTCATTCCTAAGACAATTCTAATATGATGTTCTCCATGATATGAGATGATGATGGACTGGTTTCTGAGAGCAGATGAATCTCCAGGACTTTACCTCTGTCTGAGATCTTCTTGAGCTCCTCTTTGCAAAAATCCTCCAGTTTGTCTCTCAGCTGATGGACAGATTCTTTCAGGTCAGAAGAGACGAGAGAAATTAAGGAATCATCATTTATGTCTGTAGATTCAGGAGGTGCTGAGAGAGACTGGAAACTCTACAGAAAACACAAATCAAACTCATCAGCTCCACACTTCACCCAATAACCTGCAGGAACATCAGATTTGTGTGGCTTTTGTTGAGTTTATTAAATGTGACCCTGAAGCACAAAACCAGTCTTAAGTCGCTGGGGTATATTTGTAGCAATAGCCAAAAATACATTGTATGGGTCAAAATTATCCATTTTTCTTTTATGCCAAAAATCATTAGGATATTAAATAAAGATCATGTTCCATGAAGATATTTTGTAAATTTCTCAAGATAAATATCAAAACTTATTTTTGGATTAGTAATATGCATTGCTAAGAACTTCATTTGAGCAACTTTAAAGGTGATTTTCTCAATATTTAGATTTTTTTGCACCCTCAGATTCCAGATTTTCAAATAGTTGTATCTCAGCCAAATATTGTCCGATCCTAACAAGCCATACATCAATGGATTATGTATAAATTTCAGTTTTGGTTTTGTGGTCCAGGGTCACAAATCACCTTTATTTAATCACCTCAAATCCAGCACTTTCTCAGCAGCTTCATTCTTCTCATATTCATTATATCAGATTACAACTACTGATTCTAGTATTTGCCACTTACACTAAATGTGAACTTTCTAGGAAATAGTTTGGATGATAAAACATCTGCTAAGAACATAAATGTCTATCTAACAGCTCAAGAACATCAATGGAGTCTTATTGTATGGTTGAATAAATTTGCTCAGGAAAAGCAGCTCAAAGGCTATGATTTGATTGATCATTATTTATAACCTTAGAGCAGTTAGAGACACTGAAAATTCACAAGGACCCTTAAGACACAATCAGGTTTGGTTTGGTTTGAATACACTGAAGCATTGCTCAGTCACTACTGGATTTCACAAATCTTCGATTGCAGAATTCAATGCAAAATCAAGCAAACACTGCATTATTTTGCATTTTTGACTGCAATCCTGGTGGGACTGATTGCTAATATACAGTCTCACTTCATGTTCGGGGTCTTCATGGTCAAATTCATCAATGTGTTACAGGCAAATAAAAATCAAGTTCATCAGGTTTGAAGATCACTTGAACCAATTTTGATGGTTCAATTCATCATTGTGTTAAGTAAATGATGATGAAAACATTGGGTAAAACGTTTAAATGTTAGTGAAGTTTTGAACTGTTGGTGACACAAATGGTTTTTAACAGCCAAATATATCTTCCTGAAGAAAGAGCTCAGAGAAATTATTCCTAAGAGATTTCCAGAGATATTTTGTAAGCAGCATCTCTTTCAAATGAAGATGATCAGAGTCTGACTGATGATTATATAATAAGACACTCATGAAATGTTTCTCTGTGAGTCTCGTGTCACAGCAGGATCTGCTCAAGTCCACTATGACCCTGTTCTTCTAGATCTCTGTTACCTGCAGGAACTGGATGTGATCCTGTGTGTGTGAAAGCTGCTCCAGCTCAGCGTCTCTCCTCCTCAGATCACTGATCTCCTGCTCCAGTCGCTCCAGTCGTCCTTCAGCTCGACTCACTGCAGCGTTTTCCTGATCTCTGATCAGCCGTATCAGCTCAGAGCAGCTTCGCTGTTAGGACACACAGTGATTCAGACTTCAGTGAGTCTGAACTGAGACTGAGACAAACTTCTCTTCTTCTCCAGACTCACCTTATGAGACTCCACAGCCTCTCTCAGCTGCTGAAGATCTTTCTCTCTCTGCTGGATTCTCTGCTGGAACGTCTTCTGCATCTCCTTCAGCTGCTTCTGCAGGACAAACAGATGATAGTAAATCTCACAGAAAACTTCTGGCACTAAATCATCATGTGACCAGATGAATCAGTAAATGTAGGGTGAGGCAGTTTAAAGGTCACTTATCTGATAACCAATGAATGTAGGTTCAAACTCCAGAAGTGATAATCGGTTACAAACAATGTACATTAATTATTGTGAAGTATAAGGACTGTCTAACACTTCAAGTTTAAGTATTGTAAAAGTGAAACTGACAGATGTAGAGCTTCACACTGACAGTGTTTCTGTGTCTGTAATTAAGCTGTGACTCTAAACAGAAAACAAATGTACTTATTACATCACTACACTGAGTATTAACTTGATCGCTAGTTTTAAATACCTGTTTCTCTGTCCTCTGTGCTGCAGCTGATACAGTGTCGTGGTTTTTATGTTCATCCATCGTGCACAGCACACAAATGTATTGTTGGTCAGTGAGACAGAAAACCTCAAGGAGCTTCTCATGTTTCTGGCAGATCATCTCCTGCAGTCGTCCAGTGGCATCAATCACTTTGTGTGGCTTACGTGAATGAAATTCCTCATGATGTTTAAAATGAGTTTGACAGTAAGATTCCAGACACATCAGACAGGACTTGACGGCTTTGTATTTTCTTCCAGTACAGACGTCACACTGCACATCTCCAGCTCCAGCGTCACAGTCAGCAGGTAGTTTGGTCTTCTTCAGTTTCTCCACCAGTTCAACCTGAATGGTATTTTTCTCTAAATCAGGTCTTGGCCTGAAGGTCTGTCTGCACTGAGGGCAGCTGTAGACTCTCATCTGATCCTCCTGATCCCAGAAGCCTGTAATACAGCTCTTACAGTAACTGTGTCCACACTGGATGGTCACTGGATCCTTCAGGAGATCCACACACAGCGGACATGTGAAGTTATTCTGAGAAAATCTGGCTTCTGCCATTTTACTGCATGAATACAGAGACACAAACACACAACAGCTCGACTGCACTTAAATTTCTCTTTCCCTGAACTCATGTATTTCCTGGTTCTGTGTTTGAGTCACGTGTGTAAAGCAGGCATGTCTGTGAGTCTTTAAAGCAAGTTCAATGCCACTGAAAGGCAAGCCTGCTGCCTTTAGTAATAAAAAAATAAAAAAAATAAAATAAAAAAAACCATAACATTAACGCTGCAGCTTTGTCGGTATGCAGGGAAGGAGAGAAGATGCCATTTTTGTGAATGTATGTCAATTGAGTTCTTCTCATAAACATTGTATGGCTTCAGAAGACTTGGAATGCAACACAACTTGTTTGTAATACTTTTGTACTACTTTTTTTTATGGTCACTTTTTGGAATAAATACCTGTGACTGTACTTTTATTTGCCTGTTACATGTTTTATATTGTTCAGAGGTGGGTAGGTTTAGGGTGGGGGCAGGGTAAGGTGCTCCAAAATATCTATGAAAGTATACATTTATATAAAATAATTTCTATTTTTTACAAATGCATACAAACCATTAAATGTGTCTTGATCTGATGCATAAAGGTCGGGAAAAACAAAGCCAACTTCAAAGAACCAGTGGCAACAAAAGCAGATGGTGTTGTCGCCTCACGTTGACCACGTCTTGACCAAAAAGCTGCGCTTGAACACACCACTCAGACTGCAAGCTAAAGTGCGTTTTGTGTATATCAGCAGCTATCAATAGTATATATTCGTCATTCAAAAGGAAAAAAAACAAAACAAGGATATGACATATACGCAGATATACGAAACGTAAAAAAAAAGCAGTGCTTGTGTGGCGGTCAAGAGGGCGAAAAGGGTTCAAATATACGTGTTACGGGCTTATGCCAAATATGGCAGTCTCCATTCAAAAGGACTAAAGTACCTTATCATCTAATAAGCCCTCACACACTCTGTGACTTAAATAACCAGGCCGCCACAAGGGGCCGCTACACAGACACCGACTACGCCACCCCGTTTTAGTGTCCGGGGAACACACCGTTCTCAGAGCAAGGCTCACAGGTTCGATACGGTTGAGTCAGGTATCAGGCCGAGTGGAGTCATAATTAATGAAAAGTTTATTTGCAATAATAAAATACCAATTTTATTAATATAAAACACTCAGGAGGAAAATCAAATAGAACTATGCTACTGTCAACTCTTCAGAATCTCGGGTGGCACACCTAGACAGGATGGAAACAGCAGTCAGTGCACACTCACACCACAGCATACCACACCTCCAGTGAACACGGCATTTAGGTGAAAAGCCCACCACCACACACACAAGGGAAGGCTGCCCCTCCGCAATTGGCCACCCGGTTCTGATGAGAGACACAAATAGAGAAATCAATACCTCCAACACTTAATTAAATTTAAAACACCATGGTCAGATCACATATACAATACAAGTTAAAACATGGAAAGTATTCAACGTCTCAGTTCGGCTCTATAGGCGAGGAATCGCGTCCAGCACAGCAGCTCTGAACGTGGGCTAGAACCAGGCTAGAACCCGACCATAACCACAAAATGGTTACAATAAGAGATAAGTTCCTTGATTATTACGCCGGAATGAGAGTATAGTTCCTAGCAAAATCGGACTAGAAAATCGCAACTTTTCATTTTCCGCCAGTCTTAGTACACGATATAACTACAGAAGGGTCAAGTTTTAAATAGGACAAATATCGAAACTCTTTGGTCATTTTTGAACGCGATGCTACTGGTCTAATCGGATTCAATGATCTATGCTAAGCTATGCTAAAAGTGCTATCGCCAGACCCGGAGATCGGCTGAATGGATTCAAAAACGGTAAAACTCAACTTATTAACTCTGGGGGAGTTGGAGAATGAGCCTATTTCCAAAAAAAGTGGAGTGTTCCTTTAAAGGTAGGGTAGGCGATTTTGTAAAGGCTAACGATAGCAAACTAGCTTTCAAAGCAAGATCCCCACACTCCCTGAATAATCACTCTGCAAACAACTGAAAGCAATGGAGTACCCTGCACATTAAAGTGATGCTAAAGGGGTACCCAGAGCATCAAAAAGCGATGCAAAGGGGTCCTGACCAAGTGTCAATATGTGATGAGAACGTGTTGCGTGAACACAAGCATGGGACTGTTTGAAAGCAGCTGCCTATCAGCATGTACCAGATTGAGACCAAATAGCAAACACGCATGCCTGTCACCCGTCCGACCCGCACAAAAGGTGTTTACCTTACATATAGTCTCAGAAGTGACCACTTAAACAAAACATCTAAAGACAATACACTTTAAAAAGTGATAAGTTGACTTAACTTAAAAAAATTGAGGAAACCCGTTGCCTTAACATTTTTAAGTAAATGATAATTAAAAAAATAAGTTAATTGAATTGTCAAGTTCACTTAACTTTTTTTTTTTTTAATTATTAAGTACTTAATAATTTTAAGGCAACGGGTTTCCTCAATTTTTTTAAGTTAAGTCAACTTTCACTTTTTACAGCGTACATGAAATTAACCGCCGATGGTGAGCTTCAGCAAACCTACTCCCCAAAGATAACAGTACCCAAATGGTTTAAGCTACACTCGGCCATGAAAACTAAAGCTGTGTAAACATTCACACGTAGTTTACTCTCAGTAGGAAGATCAGAAACTGGCAGAACCCCCTCACTGGAAACTACATTCAATTTAATCAGTAAATTGATGCCATCATGTTCACTTTGAATGCCCTATACAATGTAGATCACCTAAGTTTTCCATTCGTCAGGATGTAGGATCAACTGATCTTAAACAGATTCTTAAATTTGTTATTCAACACTACTAAAAATGGAATACTGAATATAATGTAAATATGGGGAATATTTGCTAGTGCCCATAATACTTGATTACACCCGTAGCCTAGATTAGATCTAAATAAGTACATTATTTTACTGGATATGCACTTTTTAAAATATTTATAGTGAATGCACTCACTAAAATAAAAAATATAAAATGGAAAAATAAGCAAAAACAGAATTAGCATGATCAAGTTCACTGATTTCACAATGAGGTAATGAATCAGAAGGGAAAACTAGGTAAAATGTTGAAATGTTAGTAAAGTTCTGAAAAAGGAGCTCAGAGAAATGATTCCTAAGAGATTTCCACAGCTGAAAGCCATTTTTTAAATGTTGTCTCTTTCAAAAGAAGATGATGAGATGAGAGTCTGACTGATGATTATATAACAAGACCCTCATGAAATGTTTCTCTGTGAGTCTCGTGTCACAGCAGGATCTGCTCAAGTCCACTATGATCCTGTTCTTCTAGATCTCTGTTACCTGCAGGAACTGGATGTGATCCTGTGTGTGTGAAAGCTGCTCCAGCTCAGCGTCTCTCCTCCTCAGATCATTGATCTCCTGCTCCAGTCGATCCAGTTGTTCTTCAGCTCGACTCACTGCTTGCTTTTCCTGATCTCTGATCAGCCGTATCAGCTCAGAGCAGCTTCTCTCAATGGAGCGGATGAGCTCAGTAAAGATCCTCTCGCTGTCCTCCACTGCTGTCTGTGCAGAGCGCTGTTAGGACACACAGTGATTCAGGCTTCAGTGAGTCTGAACTGAGACTGAGACAAACTTCTCTTCTTCTCCAGACTCACCTTCTGAGACTCCACAGCCTCTCTCAGCTGCTGAAGATCTTTCTCTCTCTGCTGGATTCTCTGCTGGAACGTCTTCTGCGTCTCCTTCAGTTGCTTCTGCAGGACAAATGGATGACAGTGAATATTACATAAAACTACTGGCACTAAATCATCATGTGAACAAATGAATCCATTAAAAGTGGAACTGATGACTAATGGCTGTAGATTCAATCTCTAGAAGGGATGATTAACCATTTACCACCATTGTATATGAATTCATGTAAAGATTCAAGCCTGTTTCACACTACAAGTTTAAGTATTATAAAAATTAAACTGACACACAAGTTGTAACACGGTCGTGGTTGTAGCAAGAGGCTCAGACGAAGGAGTAAACGTAAAGGGGTTTTTAATTGACATCAACTCACGTAGACCATTGAACTCAAATAACATCAGTCCGAGACAAGGAACAGAAAGAAACAGAAGGCTTATAAAGACGTGGAAACAAGGGAACAAACGAGATGATTAATTCAACATAGGTGATCGAACTGAACGATAATAAACTAACAGGAACACAATGGGAACACACGTGACACAAGCAGAGCTTCAAACTGAAAGTGTTTCTGCATCATTAATCTGTGGCTCTACACAGAAAATAAAGGAACTGTTGGATCACTACACTTAGTATTAACTTGATCGCTAGTTTTAAATACTTGTTTCTCTGTCCTCTGTGCTGCAGCTGATACAGTGTCGTGGTTTTTATGTTCATATTTTGTACACAGCTCACAAATGCATTGTTGGTCAGTAATACACATTACATTTCCAGATGTTTCTCATGTTTCTGGCAGATCATCTCCTGCAGTCGTTCAGTGGCATCGATCACTTTGTGTGGCTTACGTGAATGAAATTCCTCATGATGGTCAAAATGAGTTTGACAGTAAGATTCCTGACACACCAGACAGGACTTGACGGCTTTGTATTTTCTTCCAGTACAGACGTCACACTGCACATCTCCAGCTCCAGCGTAACAGTCAGCAGGTAGTTTGGTCTTCTTCAGTTTCTCCACCAGTTCAGCCAGCATGGTGTTTCTAGCTAAAGCAGGTCTTGGACTGAAGGTCTGTCTGCACTGAGGGCAGCTGTAGACACTCGTCTGATCCTCCTGATCCCAGAAGCCTGTAATACAGCTCTTACAGTAACTGTGTCCACACTGGATGGTCACTGGATCCTTCAGGAGATCCAGACACACTGGACACGTGAACTCATCCTGAGAAAACCTGGCTTCTGCCATTTTACTGCATGAATACAGAGACACAAACACACGACAGCTCAACTACACTTCAGCTTCTCTTTCCCTGAATTTAAGTGATTCCTGTTTCCTGGTTCTGAGTGACGTGTGTAAAACAGGTTTGTCTGTGATTCTGTTAAGCAGGTTCCTCATTCCTGCTCCTGCAGACCCTCATTCCTCAGTTTAGTTTTGACACACCTGTGTGTTATTAAAGTAAATTTAAAGACCTTTACTAGTTGATCAAGGTGCATTTAAAGGGTTAGTTTACCCAAAAATGAAATGTCTGTCATTTATTACTCAACCTTATGTCGTTCCAAACCCGTAAGACCTTCGTTCATCTTCAGAACACAAATTAAAATATTTTTTTTATAAAATTTGAGAGCTCTCTGACCCTCCATAGACAGCAACGCAACTGCAGTGTTCCCAGACCCAGAAACGTAGAAAGAACATCGGTAAAATAGTCCATGTGACATCATTGCTGATTACATTGTTTACGTTCAGTGGATACTCTCCAAAATGGCAGAAGACGGCAACTTCTTCACAAAAAGTATTCTCGTAGCTTTGTAAATTTATGGTTGAACCCCTGATCTCACATGGATTATTTTACCGATGCCCTTGCTGCGTTTCTGCACCTGTTAACATTGCAGTTGTGTTGCTGTCTACGGAGGGTCAGAGAGCTCTCAGATTTTATCAAAAATATCTTAATTTGTGTTCTGAAGATTAACGAAGGTCTTACGGGTTTGGAACGACATGAGGGTGAGTAATTAATGAACTAACCGCTACTTTTTATACAGTACATCCTTAAAACATGTTACTGGAATCAATTTCATACTTAGTTCACATAAACTGACATAACCATATCAGACTGTTTCTATAAGCTTCATAAGAATTAAACGTTTGACAAAGCGTCCATATAAGCAATAAACGTATTAAGCAAAGTACCATTCGTTTGAACTGAATACTACAGCTAGCTCTATGTAATACAAAATAAACACTTACATTTGATGAGTATAACAAATATTTTTAACCAACACTGTAATCATACAAAACTAAATAATTAGTAAAACCGCTTTTGTAAACTTTAATACAAAAAACAAAACTTAACATTAGTATGGGATTTCAGCACGCTGGAGAATTTTTGTTAACTTTGAAGTTAATATATAACACACCCGGGCCGTTAACAGCCGTTAAGACGAGCGGATACAATCACCACTATTAATTGACTCTTAAACCGCACATTACCTCACTTAACTGGTAGATACACTTGAGTAACACGTTATCTTGACATTATATATACATTGTGACAGGATTTACACACCTATTTCAAATAAATAATGAGACGGACAAAGTTGAGTTGCTCTAGTAATGACAGTCTCTTCCTTGCTGCTCACCGTTACCATGACAACCCTGGACCACACACCATCCCCCATACTGTCCACTCAGGATATTTCATATCACAAGTTAGTTATAGCAATATTATAGAAAATCATCAACAAAGATAGACAGATATAACATGCATAAATACATTAATATAATCAATTGTACAGAATAAACATACACTTTCAGGGTGTCACACAATCTTCATTTTCCACCAAGGTTCACGCTACCAAAACTATCTTCTTCCATAACAAGATCAACAGCGCATCAGATATGAAAATTCTTCAAAGCATTCAATACTCTCCTTTGTCCCCCTTCACCACCTCCCACACCCTCTTTAACTGCTGATGATTTTGCTAATGACTTCACTGACAAAACCACATGCTTCAGCAGTCAGTTCTCTGCTCCACTCACCCAGGAACTCACAGCAAACACTCACACAGCTGATCATCTTCTCTCCTCTTACAGAAGATAAAGTCTCTAAACGTATCCTCTGCAGCCACCCTGTCCTCTCTAGACCCAATCCCCTCACATCTCCTACAAGCTATTTCTGCTGCACTTATGCGTCTACATCCCCTCCAGAAGCCTGAGGTTGGTAAATGAACGGTGGCTCGTGGTCCCATCGCAGAGAGGCACAAAATCACTCTCCAGGACGTTTTCTGTCACCGTACCCTGTTGGTGGAACGATCTACCAAACTCCATCCGGAGAGTCGGATCCCTCACAATCTTCAAGAGACAACTGAAAACTCATCTCTTTCACTTTTTCTATGCTATTACTTTCCTTTAATATCTTCCTGTCCTAGCTTTTATTGTTTTGAACGATGACTGAAAACTTGTATAACGGGGCACTTCTCGTGTTCATTGCCATCTTATGATGAATCGCTTGTTTTCCTCAACTGTAAGCCGCTTTGGATAAAAGCATCTGCCAAATTAATAAATGTAAATGTACCAAATTTTTGGAATCTAATTACGTAATCCAGATTACATGTCACCAGTCACAACCCAGTACTGCTAATAGGTCAGCTGACCTGCTACTCCAGCCATGAGGTGACTACTGAACTACTGAACACACACATGTTGGGTTTCCATGTTTTGTGGAGAAATTACATAGAATTAATGGTTTTTATACTGTACAAACTATATTTTCTATCCCCTTACACAAACCTTTCCACTAACCCTAAATGTAAAAAATGACTGGTATTAGTATCCTTGTTGGGGCATTTGGGACATAGTTAACAATTAAATGCATGACAATAAAAACAGCAGCTTGTGACACCAAGAGACAGAAGAACACAAAACACTGAAAGAGGCAACGAAAATTATTTATTGATCGTGATCATTTGACTTTAATTTTGATAGTAATAATACAAATGATTGATGTGATAATACACTAAACTCAGTGAAAAAATAAAAGGCTGAGAAAAGCACAGATATACATTGTCACTCAGTATGACTCACTCACACACACACACACACACACTTATTCTGACGTTATTCTGAGTTCAGCTGCAGTTTTAATGTAATGAAGAGAAGAGACTCTATAACATCTCACTGTTACTGATTTATCATGCAGCTCAAAGCAAGGTTATTATAGTTTTGAATTTTTTAATTTTAATATCGTTTTCAAATTTGCTATAAAATTCAGTTTAGTTTTTATTAGTTTCATGAATATGTTTTTGTTAGTTTTAGTTTAGTTTTTATTTTGTGAATACATTTTTATTTATTTTTTATATAGTTTAGTTTCAGTTTTAATTAAAGTTTAGCAGAATTAACAGATCACTTCCAGAGCGCAGGTCAAAGAAAGACGTAGTCTAGCGACACAAAATGAATGCATGCTGAGATTGATTAGATGGTAAAAGTATACAAATATACACCAAAGGAAGCAGTCAAGCCTTTTTAATCTACACAAGTTGCGCTTAATATCATATCTAATGATGTGTGTTGAGATATTTAATATCAAAATAAATGTAGCCTAATTTGGATATATTAGATGTCTTTTTTCTTATTTAACCATAATTATGTTATTGTAACTGTCGTGTCTTGTTCACTTTTCCGTGAACAGCTGCGCATAATTCATAACTGGGGCTAATGAAATTCAATAATGACGGCAATCGCATTTAACAGTAAAGGCTCATATTTGAATATGTTTTTAATTTATGAAGAATTATAAGCGTGTGTATGATGTGATTTAACCTATGCACATTTGTTCGAAAGCCAGAGCGATCACAAGATGCTACACAAAAGCAGTGTTGGGCTAGTTACTCAAATAATGTAATATATTACTCATTACTAGTTACTCCTTTCAAAAGTAATATTGTTACTTTACTTATTACTTTCTGGCAACAGTAATTAGTTACACTACTAGTTACATTACTTTTTCTTCACGCCCCACAGAAGTTGTAACTGTGTATCTTCCAGATAAAATTCTTCTAGAATGTTACTAACAACATATTTCTGCCTGATTAACAGTGGCATTCAAGAAGAAGTGTGGTATTAATCTCATTAATTGTCATGTGTAGCTTGAATTGGAATTTCTCCGTTACACATATATGATTATATTTCATTATGTATTTTATCACATAAGTTTGTAAGAAACTGTTTAATTTTCCTCAAAAGATTTTTAATTATAGTAGTGTAATGTGCCACATGCAGATCAGAGGTATGTAATGCCAGAGTAAAGTAAAGTCGCAACTTACACATCAGTGTTCAGATCATCTTTTTTCCTGACAAAATCAATATAATGCAATATTTCTATTGAAGTCATGAAAATTATGAAAATAAATCTAGGAATTATTTGATTGTTGGATTTTAAATCAGCGGGGTTGAGGCATCAAAAGTAACTAAGTAACTAAGCTGTTTTATGGAAAGTAACTGTAATATTATTACTGAAATCTTATTAGTAATTAGTTACACTACTAGTTACTGCAAAAAGTAATAATATTACAGTAATTAAGTTACTAGTAACTAGTTACTGCCCAACACTGGGCAAAAGTTAGGCTATTGCAAAGGATGCGCGTTATTTTTCTGTTAATTATCATGTTGCGCTGCGAGTCTGTTTTTCTTCAAAGCACCAACTTAGAATGCATAACAGAATTGGTGTTCTGTTAAGTTATGCTGGTGAACGTTTACCAAACAGGACCCGTGCAGGACTCTGCTTTACTTTGCGTCTCTGATGCGCCATTTACAGGTATTTCCCTAAACCGCCACACAGCTCATATATTTTTCAGCCAAGGGGTGAGAGATTACGAAAACGATTATTTATTTTTATAATTTTGATTTATTTCAGTTTTTCAATAACTGTTGTTAGTTTCGTTTAGTTTCGTTAAGTTTTTCAATTATTTTGGCATTTTTATTTTATTTTATTTCAGTTTACGAAATTGTTTTTTCATCAATCGTTTTCGTAATAGTTTTAGTCTTCTTTTACGAAAATAACCTTGGCTCAAAGCATTATGAGTAGAATCTCTTGTCAGTCTATTCTGATTCATCAAATTAGTTTCACTGATCCAGACCAAACATTAAACCCCGGATAGAGCTCCTGAGTGAATGTGGTCTGGACTGTGTGGATGAGGCTCATTGTGTCAGAGACGCTGTAGAAGGACAGAGTTCCTGCACCGTGATCCACAAACACTCCTATTCTACTGCTGATGGACTCTACAGAGACACCAGTCCATATGCGATTGTGTCCAAATGAGTAGCTGGAGGGAGAGCAGTCCAAACACCAGGACTGATCATTATATCCAAACAAACACTCATCACCTCCCTTCCTGCTGATGCTCTTATATGACACTGATATATACACACGTCCACTCCACTCCAGCTCCCAGTAACAACGTCCACACACACTCTCTCTACACAACACCTGATGCCAACCATCAAATCTGTCTGGATGATCAGGATCAGGATACGACTGGACTGTGCCAGTGTTAATAATCACTCTGTTGCTCTCAGACAAAAAGAGGTTCACTGTGTTCAGATCCAGAGTGAGCTGATGGGAATCTGATGGAGATAAAACACATCAGAATCAGGAATTATGAATCTGTTTAATATTTTCATGTAGCTGAACTCGTCGTGTTTAGTGTATCATCAGTGTCTCAGTACATATGACCAGATATCCTGTGCAAATCATAATTTACATCATCAGTTATAAAACTCTTCTTTCACCTTCTACAGAAGAACATGAACACACTCAGTGAATTTTTCTGCTTGTTTTCTTACTGACTTACATTGTAGGAAGCCGTTCCTGGTCCTGGGAACACTGTTGGTGAATGTGACTGTGGAAATCAACAGACATGAACATGTGATTCTTATGATCCTGCATTCATTCCTAAGACATTTCTAATGTGATGTTCTCCATGATATGAGATGATGATGGACTCGTTTCTGAGAGCAGATGAATCTCCAGGACTTTACCTCTGTCTGAGATCTTCTTGAGCTCCTCTTTGCAGAAATCCTCCAGTTTGTCTCTCAGCTGATGGAAAGATTCTCTCAGGTCATCAAAAGAGATGAGATAAATGATGGGATTGTCATTTACGTCTGTAGATTCAGGAGGTGCTGAGAGAGACTGGAAACTCTACAGAAAACACAAATCAAAATTCATCAGCTCCACATGTGGTCGCCGTTTATACAAGTGATTTAAATGGAAAGAAAATTTCTGACATGAGAGCCATTTGAGTAGAGCTTCAATGAAGGCTACTATTAAACTACTATATGGATACAGAATGTAATGTATATTGGGCCGAATATTTGCTAGTCCCCATAATACCTGTACATAATACAATTCATTTAAGGCCATTTCAGTCATTTTAGGCCAAAAAAAAAAAAAAAGTCCTGATGGGGACTGATTTCTAATATATTGCCTCAATGTTTGGGGTCTTCATTCATCAGTATCTACAGGCACATATAAATACATTTTATCAGGTTTGAGAATCACCTGATCCAATTTTGGTTAACGTTACTCAGAATTGGAACTATCATGTTCACTGATTTCACCATGACGTAATAAATCAGAAGGACAAATTAGGTATAAAGTTTATATGTTAGTGAAGTTTTGAACTGTTGGTGGTGCTAGTGGTGTATGACAGCTAAATATATCTTCCTGAAGAAAGAGCTCAGAGAAATGATTCCTAAGAGATTTTCACAGCTGAAAGCCATTTGTAAGCGGCATCTCTATCAAAAGAAGATGATGAGATGAGAGTCTGACTGATGATTATATAATAATACACTCATGAAATGTTTCTCTGTGAGTCTCGTGTCACAGCAGGATCTGCTCAAGTCCACTATGACCCTGTTCTTCTAGATCTCTGTTACCTGCAGGAACTGGATGTGATCCTGTGTGTGTGAAAGCTGCTCCAGCTCAGCGTCTCTCCTCCTCAGATCATTGATCTCCTGCTCCAGTCGCTCCAGTTGTTCTTCAGCTGGACTCACTGCTTGCTTTTCCTGATCTCTGATCAGCTGTATCCGCTCAGAGCGGCTTCTCTCAATGGAGCGGATGAGCTCAGTAAAGATCCTCTCACTGTCCTCCACTGCTGTCTGTGCAGAGCGCTGTTAGGACACACAGTGATTCAGGCTTCAGTGAGTCTGAACTGAGACGGAGACAAACTTCTCTTCTTCTCCAGACTCACCTTATGAGCCTCCACAGCCTCTCTCAGCTGATGAAGATCTTTCTCTCTCTGCTGGATTCTCTGCTGGAACGTCATCTGCTTCTCCTCCAGCTGCTTCTGCAGGACAAACAGATGATAGTAAGAAAACTACTGGCACTAAATCATCATGCGAACAGATGAGTCCAGTAAAATTGGAGCTGATGGCTGTAGATTCAAACTCCTAAAGTGATGATCATTTGCTACCATCGTACATGAATTAACATCAAGATTAAAGCCTGTTTCACACTACAAGCGTATTATAAAAGTGAAACTGGCACAGACGTAGAGTTTCAAACTGAAAGTGTTTCTGCATCATTAATCTGTGGCTCTACACAGAAAATAAAGGAACTGTTGGATCATTACACTTAGTATTAACTTGATCGCTAGTTTTAAATACCTGTTTCTCTGTCCTCTGGTCTGCAGCTGATACAGTGTCGTGGTTTTTATGTTCATCCATCATACACAGCACACATATACATTTCTGGTCAGTGAGACAGAAAACCTCGAGGAGCTTCTCATGTTTCTGGCAGATCATCTCCTGCAGTCGTCCAGTGGCATCGATCACTTTGTGTGGCTTACGTGAATTAAATTCCTCATGATGGTCAAAATGAGTTTGACAGTAAGATTCCTGACACACCAGACAGGACTTGACGGCTTTGGATTTTCTTCCAGTACAGACGTCACATTGCACATCTCCTGCGTCACAGTCAGCAGGTAGTTTGGTCTTCTTCAGTTTCTCCACCAGTTTAGTCAGCATGGTGTTTGTAGCTAAAGCAGGTCTTGGACTGATGGTCTGTCTGCACTGAGGGCAGCTGTAGACTCTCGTCTGATCCTCCTGATCCCAGAAGCCTGTAATACAGCTCTTACAGTAACTGTGTCCACACTGGATGGTCACTGGATCCTTCAGGAGATCCACACACAGTGGACATGTGAACTCATCCTGAGAAAACCTGGCTTCTGCCATTTTACTGCATGAATACAGAGACACAAACACACAACAGCTCGACTGCACTTCAGTTCCTCTTTCCCCGAACTCATGTGATTCCTGGTTCTGTGTTTGAGTGACGTGTGTAAAGCAGGTTCAGTGCCACTGGAAGGCAAGCCTGCAGCCTTTAGTAAAAAAAAAACCGAAAAACGTAAGAAGTGTCTTCAGCTCACCAAGCCTGCATTTATTTGATCCAAAGTACAGCAAAAACAGTACATTATATTTATTATAATATATAGGCCTACATATTGTTACTATTCAAAATAAATAAAGCCCCCACTAAAATTAATAAATAAATTAGTGAGCATGTTGATAGGCTTATCAGGAGCAACTATATTATTACATTAGCAATCACCAATATTGCCCACGTGATTTTATAACAGATGCACACATGCTTTGCATGTATTATCATACAATACAAAAACAACATTTTATAACTGAGAAACTAAATTATTATTGTTAAGCTTATTATAAACATGTTTGAGCAGGTATTTGCAAACAGAGTAGGCTACTTCACAGTAAAGATTGGTCTAAACTTTCTTAGACATTACTTTTATATCATTGTTTATAGAACATATAACTATCCTCACGTCGTGCAACATTTAAATGCAATGAAAGGTTGCCTATCATATTTCAAAATGTTGCATTCGATTTAACACATTTTATTCTGGAGTTATAGTTTGGGAAAAGTTCAACTAGTAAATGCGTTCAACTTTGTCACAACAACACATTATCGAATGCCAATAAGAAACATTACTTACTCTGTATAAAATATCTCCTCCTCCGCCGGCTCCAGCTGCGCTCGCGTTCGGTTTGTGAGGTAAACAAAGCTTTTTCCTCTCAGCGTGTCTTCTGGGGGTAAATACAAGGCTTATTCCTCACAGCGTGTTCTTCCAAAACTGAAAAGTATTTATACTTAAATATTTGTTTTCGGTAAGACTTACTTCATTTAAGAGCAGACATGTCAAGCTTTCTATAGATATATTTCTGATACAGTGTCATGGTTTTTATGTTCGTCCATCATACACAGCACACATATAGATTTCTGGTCAGTGCGACAGAAAACCTCTAGGATCTTCTCATGTTTCTGGCAGATCATCTCCTGCAGTCGTCCAGTGGCATCGATCACGTCGTGTGGCTTACGCAGGGCTCTCAAGTTATAGCGAAAGTTTGGAGTGAGATTAGGGGAGGGGCCACACAAAGGGGAGGGGCAAGTCAAAGGGGAGGAGCAACTCAAATATTTGCAGCACCCAAGTTTTTGACCTATTGTTCATTATTGACCAGCACGAATAGAAGTTATAACATTTGGTAAATCTGATGAAAGACAAATTCATTCTAATAAAATAAAAAGATATATGTATTTAAAAATACAAATGTATCAAATAAAAATAAATTTTGCCCCAAACGAGCCAACTGAACAGCAGTACTCAATGTACATACAATACTTACCCTGAGCATGTACAAGTGCATCTCAATAAATTAAAGTGTGTGATGGGAATCAGCTGTGTGATCAGTGCAATCAGCTGTGTGTGTGTAGTCAGTGCAATGGATGATGGGAATTGTAGTCTGGGGGTGACATGCAACAGTTAGTGTAGTGCAAGAGTCAATGTGGTGAGCGAGTGACCTCTGGTGGTGAGTGAACGGAAGTTCATAGGCCGGATTTGTGACACAAAGTCTTCCAGGTTTGAAATATTTTTGTCCAGACTTCCAGAATCATCAATTACTGAAGGCCATTGGATATGATGAAGACAGTGTTTCACAGCTACGCATCACCAGTGTTTAGCACGGGCGTAAATATCATCTAAAAGTAGGGACAATATACATAAAGTGCAATTTTTGAAGAGGACACAAAGATGTTTTGCCTTAAGGCCAAATTGCCTTAATATGGGGACTTTTTGTACATACTTGGTGTTTTGGTGCACTGAAGAATTATGTTATGACCGTTTTTCTTTTCTTTGTCATTTTATCTAGCCAACAACACAAAACAATAGTTGTTTAAATATGATTTAGGTTCATAGGTTCATCATGCTTATATTATAATTATTAAATTATTGTTATTATCCTCTACTTAGATATTGAACTGCAGCAATCCCACTGATTTGCCACTTAATATCATATTGAGCAAAACAGTGGGTCTACAATATTAGCCTAATATCAGTTCACAGGCTTATCGCTGTGTTAGTTGTAGTGGGTGACTTACTCTCCAACAAGTTACGGTATTAAACAAGTTACCAAACAGTCTAGGTAACGTTAAAATCACTAAATAGTGGACTCGTGGAAAAATATAGGCCTATTGGTTATCATCTTTTTTTTTTTTTTCAAGACTAATGTATTAATGACTCAGCATCATCTGTATTAAACAGAAAAGAATCGCTTCATTCGATGTTCAAAGTTAATACAATTATTTGTTTTATACATGGTTTAATTGTTTGAGAGGCCCCCCCCCCCATGTAATCAGTTACTACCCAGCTCTGCTGCTATGTCAGCTGACCTGCCACCCCAGACTGTGAGGCAACTAATGAAGGAACACACACACACACACACAAATAAACATGCGTTTCATAGTTAACAACTAAATGCATGAAAATAAAAACAGCGGCTCATGACACTGGAAGACAAAAAAAAAAAAAACACTGAAAAGGGCCGGAGCTACATTAAAAACTAAATGATTGATTTCAATCAACACAAACAGAGGTTGAGAAAAGCACAGAAACACATCGTCACTAAGCAGGACTCACACACACACACACTGATCTTACTGTATATATGATGATTTATTACATTTATTCAGACATGTTATTTCAGTGACAGAATTTTATCTGCAGTATTAATGTTATTAAGAGAAAAGAAGAGACTCTATAACATCTCACTGTTACAGATTATCATGCATCTCAAAGCATTATGGGTAGAATCTCTCATCAGTCTATTCTGATTCATCAACATAGTTTCACTGATTATCTCCTAGAAACCAAAAACCCAGGATAGAGCGGCTGAGTGAATGTGGTCTGGACTGTGTGGATGAGGCTCATTGTGTCAGAGACGCTGTAGAAGGACAGAGTTCCTGCACTGTGATCCACAAACACTCCTATTCTACTGCTGATGGACTTTACAGGGAGAACAGTCACCACGTTATTGTGTCTGAATAAGTATCTGGGGGGATTGAAGTGCAAACTCCAGGACTGATTGTTATGTCCAAACAAACACTCATTACCTCCCTTCCTGCTGATGCTCTTATATGACACTGATATACGCACACCATGTTCATCTCCACTCCACTCCAGCTCCCAGTAACAGCGTCCACACACACTCTCTCTACACAACACCTGAAGATAATGATCAAATCTGTCTGGATGATCAGGATACGGCTGGACTGTGTCAGTGTAAGTAATCACTCTGTTGTTCTCAGACAGACGTAGGCGTTTATTCACTGTGTTCAGATCCAGAGTGAGCTGATGGGAATCTGATGGAGAGAAAACACATCAGAATCTGGAATTATGAACCTGTTTGACCTTTTCATGTAGCTGAACTCTTCATGTTCAGTGTATCATCAGTGTCTCAGTACAGATGACCAGATATCAACATTTACATCATCAATTATAAAACTCTTCTTTCACCTTCTACAGGAAGAACATGAACACACTCAGTGAGTTTTTCTGCTTGTTTTCTTACTGACTTACATTGTAGGAAGTCATTCCTGGTCCAGAGATCATTGTTGGTGAATGTGACTGTGGAAATCAACAGACATGAACATGTGATTCTCATGATCCTGCATTCATTCCTAAGACATTTCTAATATGATGTTCTCCATGATATGAGATGATGATGGACTGGTTTCTGAGAGCAGATGAATCTCCAGGACTTTACCTCTGTCTGAGATCTTCTTGAGCTCCTCTTTGCAGAAATCCTCCAGTTTGTCTCTCAGCTGATGAGCAGATTCTGTCAGGCCATCAAAAGAGAAGAGAGAACTGATGAGATTGTCTGTAGATTCAGGAGGTGCTGAGAGAGACTGGAAACTCTACAGAAAACACAAATCAAAATTCATCATCTCAACACGTGGACGCTGCTTATACAAGTGATTTAAATGGAAAGAAAACTTCTGACATGAGTCCTATTTGAGCGACAGACAGGGTAATAATATTTAATATTTCCAAGTAATTTCTCCCAATCATTCATTCATGACCTACATGTCTACTGACATTTCAACTCGTTGGTTTCTGAAATGAGTGAGAGAGATGTGGCTGCAAAAACGATCAAACATCTTGTTTATATTTCCGTGTTCAGTGTGCAGGACAATATGAATGTTTCTAGACTACAGCTTCAATGAAGGGTAGTATTAAACTACTATATGGATACTAAATATAATATTTATTGGGCTGAATATTTGCTAGTCCCCATAATACCTGATTTCACCAGTAGCCTAGATTAGATTTAAATACATACATTATTTTACTGGATATGCACTTTCTAAGTATTTTTATTGAATGCAATTGCGACCAAAAACATAAATTGGCCAAAAAAAAAAAAAAAAAAGAGAGAGAGAGCAAAAACAGAATTGGTAGGCTACTAGTGGTAAACGTTTACTGATTTCACCATTACATAAAAAATCAGGGGATAAAATGGGGTAAAAATTAAAAAAGGTAGTGAAGTTTTGAACTGTTGATGGCACTAGTGGTGTTTGACAGCTAAATATATCTTCCCGAAGAAAGAGCACAGAGAAATGATTCCTAAGAGATTTTCAGAGCTAAAAGCTGGCGTCTTTTTCAAAAGACACTCATGAAATGTTTCTCTGTGAGTCCCGTGTCACAGCAGAATCTGGCTCAAGTCCACTATGATCCTGTTCTTCTAGATCTCTGTTACCTGCAGGAACTGGATGTGATCCTGTGTGTGTGAAAGCTGCTCCAGCTCAGCGTCTCTCCTCCTCAGATCATTGATCTCCTGCTCCAGTCGCTCCAGTCGTTCTTCAGCTGGACTCACTGCTTGCTTTTCCTGATCTCTGATCAGCCGTATCAGCTCAAAGCGGCTTCTCTCAATGGAGCGGATGAGCTCAGTAAAGATCCTCTCACTGTCCTCCACTGCTGTCTGTGCAGAGCGCTGTTAGGACACACGGTGATTCAGGCTTCAGTGAGTCTGAACTGAGACTGACAAAATTCTCTTCTTCTCCAGACTCACCTTATGAGACTCCACAGCCTCTCTCAGCTGCTGAAGATCTTTTTCTCTCTGCTGGATTCTCTGCTGGAACGTCTTCTGCGTCTGTTACACATTTAGAAAGGAACCGGCGTCATTTCTGGTGTAACACATTTAATGAGATTGGTTGCATGTAAATCTGCAAGAAAAGATATGACAGTATAAAGTCAATCACATATGGAGCATCTCAATTCTGTGTGTTATCTATCTGCTCACGTCGCATTAACTACTGTATTACGTGTTCTTGAGCAGACCTTAGCGAGAGCTCCCCCTAGTGGTCTGGATCATTCATGCCACTGTGTACACATGAAAAGATGTGCCATTCCTGCAGATATTAAAGTATATAAGCAGGAGCCCAAGACCCACTCCAAGCACTTTCAGACATTTAGCCTGGGAAGATTACCACGTCTGTAAGAAATATATATATAAAACTCAAATTGTAAATGGGGGTCTTCCATTTATGTCTTTTCTTTACACTAGTGCCACACACTCCCCAACAAAACTAAATGTCTCCTGACATTTCAACCATAGCTTGAAACACATTCAATAGCTTCTTACAGGAGTCTTTAACAACTCTCCACTATGCTCCACGGTCTCCACAACTGAACGGGAGAGGCAGGTAACTGTTTCAAATCTACCGAGCAGTCCCTTTGAACCAGAGAAGGTTGGCCTAAAGTATCATATGTGAATACCACTGATTTCTGTCTCTGTCTCTTTGGATAAAGTCTCACAGGTTTAGGAGAGTCCATCTTAAACTCACTGTCTGACACAGCATTGTCACTGTCAATGTCATTATTTGAGCTGTGACCAGCCTCTCTTACCGCACCATTTTGAAGGGGCAAATCCTCTTCGCTCTGAAGGGGCAAATCCTCTTCGCTCTGAAGGTTCTCTCGAGGCTTGAAAGGTGGTGCTCTTGGGTTGAGAGGCATGCAATCCTCCTCTTGCCACTGACAGGTTAGTACATACTCTTCCTCCGAGTCGCTATCGGAATTTACTGGAAACCTTCTTTTGTCTGTGTTTGTCTTATCCCCTTTGGATGTGTTCCGAGTGTGTTGTGAGCGAAGTTGGTCAGGTTTCTCTATTTCAAGGGGTAGAAAGTCACACGGCAGGAGAAGATTTCGGTGAATGACACGGCTTTTCCCCTTTCCGCTTTCAGGTCTCACCTCATATACAGGACTTTCAGTGTGTTTCCTCTCCTTGACCACATGCACCTGATCTTCCCAATATGACCGTATCTTCCCTGTACCTCCTCTAGGTGTCAAATTGCGGATTAGGACTCTGTCACCAGGCTGAAGATCTCTCCCCTGAATCTTCTGATCGTAGTGAGCTTTCCCACGGGCGGCTAGTTTTGAAGCGGCCGTTGATGCAATTCGGTACGCCTCACTCATCCTTTCCTTCCAACGAGACACATAGTCCTGGTAAGTGCCACACACTTCATCTGTCTTCAGGTTGAAGAGAATGTCAATTGGTAAACGAGGAGATCTTCCATACAACAAGTAGTACGGGGAAAATCCTGTGGCTTCACTCCTTGTGCAATTGTAGGCGTGAACCACTTTGGCCAAAGAATTCTTCCAGTCTGCTTTCTCCTCGTCCGCGAGTGTCCGGAGCATGGACAATAGCGTGCGATTGAATCGCTCCACTTGTCCATTGCCTTGTGGATGGTAGGGAGTTGTGTGAGACCCGCAGATCCCACACAGTTCTTTCAGTTTTCTCAGCAATTTATTGTCAAATTCTTTGCCCATGTCATGATGGATTTTACAGGGAAAGCCGAACTTTAAAGCAAAGTCATTGAAAAGCTTCTCTGCAACTGTCTTTGCAGATTTATCTTTGGTTGCATAAGCCTGTGCGAATCTAGTAAAGTGATCCATCACCACGAGAATATATTCGAAACCTTGCTTGCAGGTGTCCAAATGAAGGAAGTCTATCGAGACCATTTCGAATGGATGTGTGGTGTGAATTGGGGTTAAAGGTGCTCGAGTTTGTCTGACTGGCTGTTTCTTTTTCAGACATTCACATACCTTGGTGACAAAGTGCTCTACATCCTTCTGCATTCTTGGCCAGTAGAAGCGCTCTCGAATGAGGCAAAGGGTTCTCTCCACACCCAGATGACCCATCTTTTGGTGTAGTTCAGTTAGAATCAGGGAGTGGTAAGACTTCGGCAAGAGCAACTGTTCCCTTTGCCTGGTTTTCCTACACAGTACTCCGTCTTCACCCACACAAAGTTTGGACCATTGTTTCAACAGCGTTGCCACATCAGGATGTTCCGCTTTCACTGCCCCTCTACTTGGCCGTTGATCTTTTTCCTTGTATTTCAGGACTTCCCCAATAATACTGTCATTCTCTTGAGCTTTTCGAATCTGGGCTGGGGTCAGTGGTGGACCCAGGTCACCCTGGTCACTCTCTCTCACGAGACTCAAGGCATTTAAGTGAAACAACCCTGTTCCTTGTGAGGGATTTTCACACTCCACCATCACTCCCTCCACCGAAGCTCGCAGGACGTCTAGCTGCATTTGTTCTGTGCACTGCTCCATAAACTTGTCGATGTCCAACGGCATGCGTGACAGACCGTCCGCATCAGCATTACTTTTACCCGGCCGGTATTTTATGGAAAAGTTAAAGTCGGCGAGCTGCGCAACCCATCTGTGCCCAGTGGCATTCAGTTTGGCGGTGGTGAGCACATATGTAAGAGGATTGTTATCAGTGTAGACAACAAAGGATGGTGCGTAGTACAAGTAATGACGGAAACACTCGCAAACAGCCCACTTCAACGCCAGAAATTCAAGCTTCCCAGAATGCATGTGATAATTTTTCTCTGGGGCGCTCAGTGTTCTGGACCCGTAAGCTATCACTACCATCTTCCCATTCTGGCGTTGATACAATACTGCACCCAATCCTTCCTGGGATGCATCGCAGTGTAGCACGAAGGACTGAGTAAAATCTGGGAAACCCAGGATTGGCGGTTTTGCGAGGTGATCTATCAGGTTGCTAAGTATTGCCTGATGGGTCTGTGTCCACTCAATGGGTGTCCGTGACACCAAATTGCCTTCTTTCCTCTTCCGGGTGGAATTTTCTTTCATCCTGACCATTTCTGATCCACTTGAACCCTTTTCCCTCGCTGTCAGTAGCTGGTAAAGTGGCTGGGCGATGCGTGAAAAGTTGGGGATATAAGAACGGTAATAGGACAGGAATCCTAACATCTTCCTTAGGTCACCAACTGTGGACAACATCCTTTCCTTCAAGGCCTGCACTGGGGCAATCTCCGCTGGGTCCATCGTATAACCTTCACCAGACACCATTTTCCCCAGAAACCTCACTTTGCGTTTAAAGAGCTCACATTTTTTGGGGTTGAGCTTTACACCATGCTCTTTGTAGCGCTGGAGCACCAAGCGCACATGAGCCAAATGATCTTCAAAACTGCTGCTATGGACCAAGTTGTCATCCAGGTAGGGTTGGCATATTGTGTCCCTGAGGCCTAACAAGCAGCTTTCCATACTTCGTTGGAACTCGGCTGGTGCCGAACTCAACCCAAATGGAATGCGTTTCCATTGGTATAGCCCCCATGGGGTTATGAAAGCTGACAGCGGCTGGCTCTCCTCATCTAGGAAGCCTTGGTGGTAGGCCTTCCCCTGGTCCAAGACAGAAAACCACGTGCTTCCACTCAATGCGTCCAGCATGTCTTGTATCTTAGGGATTGGGTGGCGGTCAGGCACTGACTTCTGGTTTAACTCCCTGTAGTCACAGCATAACCGAAGACTGCCATCTTTTTTTCTCACACAGACTACTGGAGACGAATATGCTGACCTGGATGGAGTCACCCAACCTTTATTTAACAAGTCTTGCAAGTACTCTTTGACCTCATCATGCAAGGGCTTTGGGACTGACATATAAGTTTTCTGCACCGGCCTTGTGTCATGAAGTGTGATGTGCATCTTCAAAGATGGAATGCTACCAATGTCGTCATCGTTGTAGGCAAAAGCTTGACTCTCATCTCTCAGCACTTTTCTCACAGCTTCCTGCTGAGCCCTTGTAAGATGGTCCAGATTCACAGGGGGATCCCATGCAGACGGCGGTGATTTGCAACTTGAATTATCAGTGGTCAGTTCAGGGGCCGCCTCACACATTTGAGCTCTCTCTGCTGGAGTGTTCTCAGGTCCAGTGGGGTAGACTGCCACAGGATAAACTGTTTTCACAGACTGTAAATGACCCAAAATGTGGTTTCTCTGCAGGGTGATGTTGTGTTTTGCTGCATTTACAATTGATATTGGTATATACTTTATGTGTCTTGCAGGAATCTTCACTACTGATTCACTCAACTCTAAATCTTGAACCAGGCTTACCTCACTGGGTGAGAAGAGCAGTTCTTGGCCCTGATACTGAGACCCGACATGAGCACGGACCATTACGGTGGTAACCTGATTCGCAGGCAAGTACACCTGTTTCCTCCCGATTTTCACCACCCCCACCGTTATCTCTTGCTCCTTACTCCGGATCAATTTCATCAGTGTGTGTGCCTCACTGCGGGTGATCGAGAATGCAGAACTCATAGTGTGTAGCATTTTCTTCTCTCTATGCCCGGGCGTGTCTTCCATCTGTTTCACTATCTCTTCGATCACGTTGTACCCAATAATTGGGTCCTCGGCTACTGTTGGATCACTGGACACTAACATGGGTACTTTTAACAATGGCGCTGGGAAGGGTCCTCCATCCAGCTGGAAATTAATCTCTACCCACCCGATGAATGGAATTTCCGTGTTGTTTGCTGCCAGACCAGTCAGTGTTGCCTCTCCTAACAACTCTTCTAGGGGCTGAATGACAGTATCTGGGAGGTGTTGTCGTCGCCAAGCATCGTTCACAATGCTAGCCTGCGCCCCTGTATCCCACAGCGCCTCCATCGGCTGACCATTCAGGCGGCAGTTGACCAAGCAGCGCTTCCCAATCAGTTTAATGAGCTGTGATTCATGTCGAGGTGGGAGATACTTCACTGTACAGAGATTGGTAGTAGCTTTCACTGAGGTTGAATCAAATGCACGGGTATTTGACGCAGCCCACTGAGATGGCTGATTATTTTGTGTGCAGTTTCCAGCAATTATAGGTGACAAGGAATGGGACACTTCAGGCAGGACTACTGATGGCCCCATCTCAGCAGTCCTTGGTCGTTTCCCGACTGTGAGCTCTGTACTCTGCATCCACGAGAGAAATGGCCTGCTTGCCCACATTTGAAGCAATGTTGACAGTTTTCACCTACTTGCTCTTCCCTACACTTCTTACAGCCTCGCTGCCGTTCTTCTCTGTTCCGGGGTGAAGAAGTCTTATTATTTGCCTCCATTGCCGCTGTAATCATCTGTCTCATTTCAGCTCTCAGCTCCTCCATGAGCTTTTGAGGGTCTGGAACCTCATTACTGACCTTATGGCATTCTTTAGATTCCCTTCCTTTTACAGTTTTAATGGCCATAGCCATACTAGGCTCTTTTGCTGGCTGCACAGTCAGGGCAGGTGAGTACTCAGTTCGTGGGTCAGTGTGAAACTCATGTATGCGGGGAGGTTTACCGGCATGGAGCCTTTTCAGTTTCTCCTGCCTCTCACCGTCCAGCTTAGCAGCCTCATTCACCACTTCGATCAGCTCTTCATCCGTTGTCCTGACGTTACTGAGATATGGCTGTATCTGGAATTTCAGAGAGTCACTTATTAGTCCAGTCTCAATGGAACGCAGAAACTTACGCTGGATGGTCTCTCTACTATAGCGGTCATCATCGCCATCCTCTGCTTTCCATAGTAATTTCTCTTTCAATTCAATTGCTCTGAAGATAAAATTCTGAACTGGCTCTCTGGGTTCTTGGGATATGTTTATGAGCTGGTGGTACAGAGCAGTGGTACTGTCAACTTTGTAGTGGCCCTTTAAGATGGTGTATAATGACTGGAGCGTCAGACCACGCTTAATCTCCAACATATCTCTCAGGGGTAATCCTGGAGTGACAGCCCTGACCACTGCCTCTACTATTTCAGCCTCCGAGTGGCCCTTTTCTAATCCCACTTCCATTTGGCGAATTAGACTAGGGTAGGACAATTTTTCTTTTTGTCCACTTTCTCCTATCTGTCCCCATATCTTGAATTCTCTTCTTAGAGTCACTTCGGTCAATTTCTGAGATGGTTCAATCCTCTTATCATACCTCGTGTTACATTTAAAAGGCTTGTGACTGTCTATCATCTTTTCAGCCTTCCAGCCACTTTCCTCTTTTTGTGAGTGGCTAAGATACCTTTCTTCCAGCCCTCCTACTTGAGTTGGTTTCTCTACCATCACCTCCACATCCGTGGTGCCTTGTTTTACCTCATTCATGAATGACAATAAATCTTTTAAGCCCTGAATGACCTCACTTTCCCCCTCGTTCTCCTGCATCTCGTCCAACATGCTTTCGATTGTCTTAATGAGCCACCGTCTAGGCTTACCTGAGGACACATCGCATTTCAGGTAACGACAAACCTCTTGTAGATGGTCCTCGTCTAATTGCCAGAGTTCGGCGCTCACTTGATCATGCAGGTGCTGGCTGTTCTCCATAACTAAGATCGTCTCTGTATGAAGAGGTAGTCTTCGTCACACTGCTCTACCTCTCCTGGCTCGGCTCGCCAAAATATGTTACACATTTAGAAAGGAACCGGCGTCATTTCTGGTGTAACACATTTAATGAGATTGGTTGCATGTAAATCTGCAAGAAAAGATATGACAGTATAAAGTCAATCACATATGGAGCATCTCAATTCTGTGTGTTATCTATCTGCTCACGTCGCATTAACTACTGTATTACGTGTTCTTGAGCAGACCTTAGCGAGAGCTCCCCCTAGTGGTCTGGATCATTCATGCCACTGTGTACACATGAAAAGATGTGCCATTCCTGCAGATATTAAAGTATATAAGCAGGAGCCCAAGACCCACTCCAAGCACTTTCAGACATTTAGCCTGGGAAGATTACCACGTCTGTAAGAAATATATATATAAAACTCAAATTGTAAATGGGGGGGGGGGTCTTCCATTTATGTCTTTTCTTTACACTAGTGCCACACGTCTCCTTCAGCTGCTTCTACAGGACAAACAGATGATAGTGAATGTCACAGAAAACTACTGGCACTAAATCATCATGTGAACAGATGAATCCAGTAAAAGTGGAACTGATGACTAATGGCTGTAGGCCAGGGACGGACTGGGAGTAAAAAACAGCCCTGGATTTTCTCCCAAATAGGCCCACCACAGCTACAAACAGCCGCTACTATCACAATATTACAGCAATCCTGTCGCATTTATGGCAAATAACATCACAAAACCCATGGTGACCCTGCTGACAAAAACAATAGAAACCATCACAGAAATTCTAATGATTTCCACTATAAATACCATTACAAACATTACAAACCAATGTATTAGGCTATCATATGACCTAAAATTCTTGAAATCTACATAAAAAAGCATAACGCAAAATGTATAATATGGCAATGGTAAACATAAACCTAGAATCGCTGCTGAATGAATTGACAGATAATGTGGAGTGATAAATAACAGTGAATGTTCGGACTAGGGGTGTCCTAGGATTTTTACTATAGTGCTCATAGGCTACATGCTACATGAGAGAGGAGGGCAAAGGTAACCTAACTGTTCGCTTTTTTTCTTCTTTTAGCTTCTTCCAACCGCCTTTATCTTCACATTTTTTGCTTGCCATCATGAGCCCACTTCATGTTAGTTTCGGTTTCTTATAAACAAAAATAGATTGCATTAGGGCCCCTTTTGTTGGCCATCAATGTCACTTAATTTGAAACTTTTTCTTTGATGATGAACCAGCCAGGTCGATGGCCGTCGAATGGACATCCGTTCTGGACTTCTCCAGAACATCCAGATGGCCAGTCCGCCCCTGCTGTTGGCTCTAGAATTGATGATCCGTTACAATCATTGTACATGAATTCACATGAATTGTAAGGCCTATTTGACACTACAAGTGCAGTATGGAGTACCTCAAGGCTCAGTACTAGGGCCGTTACTTTTCACGCTTTACATGTTACCCTTGGGAGACATGGTGTTAGTTTTCACTGTTATGCTGATGATAGTCAGCTCCATATTTCTTCGCGGCCCGGTGAAACACACCAAATTGAGAAACTAACGGAATGCATAGTCAATATAAAAAACTGGATGACGAGTAATTTTTTACTGCTAAATTCTGGAAAAACAGAGGTGTTAATTATCGGACCTAAAAACCCCACATGTAATAACCTAGAACATTATCTAACACTTGATGGCTGCTCTATCAATTCTTCTTCATCAGTCAGGAACCTAGGTGTGCTGTTTGATAGCAATCTTTCATTTGAAAGTCATGTTTCTAGCATCTGTAAAACTGTGTTTTTCCATCTCAAAAACATATCTAAATTGTGACCTATGCTCTCAAAATCAAATGCAGAAATGTTAACTGAATTATTTTATGACCTCAAGGTTAGACTATTGTATTGGGTGGTTGTTCTGCACGCTTGATAAACAAACTACAGTTGGTCCAAAATGCAGCAGCTAGAGTCCTTACTAGAACCAGGAAGTATGACCATATTAGCCCGGTTCTGTCAACACTGCACTGGCTCCCTATCAAACATCGGATAGATTTTAAAATCTTGTTACCTACTTATAAAGCCCTGAATGGCTTAGCTCCTCAGTACTTGAGCGAACTCTTATCACACTATAGTCCTCCACGTCCACTTCGTTCTCACAACACGGTCTCACTCCCAACTAGTCATATATTGACGCTTGGTCAGGACCCCTTGGCGTAGCTTTTTGACACTCAAGGTACCCCTTTAGCGTCATTTTTCGACGCACAGAGTCCTCCATTGTTTTCAGTTGTTTGTCTTAATTTAATGGTTTCCATGCATTTGTATTAAATATGAATAATTTTATATAAATGTATACTTTCATTGGAGCATGTAACCCCACCCCTACCCTAAACCTACCCACTTCTGAACAATATATAACAATATATGACAAATAAAAGTACAGCCACAGGTATTTATTGCAAAAAACAACCATAAACAAGCAGAATAAACGCATTACAAACATGTCGTGTTGCATTCCAAGTCTTCTGAAGCCATACGATATCTTTATGCGAAGAAGAGAGTAAAACATAAAGGTTTAAATCGCTGAAAATGATCCCGCTCCGTTAACGCGCTCACATCTCATTCAAATGATACTCCCGTAGCATGACGCAATTGGTCACGAGACACTCAAGAGCCAATGGCATTTCACAACAGTATGACGCAATCGGTCACGAGACACACAAGAGCCAATTGCTAACGTAAGGCTTCTTCTGGTGGCATTTTTTGAATTCGCACACAGAGACAGCACACAGGAAGAGCTTTACGGCGGACGGAGATGGCGATCGCGTCTATTCCTCTCACAAATCAATCGTTTTGCATCGAAAGACTTGGAATATTATTGTTGTTTTGTTTTTTTTTATAAATTATGATGGTTGTTGTATCTGCCTGTTATATCTTGTGTTTTATTGACAAATGGTAGGTTTAGGGGCAGGGGTTGGGTTACGTGCTCATAAATGTGTAAATAGTGTAATATAAATAAAACTGTTGTGACACACCCCAACATATATGCAACAATGGCAATATTATTGCCCAATATATAATTTAATCATGACGATAAGCCTTTGCATAGGCATATTGACGCTAAGGGTTCCTTATTTAAAGCAATGGAGGACCCTGCACGTCGAAAAATTACACTAAAGGGGTACCCTGTGAGTCAAAAAGAGACGCCAAAGGGTCCTGACCAAGCGTTAATATGTGACGAGTTGGGAGTGAGACCGTGTTGGTTCTCAAAACTCTGGCCGTTTGATAATACCTACAATATCAAAATCGACTGCGGGCGGCAGATCCTATTACTATTTAGCACCCAAACTCTGGAACACTCTACCTGAGGCAGACACACTGTCAGTTTAAATCTAGATTAAAGACCCATCTCTTTAGCCTGGCTTACACATAACACATTAAAACGCTTCTATTATTCAAATCCGTTAAAGGATTGTTAGGCTGCATTAATTAGATCAACCGGAACCAGGAACACTCCCCATAACACACGATGTACTCGATGTACATATTATAAATGTGAAACTGACACAGATGTAGAGCTTTAAATTGAAAGTGTTTCTGTGTTTTGTGTAATTATGCTGCGACTTTCAGAAAATAAACAAACTATTAGATCACTATACACTGAGTATTAACTTGATCGCTAGTTTTAAATACCTGTTTCTCTGTCCTCTGGTCTGCAGCTGATACAGTGTCGTGGTTTTTATGTTCATCCATCGTACACAGCACACATATACATTTCTGATCAGTGCGACAGAAAACCTCGAGGAGCTTCTCATGTTTCTGGCAGATCATCTCCTGCAGTCGTTCAGTGGCATCGATCACTTTGTGTGGCTTACGTGAATTAAATTCCTCATGATGGTTAAAATGAGTTTGACAGTAAGATTCCAGACACATCAGACAGGACTTGACGGCTTTGTATTTTCTTCCAGTACAGACGTCACACTTCACATCTCCAGCTCCAGCGTAACAGTCAGCAGGTAGTTTGGTCTTCTTCAGTTTCTCCACCAGTTCAGCCAGCATGGTGTTTGTAGCTAAAGCAGGTCTTGAACTGAAGGTCTGTCTGCACTGAGGGCAGCTGTAGACTCTCGTCTGATCCTCCTGATCCCAGAAGCCTGTAATACAGCTCTTATTAACTGTGTCCACACTGGATGGTCACTGGATCCTTCAGGAGATCCACACACAGTGTCTCATCCTGAGAAATTCTGGCTTCTGCCATTTTACTGCATGAATACAGAGACACAAACACACAACAGCTCAACTACACTTCAGCTTCTCTTTCCCCGAACTCATGTGATTCCTGTTTCTGTGTTTGAGTGACGTGTGTAAAACAGGTGTGTCTGTGAGTCTGTAAAGCAGGTTCAAAACCACTGGAAGGCAAGCATGCAGCCTTCAGTTAAAAAAAAAAGTTTAAAGAGTAATGCTGACGTTGCAGCTTTGGCGGTACGCAGGGAATGAGATAAGAGGCCATTTTTTTGAATGTATGTCAATGGGGAGAGGCTTTACTATGCTAAATAAACACCTTTTGTGAGATTATCAACAATATTTTATTATCTAATGTGACGGGGTGGAAGAATCACGCGACAAGGAGAGCTCAAAATAAATACCCCGGAGGGTGGATTTATTCAATTAAAGTGCCGTGCAATAGGTGCAAGGTGGCTGGTGACTGGTGGCTGAGGTGCGGTGCTCTCCATGTGTGATTCGTGCCGTGCGGTGACAATTCCGTGGCTCCTTTTGTCAGGGCTGGGTCGGTCGGTCAGTCGCTGGCCTCTGAAACGAGAGAAGAGTGCACACATTAAGCCACAATCAGCGCGAAGTCCGTCTCCTCCCTCTCACCCAGCCGCGTCCGGCTTATATGGTTGGGGACTGATGAGCTTCAGGTGCGACCGGCCCAGCCCTGATGAGGCGGTGCAGGTGTTTCGCCTTTGTCCCCAGGGCAACGCTGATGAGAACTCGTCACACTTCCCCCCCCCTAAGCGTTGTCCTGGTCCTGGGGCAAAACAAGATGGCAGTAAGGGGAAATTGGGGTGGGCGGGAGTGACCCCTGACAGACCTGCATAAGCTGACCAGATCCGAGAGAGTCCGTCGGCGTTGGCGTTGGAGGCTCCGGCCCGGTGACGGATGGTAAAGCAGAAGTCCTGGAGCGCGAGGAACCAGCGTGTCACCCTGGCGTTGGTGTCCTTTGCCTTCGCCATCCATTGCAGGGGAGCGTGGTCGGTGAGCAAGGTGAATCTTCGGCCCAACAGGTAATACCGCAGCTCCAGGACTGCCCACTTAATGGCCAGAGCCTCTCTCTCGACGGTCGCATAGTTCCTCTCGGCCTTTGTCAGCTTCCTGCTGATGTAGAGGACAGGGTGTTCCTCACCTTCCTGGATTTGGGACAGGACGGCTCCCAACCCTGTTTCCGACGCGTCTGTCTGCAGCAAGAAGGGGCAGCCAAGTCCGGTGCTCGTGGGACTGGTCCCTCGGTCAGAGCGTGTTTGATTTGTTGAAAGGCCTTTTCTGTCACTGGGCTCCAGATGACACGCTCAGGCTGCCCCTTCTTGGTCAGGTCTGTCAAGGGGGCGGCTATGGAGGAAAAGTTGGGGATGAAGCAGCGGTAGTAACCCGCCAATCCCAGGAACGCTCGTACCTGGGTCTTCGTGGTGGGTCGCGGGGCATCGCGGACCGCCTCTACCTTCTTTTCCTGGGGTCGGATCAGGCCCCGTCCGACTCGGAAGCCCAGGTACTTGGCCTCGAAGAGCGCTAGGTGACATTTTCCTGGGTTGGCGGTGAGTCCAGCCTTCCGTAGTTCCGTAAGCACCCTCCGCAGACGGTCTAGATGGTCCTCCCAACGCCCGAGTGGATCACCACGTCATCTAAATATGCGGCCGCATATCGCTGGTGTGGACGGAGGACGATGTCCATAAGCCGCTGGAACGTTGCAGGAGCCCGTGAAGGCCGAAGGAAGGGTCCGGTACTGCCAGTGTCCCGAGGGTGGAGAAGGCCGTCTTCGGCTTGGCCGGCAGAGAGGGGACTTGCCAGTAGCCCTTGGTTAAGTCCAGGGTGGATATATACCGGGCCCTTCCCAGGCGGTCCAACAGTTCATCCACTCGGGGCATTGGGTATCCGTCGAACTCCGACACTTCGTTGAGGCGCCGGAAGTCGTTGCAGAAGCGGAGGGTGCCGTCGGTCTTCGGGACCAGGACAATGGGGCTGGACCATGGGCTGCGTGATGGTTCGATCACCCCCAACTTCAGCATTTGTTGGACTTCCTCCTCGATAGCCTGCCGACGAGCCTCTGGGATCCGGTAGGGCCGTTGCTTTATGACTACTCCTGGCGGTGTTCGGATGTCATGCTGGACCCATTGGGTTTTCCCGGGGACAGGGGAGAACACATCCGAAAACTGACTGACCAGGTGCTGCAGCTCAGCCTTCTGGGTTGCCGACAGATCGGGGTTGGTATCCACCAAGACGGGTGTTACGGCAGCCAGGGCTACGGTTTCTTCTCTGGTCCCCACCCACTTTTTAAGCAAATTGATGTGGTATAACTGTTGGGAGCTCCGTCTCCCTGGTTGTTGTACTCGGTAGGTCACTGGTCCGACTTTTTCCGTTATGGTGTAGGGCCTGCCAGGTGGCCAGGAATTTGCAGGCTGAGGTGGGGACCAGTAACATAACCCAGTCGCCCGTCTGGAATTCCCGAGGCTGAGCTGGCCTGTTGTAGTGGCGAGCTTGGGCCTGTTGGGCTTTGGCCAGGTGTTCCCGGACTAATGGCATGACACGGTCTATCCGGTGCCTCATCTCGGAGACGTGCTCGACAAGGGACCGGTGCGGGTGGGTTGTTGGTGTTCCCAAGCCTCCTTAGCGACGCCGAGCAGTCCCCGAGGTTGCCTTCAAGAGTAGCTCAAGCGGAGTGAAGCCGGTGGGCGCCTGTGGTACTTCCCGAATCCCGAAGAGGACGTAGGGTAGCATTTGGTCCCAGTCTCTCCTATCTTCGGCGACTCGCCGCAACATTTGTTTAAGGGTCTGGTTGAACCGCTCTACTAGGCCATCCGTCTGGGGGTGGTACACAGTCGTCCTCACTTGCTTCACCCGGAGCAGGCGGCAGAGGTCAGCCATTAGCCGGGACATAAACGGTGTTCCCTGGTCGGTCAGGATCTCCGAAGGGATGCCCACCAGGCTGAATAACAAGAAAAGTTCTTGTGCGATGGTCTTGGCGTTGGCCTTCCTGAGGGGGATGGCTTCGGGATACCGGGTGGCATAATCCACGATGACTAGGATGTGTTCATGTCCCCGGGCCGACTTTGGCAACGGCCCTACCAGGTCCATCCCGATGCGCTCGAAAGGGCACCTCTATGATGGGCAGTGGGACGAGCGGCGAGGGGGGAGGGTGGTACGGTGATGTCTTCTGGCACTCGGGGCAGGCTTGGCAGTACCGTCGGACCTCGGCCTCAGGCCGGGCCAGTGGAACCGGTCCCGGATTCGTTGGATAGTATTGCCTGCCCCGAGGTGTCCGGCTAGCGGGTGGGCGTGAGCCAAGTGCAGGACCGCTTCTGTCTTCGACCTGGGGACCACCAGCAACTTTTTTGTCTCCCCCCTTCGCTCGGCGACACAGTAGAGCAGGCCGTTCTCCACAACGAAGTGGGGGAGAGGATGGGGCTTGGGCTGGGTGTCCTTCCCTTCCAGGACACGCACTTGGGTCCAACAATGTTTCAGCCTCTCATCCTCTCGCTGGGCCCGGCCAAATGAGCCCCCTCCCGTGACCTGCTGGAACACATCATAAAAGAGATTAGTATTAGGGGAGGGGGACTCACCATCGCGTCCACTGTCCGAGGCCAGGAGAACGGGACGACCGCTGGGCTTCTTGGCAGCGCGTCGTCTACGGCGGCCCCCGTGGGGATAGGCAGGCTGTGTGGTGGCGCGGAGCAGGGCCTCGAACCCCGGCCAGTCTCGTCCCAGCAGGACCGCCACGGGCAGGTCCTTCACCAGTCCCACATCCACTGGCCATGAACCTGGGGTCGCGGCGATGGTGAGGCGGCGCACGGGGACCTCCCGTGTATCCCCGTGGACACAGGTAATGGGTACTGTAGCCTTGGTCTCGTGCGGCGGGGGCAGTATTCCTGTCTGGACGAGGCTGACGGCACTTCCGGAGTCTAGAACCGCCCTGTAATGCCGGTTACCAATCCTAACCGTGGCCGTTGGAGCCCCTTTTGCTAGTTCCTGATGGACGACACAGCCTGCCCACCAGGTCCGGGTTTTGGGGGACGAGGAAGCCGTTGGCATGGGCTCATCTTGAGGCTCGGGGGCCGCCGTCCTGTCTACCGGTCGCGAGATGCCCTCCGGCGTGCGTTGCTCTGAGACCACCCTCCGGGGAAATGGTGGTACTCGCTCCCCGGCCTCGCGACGATGGGCCGCCTCAGCCAGCTCGATCGCCTCTACCAACTCGGATGTGGTGGTTGGGCTCCTCATGCCTACGGCGGTGCGAACGCTGCGGGGCAGGGCTCGGAGGAGGCGATCAACGACCACGCGTTCCGTTACCTGGGCGGCGGTGGGGGTGCCTACCATCAGCCAATGTTGGGCTAGGCGAGAGAGTTCAGCTACTTGGACCCGCGCGGGCCGCCGGGGTTGGTATGTCCACTCGAAGAATGCCTGGGCCGCACACGTCGGGGAAAGCCCCACGCGGGCGAGAATTTCCTTCTTCACCTCTTCGTAATTTTCCGCCGTTTCCGCTGGCAGGCTGAAGAAGGCGCGTTGGGCTTCGCCCGTGAGGAGGGGGGCCAGCGCTCGGGCCCAATCGTCGGGGTCCCATCGCTCCGTGACGGCCGTAGTTTCAAACATCTGTATGTATGATTCAACGTCATCGTGTGCGGTCATCTTCGGCAAGAGCTGGGCGGCCTGCACGCGGGTCGGGTAACGGAACGCTGCTGGCAGGCGGCCGCGGGCGGCGATTTTGATCAGCCTGGCCTTGACGCGTGGCCAGATGTTCGACAATCTGCTGCTGGCGCAGGCAGACGTTGGTCAATTGCCGGAGCAGTTCTTCCATCCTAGGGGAGGAGTACCAACCGTCCTAAAGTGCACAAGAGAGAGAAAAAAAAACCGCTGATTAAAAGGTGGAGTTCACTTGCCGGTGAAATCTTCCGTTCATGCCCGCATTCTCCACCACTGTGACGGGGTGGAAGAATCACGTGACAAGGAGAGCTCAAAATAAATACCCCGGAGGGTGGATTTATTCAATTAAAGTGCCGTGCAATAGGTGCAAGGTGGCTGGTGACTGGTGGCTGAGGTGCGGTGCTCTCCGTGTGTGATTCGTGCCGTGCGGTGACAATTCCGTGGCTCCTTTTGTCAGGGCTGGGTCGGTCGGTCAGTCGCTGGCCTCTGAAACGAGAGAAGAGTGCACACATTAAGCCACAATCAGCGCGAAGTCCGTCTCCTCCCTCTCACCCAGCCGCGTCCGGCTTATATGGTTGGGGACTGATGAGCTTCAGGTGCGACCGGCCCAGCCCTGATGAGGCGGTGCAGGTGTTTCGCCTTTGTCCCCAGGGCAACGCTGATGAGAACTCGTCACACTAAACATGAACTGTTGAGATAAAGCGTACCTGCAGTGGTACAAACGAATGTGAGTGGAGCAGGAGATAAACAGCTGTTTTATTTGCGATCAACCTGTTTTTTGTTTTTTTTCTCCCCTTGAATTGAGCAAGGCATTCGGCTTCTTTTAGGGGACAAATGCTAAATCATGTGTTCGAGTTGGTTTTTACAATTGTTAGGTATTTAAATAGGGATAGTTCTGACTGACACGATTTAACAGAGCCCAGATGACGTCACTCACCTGTGAATAAGAAGGTGGGGATTGTGAGAGACAGGGGCTTTCAAACTGGAAGAGAAGCGCCACGTATGTGTTCACGTCAGGGATTAACACTCTCGTTACCCCTCTATCGTTCTCCCCCGTTTGGGATAGGGTTCTTTTTTCTGTTCTGGGATTATTGCCACCACTGTGTTTTAAGAAATTTTGAATGAAAACTGTATCCACGCTTGTGCTGGATTAAGAACTCGGACACCCATGAGGAATGCGCACACACTTCCATCTACACATTTTGGATAGGACTGACTCACACATTGTTTGCATCACATATAGAAAGTTGTTTAGTGTTACGACGGATGATTCGAAAATAAAACCCCTAGACTGGGTGTGTTAGTTGTTTAGTTTGGTTCATTAGGAGTATTATTTGTCGTAACACAATCATTGTGGAAGACGCACATGTGGCATATTCAGTATTATGTACAATATAATATGTAGTGTTGCTTCGCTGTTGAATCATGAGAGATGTTGCGTGGCACTGAGGGACAAAGAAACTGGGACAAAAGGGACCCAGTGCAACCGCGAGAGAGAGACAGAAACTTTTGTTTTTGTTAATTTGTGTTATGCTGCTTTGTATTACTTTCATTTTGCACTGTTTAATTGTACACGCCATGCAGTTTTTTTGGCAATTCAAATGTAAAAACATCGCAATAATAACAATAAAACTGTATTCTTCATTTTTATGTCAAAGCGCACAGGGAATACAAACACTGAACTCTACACGCAAATCTGTAATAAAACTGTCCCAAGACTATCCCCTGTCAACGAATCCCCTTCTATAGCATGCACTCTTCTCCCATCCACAGTTCAGTGGGATCACTCCTCTCACTCATGACTGGTTTTAGTTGACACTGGGGCTGAAGGCAACTTAATTGACTCCTCACTGGCTGGTAAGTGGGGGCTCCCTACCATTCCTCTCCAGATTCCCTTGACAGCTTCTCGCCCTCATATCCCATTTGACTATTCCCATAAGTCTTACCATTTCTGGCAACCACAATGAGGAGGTTGTGTTGTATCTGCTGGAGTCCCACAGCAAATCCTTTGTGCTAGGGCACCCTTGGCTGGTGAAGCACAACTCCCACATTGAGTGGGCTGAAAATTCTGTTCTTTCCTGGAGCCAGCAGCTAACACGGTCTGAAATTCCTTGCCTACCTCATCTCCTGGACTCTCCCCATTTCAGTGTTGCCTGGAATAACAGTCTCCTCTTTTGTCCTTCACAGTAGCCCAGACCAGTGTCTGTCATCAAAGTAGGCAACAGCAAGAGCAATTCGAGCAGACACTGATTACGGTGATGACTCTGATGATGTCTAATTCACTATGTACCAGACTCACCGTATTTCATGTCATGCTTTAAAATGGTAACAAACTCTTGTAAAAATTCTAGTTATATTAATGCTATCGGGGTGGCTGTGTAGCGGTGTGTTTTCTGCATTGTGTAGAAATCAAGGACAAACTACTGGAATTCTTGTCTTCATGTCCTCGTTTATTCTTGATAACACAAACGAATATGAGGACTCGTGCAGCAATGCATGACGCTGAGAAAGAGAGAAAATTACAGATAATAAAAAAAAAGAAAAATAATAAACGAAACATCTGAGTGTTTATCAGAGAGGGTTTTAAATCACAATCATACAAATATATCATGTGAATCTATCTGTTACATGAAATACAGCCCTAATTGAATCACTGCAAAAACTTCCCAGACAGCAACATAGTGAAATCCATGCGTGCCAGATGTGGGCCGGATCTGGGCCGACACTGCTTGCTGTCTGGGTTGTGCGACCTACCGCTGTGACGTCTCATGCAGACTGGGAAGCAGCAAAGTGCGCCAACCCCCAAAGTCAGCATGGCGGCAGGAAACCCCAAATATGGCAAGTGGAATCACAAAATCATTTCCTAAATACACACCTGCTACACCTGCAGGATTTCTGAGTCCGACCTGAGCCCGTCTTTCCCTTCTCCCAAAACAGCTTATACTAGCTACTGTTATTAAAATAGTTCAGTTTAGTATGTAATGGAAAAGTGATTGTTTCGGGGGGGTTTTTCATAAAGTTAATTTAGAAAAATGATTGGAGCATTTTTTGTTTGTTAAATGCATTTTTGTAAGCAAGGTCCAAGCAGCAGCAGTGAGTTAATCATAGCCTGTGTTTGATTACTTTAGCCATATCAAATCAGCACGACTTGCCTAAAATAAAATCTATAGATATAAAACAGTTCAAGCATATCACAATGTTAGTTTAAATGTTTAACCTATATAAATGTGCGCTGTTAGACGCATATCCAACAATTTGTGTGGAGAGTGCAAGCTGAAGCGCGCTCTGCAGGACATGGAGGCGCCAGCACGATCACTTGCATTTTTTTTCTTACAGTAGAAACAACTTCAAATAGGCCTACGCCGTAATTTTTGCTCATTAAGGTAAGAGTAATACATCATTCGGAACTGTAAAGGGTCTACTTTTATCTGTGTGCATTCACAATATCAACAAAATGGTGTGCTTTTATAAAATAGCCTAAATAGGAAAACAGAGGATGCGCTTTCTGCCGGTCTTGAACAGGAGCGCTTCACAATGATGAACCGAAACTCAGCGAAATTGACTCACAGATATGATAAATATATCTATAGAAAGCTTTAAATTACTATTTTAAAACGAAATAATTCAAACCGAAAGCAAAAACCCTTTCATTATGTAATCCTAAAGCAGAGTTCCTCAATTAGTTTTCACCGAGGGCCGAATTCTGCCAGTAATACCAAGCCAAGGGCAAAATAGTCACAAGATGGTCACAAGATAAATATTCAGATTTTTCCCCCAATAGTCTGTTTTATTTAAACAATTATGAACATTTTTGCATTTAGATACAGAAGAACTTTGCCTGTTGAATGTTAAAAACAAATGAACAAACAAAAAATATGGATCTTCATGTCTGCCATTCAAATCAACTTTTCCTGCTCATCTCCAGACTGGATCTCTTCTCTCCACTTTCCCTAATTGCAGATTAAATTATTAGATCTGTCAGCATTATTATTTTTATACTTAGATTTTTAGGGGGGGGATCAAACTGTAACACCGTGTGTCCCAACCAGACATGACGCGACGCGATAAAAAGTATATTTTCCATGTAATTTTTGTCCTAACCACCGGCGACAGTGACACATGACAATAAGTTATACGGAATTCTAATTTAGGATTTTTTTTTTTTTTCCTGCGACGTCGTGGCAGGAACAAAATACAAAATATGACAGTGATAATCTCAGGTGATGATTATGTGCTTTATTCAATGTTAAAAGTGTCTAATGTTAGTTTGAATATTATTTGCCTGAGGTTTATAGCCACAGTGAAAGCAATAGATATTTTACCTCAGATCTTGAAAATAAATTAAAGCAAACTTACGTTAAAACTGTGAACTCACTGCCAACCAACATCCATATCAAAGATGGTATCAGCCACTCACTCACTCACTCAAAACTGCTCAGTCCATTCACATTTGAATCATCTATTTTCCGTGTCCACTTTTCTTTTCTTCACACTTGTCATGTTTTTGCTGTCACAAGTACAAAGCATTGCAAATCATTTGAACCTTGTGTCAGTACGTCATAAATAGCAGCTTACTGTCGGGGATTTGTCGCTCTGCGCCGCATCCAGTGTAGACAGCATCACTGATTATAAGAAGTTCTATTGTATTTTGTTGCTTCGCTCCGCGTCGCTCGCGTCGTTGTAGACACGATGTAAGTTAATGTCGCTTTCTGATGCTGCGTTTGAATTTTCATGCCACATTATTTGAAATTAGCGCAGGCCAAACTTTTTTCTCTCGCGTGCCATCTATTGAGGAACCCTGCTCTAAAGGCACGTAGCCTACAATGAGGAGATGGCGAGTCATTTTTCCCATCACTGTGACACCGTCTAAAATATAAAAAAATGGAAAAGCCTAACACAGGCCCGATTATAATTTGCGTTTTTTTGCGTGTCCTTTAATTGTATAGCTGCATATATTTTCTGATATTTATGTTGCTCTGTCCTGAATACCTTAAAATTTAAAGGATTAGTTTAACTAGCTACTATTTTTCATTAGTTTTCTGAAAACCGTTAAATTTAAAGGATTTGTTATCAAGTGAGAAAAACCAAAAAAGCTTTTAGAAATGTTTATCTTTATTTATAATGTAAGTAAACATTTAGCTTCATTTACCAGCATTTTACATTAGGCATTAACTTTTGTATGTGTGCGCGCGGGCGCCCGTGTCCGGATCGTGGTCCCATCGCAGAGAGGCACAAAATCACTCTCCAGGACGATTTCTGTCACCGTACCCTGTTGGTGGAATGATCTAACTAACTCCATCTGTAGAGCCGGATCCCTCACAATCTTCAAGAAACAACTGAAAACTCATCTCTTTCACTTTTTCTATGCTATTACTTTCCTTTAATATCTTCCTGTCCTAGCTTTTATTGTTTTGAACGATGACTGAAAACTTGTATAACGGGCACTTCTCAAGTTCATTGCCATCTTATGATGAATCGCTTGTTGTTCTCAACGGTAAGTCGCTTTGGATAAAAGCATCTGCCAAATTAATAAATGTACCAAATTTTTGGAATCTGATAACGTAATCCAGATTACATGTCACCAGTTACAACCCAGTACTGCTAATAGGTCAGCTGACCTGCTACTGCAGCCATGAGGTGACTACTGAACTACTGAACACACACATGTTGGGTTTCCATGTTTTGTGGAGAAATTACATAGATTTAATAGTTTTTATACTGTGCAAACTATATTTTCTATCCCCTTACCCAAACCTTACCCCTAACCCTAAAAGTAAAAAATGACTGGTATTAGTATCCTTATTGGGACATTTAACAATTAAATGCATGACAATAAAAACAGCAGCTTGTGACACCAAGAGACAGAAGAACACAAAACACTGAAAGAGGCATGAGGTGAATAATGAAAAGGATTTATTGACTGTGTAATCATTTTAATTTTGAAAGTAATAATCAAAAATGACTGATGTGATACTACACTGAACTGAACAAATGAGGGTTGAGAAATCACAGATACACATTGTCACTCAGCATGACTCACACACACACACACACACTGATCTTAATGTCTATATGAGGATTTATTACACATTTATTCTGACATATTATTTCAGTGACAGAAATTCAGTTGCAGTATTAATATAATGTAGAGAAAAGAAAAGACTCTATAACATCTCACTGTTACTGATTTATCGTGCAGCTCAAAGCATTATGGGTAGAATCTCTCGTCAGTCTCTTCTGATTCAACACAGTTTCACTGATGATCCAGAACCAAAAGCAAACCCAGGATAGAGCGGCTGAGTGAATGTGGTCTGGACTGTGTGGATGAGGCTCATTGTGTCAGAGACGCTGAAGAAGGACAGAGTTCCTGCTCTGTGATCCACAAACACTCCTATTCTACTGCTGATGGGCTTTACACAGAGATCAGTCTTTATGTTTTTGTGCATGAATGAGTAACTGGAGGAAGTGCAGAGCAAACCCCAGGACTGATCATTACGTCCAAACCAACACTTATTACTCGATCCCTTCCTGCTGATGCTCTTATATGACACTGAAATACGCACATCTCCACTCCACTCCAGCTCCCAGTAACAGCGTCCACACACACTCTCTCTACACAACACCTGAAGATAACTATCAAATCTGTCTGGATGAGCAGGATACGGCTGGACTGTGCCAGTGTTAGTAATCACTCTGTTGTTCTCAAAGAGACGGAGGCGTTTATGTGCTGTGTTCAGATCCAGAGTGAGCTGATGGGAATCTGATGGAGATAAAACACATCAGAATCAGGAATTATGAATCTGTTTGATCTTTTCATGCAGCTGAACTCTTCATGTTCAGTGTATCATCAGTGTCTCAGTACAGATGACCAGATATCAACATTTACATCATAAATTATAAAACTCTTCTTTCAGCTTCTACAGGAAGAACATGAACACACTCAGTGAGTTTTTCTGCTTGTTTTCGTACTGACTTACATAGTAGGAAGTCGTTCCTGGTTCTGGGAACAATGTTGGTGAATGTGACTGTGGAAATCAACAGACATGAACAGAGTGATTCTCATGATCCTGCATTCATTCCTAAGACATTTCTAATATGATGTTCTCCATGATATGAGATGATGATGGACTGGTTTCTGAGAGCAGATGAATCTCCAGGACTTTACCTCTGTCTGAGATCTTCTTGAGCTCCTCTTTGCAGAAATCCTCCAGTTTGTCTCTCAGCTGATGAGCAGATTCTCTCAGGTCATAAAAAGAGAAGAGAGAACTGAAGGGATCTTCATTTACTTCTGTAGATTCAGGAGGTGCTGAGAGAGACTGGAAACTCTACAGAAAACAGAAATCAAAATTCATCAGCTCCACACGTGGACGCTGCTCGTACAAGTGATTTAAATAGAAAGAAAAGTTCTAAAATCAGAGCCATTTGAGTTACAGACAGGGTAATAATATTTAATATTTCCAAGTAATATCTCCCAATCATTCATTCACGACTTACACGTCTATTGTCTTTACAATCTGTTGTTTTCTGAAACGAGTGACGCTGCTGTGCAAACGATCAAACGTCTTGTTTATTTTTCCGTGTTCAGCGCGCGGGACAAAATGAACGTGTCTAGACTGGAGCTTTAATGAAGGCTACTATTAAACTACTGAATGGATACTGAATATAATGTACATTGGGCAAATATTTGCTATTCCCCATAATACCTGATTTCACCAGTAGCCTAGATTAGATCTGAATAAAGTACATTATTTAACTGGATGTGCACTTTAATATTTCTAGTGAATGCAATCACTAATAATCACTATAAAAAGCAAAACCAATATCACATAAAAAACAATATACAGGTGAATCTCAATAAATTAGAATGTCGTGGAAAAGTTCATTCATTTCAGTAATTCAACTCAAATTGTGAAACTCGTGTATTAAATAAATTCAGTGCACACAGACTGAAGTAGTTTAAGTCTTTGGTTCTTTTAATTGTGATGATTTTGGCTCACATTTAACAAAAACCCACCAATTCACTCTCAACAAATTAGAATATGGTGACATGCAAATCAGCTAATCAACTCAAAACACCTGCAAAGGTTTCCTGAGCCTTCAAAATGGTCTCTCAGTTTGGTTCACTAGGCTACACAATCATGGGGAAGACTGCTGATCTGACAGTTGTCCAGAAGACAATCATTGACACCCTTCACAAGGGGAGTAAGCCACAAACATTCATTGCCAAAGAAGCTGGCTGTTCACAGAGTGCTGTATCCAAGCATGTTAACAGAAAGTTGAGTGGAAGTAAAAAGTGTGGACGAAAAAGATGCACAACCAACCGAGAGAACCGCAGCTTTATGAGGATTGTCAAGCAAAATTGATTCAAGAATTTGGGTGAACTTCACAAGGAATGGACTGAGGCTGGGGTCAAGGCATCAAGAGCCACCACACACAGACGTGTCGAGGAATTTGGCTACAGTTGTCTTGTATTCCTCTTGTTAAGCCACTCCTGAACCACAGACAGCGTCAGAGGCATCTTACCTGGGCTAAGAAGAAGAAGAAGAACTGGACTGTTGCCCAGTGGTCCAAAGTCCTCTTTTCAGATGAGAGCAAGTTTTGTATTTCATTTGGAAACCAAGGTCCTAGAGTCTGGAGGAAGGGTGGAGAAGCTTATAGCCCAAGTTGCTTGAAGTCCAGTGTTAAGTTTCCACAGTCTGTGATGATTTGGGGTGCAATGTCATCTGCTGGTGTTGGTCCATTGTGTTTTTTGAAAACCAAAGTCACTGCACCCGTGTACCAAGACATTTTAGAGCACTTCATGCGTCCTTCTGCTGACCAGCTTTTTAAAGATGCTGATTTCATTTTCCAGCAGGATTTGACACCTGCCCACATTGCCAAAGGTACCAAAAGTTGGTTAAATGACCATGGTGTTTGTGTGCTTGACTGGCCAGCAAACTCACCAGACCTGAACCCCATAGAGAATCTATGGGGTATTGTCAAGAGGAAAATGAGAAACAAGAGACCAAAAAATGCAGATGAGCTGAAGGCCACTGTCAAAGAAACCTGGGCTTCCATACCACCTCAGCAGTGCCACAAACTGATCACCTCCATGCCACGCCGAATTGAGGCAGTAATTAAAGCAAAAGGAGCCCCTACCAAGTATTGAGTACATATACAGTAAATGAACATACTTTCCAGAAGGCCAACAATTCACTAAAAATGTTTTTTTTATTGGTCTCATGAAGTATTCTAATTTGCTGAGATAGTGAATTGATGGGTTTTTGTTAAATTTAGAAGAACCAAAGACTTGAACTACTTCAGTCTGTGTGCATTGAATTTATTTAATACACGAGTTTCACAATTTGAGTTGAATTACTGAAATAAATGAACTTTTCCACAACATTCTAATTTATTGAGATGCACCTGTAATTGTTAAATGGTAAAAACATTAAATAATTTCACTGATTACATGGTGATTATGTGAAAGTGTGCAAATTATTGTTTCTAACTTAATTCTGTATTTTCAGCAAAGCAGAATTATGACTATTTCTATGCTGCTGTGACAAAAACACAGTTTCAGTGTTTATGCACAAAAGCATTTACAGGTAACTGTACTCTTACTGCCACTGATACTAATTACATAAATACATAAATACAATCATGATTATTGGTGGGTTTTCACTGCAATATCAACTAATTGTTTGAGAAAAGCTGCAACAAATTCAGTCATTTTAGGCTGCAATAATCTGGAAAATATCTAGCGAAATCCTTGTGGGACTGATTGATAATATACAGCCTCACTTCGTGTTTGGGGTTTCATGGTGAAATTCATCAATATGTCATGAAATGAAAATCCATTTTATCAAGTTTAAGATCACCTGATCCAATTTTGATGAATGTTACTCAGAATTGGTATTATTGAGTTCACTGATTTCACCATGATGTAAAAAAAGAAAAAAAAATTAGAAGGAAAAAAGAGGTATAAGGTTGAAATGCTAGTGAAGCTTTGAATTGTTGGTGGCGTTAGTAGTGTTTGACAGATAAATATATCTTCCAGAAGAAAGAGCTCAGAGAAATTATTCCTGAAAGATTTCCAGAGCTGAAAGCCACTTCCAAGCAGTGTTTCTTTCAAAAGAAGATGATCAGATGAGAGTCTGACTGATGATTATATAATAATACACTCATGAAATGTTTCTCTGTGAGTCTGGTGTCACAGCAGGATCTGCTCAAGTCCACTATGACCCTGTTCTTCTAGATCTGTGTTACCTGCAGGAACTGGATGTGATCCTGTGTGTGTGAAAGCTGCTCCAGCTCAGCGTCTCTCCTCCTCAGATCATTGATCTCCTGCTCCAGTCGCTCCAGTCGTTCTTCAGCTGGACTCACTGCAGTCTTTTCCTGATCTCTGATTAGCCGTATCAGCTCAAAGCGGCTTCTCTTAATGGAGCGGATGAGCTCAGTAAAGATCCTCTCACTGTCCTCCACTGCTGTCTGTGCAGAGCGCTGTTAGGACACACAGTGATTCAGGCTTCAGTGAGTCTGAACTGAGACTGAGACAAACTTCTCTTCTTCTCCAGACTCACCTTATGAGACTCCACAGCCTCTCTCAGCTGCTGAAGATCTTTCTCTCTCTGTTGGATTCTCTGCTGGAACGTCTTCTGCGTCTCCTTCAGCTGCTTCTACAGGACAAACAGATGATAGTAAATATTACAGAAAATCATTACACTAAATCATCATGTGAACAGATGAATCCAGTAAAAGTGGAGCTTATAACTAATGGCTGTTTCAAACTCCAGAAGTAATAACATGAGTACATGAACTCACATGAAGATTAAAGCCTGTTTCACACTACAAGTGTAGTATTAAAAAAGTGAAACTGACAGAGACATAGGGCTGCACACTGACAGTGTTTCTTCTGCGTATTAAGCTGCAGCTCTATGCAGAAAATAAATGAATAAAGTGAATAAATGACTAAAATCATCTGGATTCAGTCAGATTTACTGAATAGAAAGTCATCTGTCACTGCACTTAACTTGTGTTTTGACTGATGGAAATATATATTTTGTCAAAGAACGAGTAAATAGTTCTCTCCATTATTTTATATTACTTAATTGAAGCCTCTTTTACGAAATATTGTGTTGATAAAGGTTTACAGTGCATTTTCACCAGTGAATCTCTTCAATATAAACAGAAAATATAAACATTTTTGGGGAATGTTACTTTTAAAAGTAATGCGTTACAATATTGCATTACTCCAAAAAAATAATTGCATTAGTTACTTTTATGGAAAGTAGTGCATTACTTTACGTTTGTGTTACTTTTTGTCATTTTTTAATAACAAAACCCAATGAGAGCTATCAGTCAATAAATGGAAAAACAAAGGAACTTGGTTACTTATTTGAAAAAAAGTAACTCAGAAATTTCATAAGTAATTACGTAACTCGCATTACTTGTAATGCATTATTTTACAGTTACTTAAAATAGTAATCTGATTATGTAACTCACATTACTTATAATGTGTTACTTTACTAGTTACTTGAGAAAAATTATCTGATTACGTAATTCACATTACTTGTAATGCGTTACCCCAGAACTGTATATAAACACATATGAAACAGGTACATATGAAAAGTGTTTAGCAATATTTCATCAGTGTCTAGTTTTAGATACCTGTTTCTCTGTCCTCTGGTCTGCAGCTGATACAGTGTCGTGGTTTTTATGTTCATCCATCGTACACAGCACACATATACATTTCTGGTCAGTGCGACAGAAAACCTCAAGGAGTTTCTCATGTTTCTGGCAGATCATCTCCTGCAGTCGTCCAGTGGCATCGATCACTTTGTGTGGCTTACGTGAATTAAATTCCTCATGATGGTCAAAATGAGTTTGACAGTAAGATTCCTGACACACCAGACAGGACTTGACGGCTTTGTATTTTCTTCCAGTACAGACGTCACACTGCACATCTCCAGCTCCAGCGTAACAGTCAGCAGGTAGTTTGGTCTTCTTCAGTTTCTCCACCAGTTCAGCCAGCATGGTGTTTCTAGCTAAAGCAGGTCTTGGACTGAAGGTCTGTCTGCACTGAGGGCAGCTGTAGACTCTCATCTGATCCTCCTGATCCCAGAAGCCTGTAATACAGCTCTTACAGTAACTGTGTCCACACTGGATGGTCACTGGATCCTTCAGGAGATCCAGACACACTGGACACATGAACTCATCCTGAGAAAATCTGACTTCTGCCATTTTACTGCATGAATACAGAGACACAAACACACAGCAGCTCAACCTCACTTCAGTTTCTGTTTCCCTGAACTCATGTGATTCCTGTTTCTGTGTTTGAGTGACGTGTGTAAAACAGGTGTGTCTGTGAGTCTGTAAAGCAGGTTCAAAACCACTGGAAGCCAAGCCTGCAGCCTTTAGTTAAAAAAGTGTAAAGAGTAATGCTGACGCTGCAGCTTTGGCGGTACGCAGGGAATGAGATAAGAGGCCGTTTCTTTGAATGTATGTCAATGGGGAGAGGCTTTACTATGCTAAATAAACACCTTTTGTGTGATTATCAACAATATTTTATTATCTAAACATGAACTGTTGAGGTAAAGCGTACCTGCAGTGGTACAAACGAATGTGAGTGGAGCAGGAGATAAACAGCTGTTTTATTTGCGATCAACCTGTTTTTTTTTTTCTCCCCTTGAATTGAGCAAGGCATTCGGCTTCTTTTAGGGGACAAATGCTAAATCATGTGTTCGAGTTGGTTTTTACAATTGTTAGGTATTTAAATAGGGATAGTTCTGACTGACACGATTTGGTAACACTTTAGAATAATGGTCCGTTGTTAACAAGTAACTATGCAGGAAGTACTAGGTAGTACTACATTAACACTCAACTTAATACTGTTAACTAATAGAGAAGCAAGATTAACTAAGCAGTAAGTAATAGCAAATTTAGGAGAAAGGTAGTTCCTTATTAGATATTTGATAATTATTAAATAAAAATCTCCTCATTGAGAACTACTTGTGAACTATGACCAATTAATAAAGAATAACCAATTAATTACTAATCACAACAGTAACGTCTTAAAAGTGAACAATTGGGTTCTTTGTGGAAACTAATTTATGAATATGATATCCCCCAAATAAGTCAGCTACAATTTGAAATTGTGACTTCTACTCTTACCAAAGGATGGATGTTCTCTGTTTATTTCAAACAAAAACACAGAATAATAATAATAAAAATAATTAATTTAAAAATGTGATTGAATTGGTTAACAATTATGAGCTCTAGTTTGTGTCAGTTCAGTATTTTAGTGACAGTAGGCTGGGAGGACTTTTCTTGAATATAAATAATGATGTTCTCTTGACAAAAGCAATTCACATCCTTAATGAAGGCATCGACTGCATTTATATTGTGTTAAGCACAAAACAGCATATTCCAGATTACAGTGTCTGGTAAAATATCACTAGTGCCTCACACAAATGTATGAATGTACACTATGTGTCAGATTTAAATATGTTAAATAACGGATTAAATTACTTAGTAATTACTGAGTGGTTAAGGTGTTTTTCACTTTAAAATAATGGTCCAGATCACTAGTAGTTCCTGAAGGCTGACAAGCTAACCTTTGAGTAATTAGTGAGGGGTTCATGTATTTTTCACTTCAAAGCTAAAGTGCTACTAAGGAACTACTAGTGATCTGGACCATTATTTTACAGTGAAAACATGTTAACCTCAGTAATTACTCACAAACAAATGAATAAGTTATGTAATGTTTTATATATGACACATGATACAGTCATACATTTGTGTGAGGCACTAGTGATATTCTACCAGTAGATCATTTGGAGTGGGATACATATTGAACTGACATAAAACAGAATTCATAATTGTGAACTAATTCAATCATGAGCTTGTCAGCATCACTTCCTAATTATTAACATTTTTAAGTGAATTATCGTTTTTATTATTATTCTCTGTTTTTGATTGAAATAAACAGAGAACATCCATCCTTTGGTAAGAGTAGAAGTCACAATTTCAAACTGTAGCTGACTTATTTGGGGGATATCATATTCATAAATTAATTTCCACAAAGAATCCAATTGTTCACTTTTAAGATGTTACTGTTGTGATTAGTAATTAATTGGTTATTCTTTATTAATTGGTCATAGTTCACAAGTAGTTCTCAATGAGGAGATTTTTATTTAATAATTATCACATATCTAATAAGGAACTACCTTTCTCCTAAATTTGCTATTACTTACTGCTTAGTTAATCTTGCTTCTCTATTAGTTAATAGTATTAAGTTGAGTGTTAATGTAGTACTACCTAGTACTTCCTGCATAGTTACTTGTTAACAACGGACCATTATTCTAAAGTGTTACCCACGATTTAACAGAGCCCAGATGACGTCACTCACCTGTGAATAAGAAGGTGGGGATTGTGAGAGACAGGGGCTTTCAAACTGGAAGAGAAGCGCCACGTGTGTGTTCACGTCAGGGATTGACACTCTCGTTACCCCTCTATCGTTCTCCCCCGTTTGGGATAGGGTTCTTTTTTCTGTTCTGGGATTATTGCCACCACTGTGTTTTAAGAAATTTTGAATGAAAACTGTATCCACGCTTGTGCTGGATTAAGAACTCGGACACCCATGAGGAATGCGCACACACTTCCATCCACACATTTTGGATAGGACTGACTCACACGTTGTTTGCATCACATATAGAAAGTTGTTTAGTGTTACGACGGATGATTCGAAAATAAAACCCCTAGACTGGGTGTGTTAGTTGTTTAGTTTGGTTCATTAGGAGTATTATTTGTCATGACACAATCATCGTGGAAGACACACATATGGCATATTCAGTATTATGTACAATATAATATGTAGTGTTGCTTCGCTGTTGAATCATGAGAGATGTTGCGTGGCACTGAGGGACAAAGAAACTGTCTTAAAGGGACCCAGTGCAACCGCAAGAGAGAGACAGAAATTTTTGTTCTTGTTAATTTGTGTTATGCTGCTTTGTATTATTTTCATTTTGCACTGTTTAATTGTACACGCCATGCAGTTTTTTTGGCAATTCAAATGTAAAAACATCGCAATAACAATAAAACTGTATTCTTCATTTTTATGTCAAAGTGCACAGGGAATACAAACACTGAACTCTACACGCAAATCTGTAATAAAACTGTCCCAAGACTATCCCCTGTCAACGAATCCCCTTCTATAGCATGCACTCTTCTCCCATCCACAGTTCAGTGGGATCTCTTCTCTCACTCATGACTGGTTTTAGTTGACACTGGGGCTGAAGGCAACTTAATTGACTCCTCACTGGCTGGTAAGTGGGGGCTCCCTACCATTCCTCTCCAGATTCCCTTGACAGCTTGTTCACTCAATGGCTCCCATCTCGCCCTCATATCCCATTCGACTATCCCCATAAGTCTTACCATTTTTGGAAACCACCATGAGGAGGTTGTGTTGTATCTGCTGGAGTCCCACAGCAAATCCTTTGTGCTAGGGCACCCTTGGCTGGTGAAGCACAACTCCCACATTGAGTGGACTGAAAATTCTGTTCTTTCCTGGAGCCAGCAGCTAACACGGTCTGAAATTCCTTGCCTACCTCATCTCCTGGACTCTCCCCATTTCAGTGTTGCCTGGAATATCAGTCTCCTCTTTTGTCCTTCACAGTAGCCCAGACCAGTGTCTGTCATCAAAGTAGGCAACAGCAAGAGCAATTCGAGCAGACACTGATTACGGTGATGACTCTGATAACGTCTAATTCATGATGTACCAGACTCACCGTATTTCATGTCGTGCTTTAAAATGGTAACAAACTCTTGTAAAAATTCTAGTTATATTAATGCTATCAGGGCGGCTGTGTAGCGGTGTGTTTTCTGCATTGTGTAGAAATCAAGAACAAACTACTGGAATTCTTGCCTTCATGTCCTCGTTTATTCTGGATAACACAAACGAATATATATGAGGACTCGTACAGCATATAAACCAGCGTGCGGCAGATAATAAAAAAAAAGAAAAATAATCAACGAAAGATCTGAGTGTTCATCAGAGAGGGTTTTAAATCACAATCATACAAATACAGTATATCACGTGAATTCATCTGTTACATGAAATACAGCCCTAATTGAATCACTGCAAAAACTTGTGCGACCTACCGCTGTGACATCTCATGCAGACTGGGAAGCAGCAAAGTGTGCCAACCCCCCAAGTCAGCATGACGGCAGGAAACCCCAAATATGGTCATGGCAAGTGGAATCACAAAATTATTTCCTAAATACACACCTGCTACAACTGCAGGATTTCTGAGTCCGACCTGAGCCCGTCTTCCCCTTCTCCCAAAACAGCTTATACTAGCTACTGTTATTAAAATAGTTCAGTTTAGTATGTAATGGAAAAGTGATTTTTTATTTTTTTTTATTTTTTTTTTATGAAGTTAATTTAGAAAAAACGATTGGAGCATGTTTTGTTCGTTAAATGCATTTTTTTAAGAAAGGACCAAGCAGCCAGCGGCAGCAGTGAGTTAATCATAGCCTGTGTTTGATTACTTTAGCCATATCAAATCATCACAACTTGCCTAAAACAAAATCTTTAGATATAAAACAGTTCAAGCATATCACAATCTTAGTTTAAATGTTTAACCTATATAAATGTGCGCTGTTAGACGCATATCCAACAGTTTGTGTGGAGAGTGCAAGCTGAAGCGCGCTCTGCAGGACATGGAGGCGCCAGCACGATCACTTACTTTTATCTGTGTGCATTTACAATATCAACAAAACGTTGTGCTTTTATAAAATACCCTAAATAGGAAAACAGAGGATGCGCTTTCTGCCGGTCTTGAACAGGAGTGCTTCACAATGATGAACCAAAACTCAGCAAAATTGACTCATAGATATGATAAATATCTATAGAAAGCTTTAAATTACTATTTTAAAACAAAATAATTCAAACCGAAAGCAAAAACCCTTTCATTATGTAATCCTAAAGCAGGGTTCCTCAATTAGTTTTCACCGAGGGCCAAATTCTGCCAGTAATACCAAGCCAAGGGCAAAATAGTCACAAGATGGTCACAAGATAAATATTCAGATTTTTCCCCCAATAGTCTGTTTTATTCAAACAATTATGAACATTTTTGCATTTAGATACAGAAGAACTTTGCCTGTTGAATATTAAAAACAAATGAACAAACAAAAAATATGGATCTTCATGTCTGCCATGCAAATAATTGGAAATCCCTGCATTAAATGAACAAACATTAATAAACATGAAAACAACAATGACATTACATATCCAAAGTCTTCCAGGTTTGAAATATTTTTGTCCAGACTTCCAGAATCAACAGTTACTGAAAGTCACTGGATATTGAGACCGTGTTTCACAGCTATACATCACCAGTGTTTAGTAACTTGCACAATTATATGTTTCATACATGGTTTAGCTGCTTGAGAGTTTTTTTCCCCACGAAATCAGAAGCATGATTTGCAAATTTATTTGCATGACATTGTGAATATAGTCCAATCTAAATGGTATGATACACAGGATATTTCAAACGATATTTAGGGAAGTAAGTAGGGAGAATCAATAAATTATGAATAATTTACTGCCATTGTGCAAATAACATGTAATTGTAACAGGACCGACGAGACGTGAGACTTCACAGACGGCCTCCATAGCCGTGACGGAACAACCGTGAGAGTTCATAGATAGATACCACTGACACCTCTGGAGGTTCTACAGTAGTACCATCAGGAAACTCCCGACCTGACTGGACTCACGAAGATCAACTGTGACTTGACCTGACTCGACTCATGAAGATCAACTGTGACTTGACTGGACTCACGAAGATCAACTGTGACTTGGCTTGACTCAGGATTGACAGATGTGACATAACGGGGCACTGTTGTGTCCGCCATTTGCAATCAGGCTCTGCTGTCGCCACCATTTTGTGAGCATGCTTTAGTGGGGCTGCCATTACACGAGTGAGTGCGGAGTTCCTCTGCGACACCCACAGTGAATGCTGAACCAACAGTCCACAAAACATAATCCAAAAAACTACTCAGTGACGAACGAGGACCCTTTTGAACCGCTCTTGACTTTAAAGGCTGGTTAAGACCATCACAGAAAAGTCTATTAACATACAGTCAGGTAATTCTGAGCCATTTGCCAAAGCCAAATATTTCACAATATAACCCTCGAGTGATCGTGTGCCCTGCTTGTGCGCTAGCAGCAGAATTACGGCGTTCATACCTGGTCAATGTTCCTTGGTGGAGCCGCTGGATCCTTGTTTGGCTGAGTATTCTGTAACGGGACCGGTGAGACGTGCGGATCCATCTGCAGGCTTTTATTAGACAGGGACGTGATAATAAAACAGGTATGGGTTAAACAGTGGCAAACACTGTTTAATATCAGGCAAGACAAAAGAGAATCCAAGAAAGACGTGAATCAGTCGACGGTAAACGTAATCCTGAAGGCAAGGTAAACGGGAAATCCACAAGACGAGCTAGAGTCCAGGCGAGGTGCAAACACAGTCCAAAACAGCAAGGCAAAGGGTAATTCCAAAACAGGCTATAAACTTCAAGGCAGGTGGAGATCAGACGAGAGGAGATAACAGGCAAGGATCAAGACACGGATAAACAGACTACCCAGCCAACATTGATATGTGGGCCCCATATGGGTTATACCCAGGCAGCATGGGTTCCATGTGGGCATGGGCTGAAAATGGGCAATTTATGTGGGTCCCATGTGTGTTTCACAATGTGGGTCCCATATAGGTTTGAACATATGGGACCTTTATGGGATCTATGTGGGCAAAATTATTTCACACTTAAAATACATCCTTACCTTAAATTTTTTTGGTTAATAGTCACTTTTTAACAAAGAATATAGATTTTATGGATCTAATCAATATAACTACTTTTTAAATGAAAATGCATTATTTTCTATTGTGATGTTTTATTTTGTTTGAATTATCAATATTACAATGTTAGCCTGCTTATGCAGTTTTTTTTTTTGTTTTTTTTACTGTAGCCTACACATTTTATCAGGGACGATCACAAATTCCAGAATTTAAATGGGTCTCACATACACGCTCAACATTCGTCTCTGACAACACCTTCCGCTTGACAAGGTAGTCCTGATGAATTCAGCGTTTCGTTTTGAATTTATCCACATAATTTAATATCATAATATCACAGATCTTTGTTGAATTTAGTTAATAACGTAAATGTCTCTGAGGTTTAAAATTGAGGTACTTTTTGTTGACTCTGACGTGTAATGTTGTTTTTGCCTGACATTTATCAAGTCGTATAGCCAAATTTTGTTTATTTTAGGCTTTCCTGCTGTATTATGTGGCTGTAGCCGCCATTATTTCCCCTGAGGGAAAAATAAATTTCCAGCCGATAGCTTAGCACTAATTTTGAATGACATAATTCTGAATTTGCTTTCTGACATAAGTTAAGTTCTGAAATATGGGCTTTCAGGCTGTGTACCACCAAATTTATTATGGCTGTCGACGATTAAAGTTAAAAATGAGTGATGTTGATTGCGGCATTACATAATCTGCTTATGTTGCTAAGCCTTAAAACCAATCACACATGTTCATGTTGAGTTTATGAATGTAGTGACCAATCAGCGTTTAGATTAGTCATCACGCTGGAGTTTTGAATTTCGCGCTATGAATTCTGCATTTTCATCATAAACAACAATGCAGCATGCAAGAGATTCATTTTACAGTTTGCACAGCTTCAATGATTATAACGAGAGGTTTTACAAAGGTGCATAAAACCTAACATAAAAATTATTTGTGGTATTAATTAATGTGACATTGTGAAATTTTGTGATATAATAAATGCTGTTGATTGTGGTTAACTTTTTTTGAACCTAGAATGTTTTTAACTGGTTTCCCATAATCATTAATCATGAAACATCTGTAAATGTCTTAATATATAAATATATAAAACACCCAAACCAGTAAAAATAAATAAAATAAAAACAACCATATAGGAAGTATGTGATGTTAATAAATATTAGCCTACTCAGTACTTAAATTTAAAATTGCACTGCAACAAGGACACTGTAAAATAGTGTAACCCAAATATGCAGCTGGACATTTATATCTAAACTTATGCTTTTACAGGTGGACTGAGGAAGAATACTACGATTAATGATGTGAAGCAGGAGGCAGAAAAGGCCCCAAGTGGTGTACTGGGACCAGAGACGAGTGGAAAGAGATTAGAGAACAGCACGAGAAAGACCGTCTCCAGGACTGTTATCAGTTTGTGTTGTTTTCTTGTTTGTTTCTAAATTGTGTAGTTTTTGAGACAGAATATGTGGCCCTGGACCACAAAACCAGTCTTAAGTCGCTGGGGTATATTTGTAGCAATAGCCAAAAATGCATTGTATGGGTCAAAATTACTGATTTTTCTTTTATGCCAAAAATCATTAGGATATTAAGTAAAGATCATGTTCCATGAAGATATTTTTAAATTTCCTACTGTAAATATATCAAAACTTAATTTTTGATTGCATTGCTAAGAACTTCATTTGGACAACTTTAAAGGTGATTTTCTCAATATTTAGATTTTTTTGCACCCTCAGATTCTCAAATGGTTGTATCTCAGCCAAATATTGTCCGATCCTAACAAACCATACATCAAAGGAAAGCTTATTTACTTATTTATTCAGCTTTCAGGTGATGTATAAATCTCAATTTCGAACAATTTACCCTTATATGGTTTTGTGGTCCAGGGTCACATATATTTTATTATTATACTGTAAGTTCAAGTGAGTTTGTTGTTTTTGTGTTTCTTCATTGTGTCAGTGTGTCAAATTTAGAAGAGCACTGATGTTTCTTAAAGGGATAGTTCACCCAAATGTGAATATTCTGTCATTTACTCTCCCTCATTTACTTGTTCCAAACCCATAAGACTTTCATTCATCTCTGGAACACAAATGAAGATATTTTTAGAGGTTTCTGGCCCTCCATTAAAAGTCTCATCCCAAAACTGACACTTTTAAATGTTCTTAAAAAGATCATACGAAAAATCTATTTGAATTGAGCTGTTTAATCTAAGTCTTCTGAAGAGACAGTCACTTTAAATGAACATATATAATTTAGGCTTTTGTGCACATATAAACACTGATCAGCGGACAATGAGTACCGTTGAACTTCTTTATATATTCACTGATCAATGTTTATATGTAAATAAAAGCTGAATATAAATCTGTTTACCGTGTAATGTGCTCATGTCTCTTCAGAAGACTTGTATTAAACCCCTCGATTCATATGGATTTATTTTACAATCTCTTTATGAATGTTTTGAAGCATCAGAGTTTTGGGGAAGTAAACTTTCACTAGAGCAACAGAAATCGCTCAGATAAAAAAAAAAAAAAATCTTCATTTGTGTTCTGAAAATTAATTAATTTCTTATGGGTTTGGAGTGACATGATGAAAGAATTTTCATTTTTGGGCGAATTAAGCTTTTAACTGTTAACTGTCAATTTTTATGTTATGTAAGATTAGTTACATAAGACCAGTTGTTGAGATGGTATGACCCTGTTGGCTTATCAAAATGTTAATGTTAATGTTAAAGTATAACAAATGTGTCAGAAAATGATAATAAAGTATTATATTGAACCTGTACAACATTTTAATATATGATTTTTCAAATTGCACACTTTCATGTTTTGCGAGTTTGAAGATTAATAAAGAGTGGCATGTTCATACAGAAAACTGATATTTACCTAACTGAAATACTGATGTTGCTTTTATCAATATAGTAAATAATTATTTATAATTATACTGTCCAGGTGAGATGCCTCAAAAAAACCTAATCAAAACACTCATATACACTATGTGGGGTCAGTCCAGTACCCATACTGGGCCCTAGTATATCCCACATGTGCTTCATAAGTGGGACCAATATGGGTCTTGTATGTGTTGCCCATTTGGGCCCCATATTAGCCCCAGTCAGGCCCCATATGAGATTCATATGGGCTAATTAAGATGGGGCCCACATGGAACCCATGGACAAACCCATGTAGGGCCCATATTTACAGCCCGTATGGGGCCCACATGGGCCCCATATGAGATTCCGATTGGTCTGATTCAGATGGGGCCCACATGGAACCCATGGACAAACCCATGTAGGGCCCATATTTACAGCCTGTATGGGGCCCACATTGGCCTCAGTCAGGCCCCATACGAGATTCATATGGGCTGATTCAGATGGGGCCCACATGGAACCCATGGACAAACCCATGTAGGGCCCATATTTACAGCCCGTATGGGGCCCACATGTAGTCCAGAGTGACATGCAACAGTCTGTGTAATGTGAAAGTCAGTATAATGGGAGGGCGATCTCTGGTGGCAAGCGGATAGAAGTCCATGGACAGGATTCGTGACAGTAATCATGTAAGCCATAAAAAAGTAACTTTAAGCATTTTAAAATGTAATACTCTAATTACAAGTACTTCATTTTTGGAATCTGATTATGTAATCCAGATTACTTGTAATCGGTTACTACCCAGCACTGCTGATAAGTCAGCTGACCTGACACTCCAGACAGTGAGGGGACTACTGAACTACTGAACACACACGTTTGTTTGTTTTTGTGAAAAGTGGGGACATCCCATAGGCGTAATGGTTTTTATACTGTACAAACTGTATGTGCTATTGTCCTACACCAACCCTACACCTAAACCTACCCCTTACAGGAGACTTTCTGCTATTTCAGATTTTCAATACACTCCATTCTGTGTGATTTATAAGCGTTTAAAAAAGTGGGGACATGGGGTAATGTCCTGAAGTGTCACCATCTCCTTGTAATACCTGTCATACCCTTGTTATTATACACATTTATGTCCTCATTTGTCACAAAAACGCGCACACACTCACGCACACACACACACACAAACATAGTTTGTTTCACTATATTAGTGAGGACAATGCCTAGACTTACATTGATTTTATATCAGGTTAATGATATTTTAATGATATGACAATAAAAACATTGGCTTAAACACTGAAAAGTGTGGGGGCTACATAAGGTGAATAATGAAAATGATTTATTGACTGTGTGTGATAATTTGAATTAAAAGGTAATTTTGATAACAATAACAAAAATAACTGATATGACACTACATTTAAAACTAAATGAGACCGATTTCAATCAATACAAAAGGAGCTTGAGAAAATCACAGAAACACATCATCACTCTGCAGGACTCACACACACTGACCTTACTGTCTCTATGAGGATTTATTAAACATTTATTCTGACATGTTATTTCAGTAACAGAAGTTCAGCTGTATTAATGTCATGAAGAGAAAAGAAGAGACTCTATAACACCTCACTGTTACTGATTCATCATGCATCTCAAAGCATTATGAGTAGAAACTCTCGTCAGTCTATTCTGATTCATCAACACAGTTTCACTAATCCAGACCAAACACTAAACCCAGGATAGAGCGGCTGAGTGAATGTGGTCTGGACTGTGTGGATGAGGCTCATTGTGTCAGAGACGCTGTAGAAGGACAGAGTTCCTGCTCTGTGATCCACAAACACTCCTGTTCTACTGCTGATGGACTTCACAGGGAGATCAGTCTCTATCTTATTGTGTGTGAAAAAGTATCTGGAGGAAGAGCAGAACAAACTCCAGGACTGATCATTGAATCCAAACAAACACTCAAAATCTGGTCCCTTCCTGCTGATGCTCTTATATGACACTGATATAAACACTTCTCTCCCACTCCACTCCAGCTCCCAGTAACAGCGTCCACACACACTCTCTCTACACAACACCTGACACTGATCATCAAATCTGTCTGGATGATCAGGATCAGGATACGGCTGGACTGTGCCAGTGTTAGTAATCACTCTGTTGCTCTCAGACAGACGGAGGCGTTTATTCACTGTGTTCAGATCCAGAGTGAGCTGATGGGAATCTGATGGAGATAAAACACATCAGAATCAGGAATTATGAATCTGTTTAATATTTTAATGTAGCTGAACTCTTCATGTTCAGTGTATCATCAGTGTCTCAGTACAGATGACCAGATATCCTGTGCAAATCAGCATTTACATCATCAGTTATAAAACTCTTCTTTCTCCTTCTACAGAAGAACATGAACACACTCAGTGAGTTTTTCTGCTTGTTTTCTTACTGACTTACATTGTAGGAAGTCGTTCCTGTTCCAGAGATCATTGTTGGTGAATGTGACTGTGGAAATCAACAGACATGAACATGTGATTCTCATGATCCTGCATCCATTCCTAAGACAATTCTAATATGATGTTCTCCATGATATGAGATGATGATGGACTCGTTTCTGAGAGCAGATGAATCTCCAGGACTTTACCTCTGTCTGAGATCTTCTTGAGCTCCTCTTTGCAGAAATCTTCCAGTTTGTCTCTCAGCTGATGGACAGATTCTCTCAGGTCATCAAAAGAGAAGAGAGAACTGATGGGATCTTCATTTACATCTGTAGATTCAGGAGGTGCTGAGAGAGACTGGAAACTCTACAGAAAACACAAATCAAAATTCATCAGCTCCACACGGGGACGCCGCTCATACAAGTGATTTAAATGGAAAGAAAAGTTCTGGCATGAGTCCTATTTGAACGACAGACAGGGTAATGATATTTAATATTTCCAAGTAATCTCTTCCAATCGTTCATTCACGACTTATATGTCTATTCTCTTTACAATCGGTTTCTGAAACGAGCGACGAGTGACGCTGCTGTGCAAACGATCAAACGTCTTGTTCATATTTATGTGTTCAGCGCGCGGGACAAAATGAACGTGTCTAGACTAGAGCTTTAATGAAGGCTACTATTAAACTACTGAATGGATACTGAATATAATGTACATTGGGCAAATATTTGCTATTCCCCATAATACCTGATTTCACCAGTAGCCTAGATTAGATCTGAATAAAGTACATTATTTAACTGGATGTGCACTTTAATATTTCCAGTGAATGCAATCACTAATAATCACTATAAAAAGCAAAAACAATATCACATAAAAGACAATGTAATTGTTAAATGGTAAAAACATTAAATAATTTCACTGACTGGTGATTATGTGAGAGTGTGCAAATTATTGTGTCTAACTTAAAGCAGAATTATGACTTATTTCTATGCTGCTATGACAAAAACACAGTTTCAGTGTTTATGCACAAAAGCATTTACAGGTAACTGCACTCTTACTGCCACTTCCACTAATTACATAAATACATCATGATTATTGGTGGGTTTTCACTGCAATATCAACAAATATTTTGAGAAAAGCTGCAACAAATTCAGTCATTTTAGGCTGCAAAAATCTGGAAAATATCTAGCTAAATCCTTGTGGGACTGATTTATAATATACAGCCTCACTTCGTATTTGGGGTTTCATGGTGAAATTCATCAATATGTCATGAAATGAAAATCCATTTTAAATGTGTACTAGATGTCAGTCTCAGCAAACACACAAAGAATACAAGTTACAGAGAAGCAGAACAACAGCCTTAAACACTGCAGTAATGCTGCATCCTAATTACTACACTTGTACTGCAGGACTGAAAACTGTGTCCAGATTTACAGTTCCTTCATGGTCACACTGATGGATCTGTTTTCTAAAAGGAATATGGGTTCAATCTTCAGCTGCTTGGCAGGAGCCGCTACTGATGAGTCACATGCACTGTAAAAAATTTACAGACCTCCCAACTCAAAATGTTCTAGTAACTGATTACATCTAAATTTTTCCATTGGCCCAATTGCAATTTCTGCTATCAATTGTGGCAACAGTCTGTTAACATTGGCTCAATGAGAAATAATATGTCGAGCCAATGGAAAAAATTTAGATGTAATCAGTCACTAGAAAATTTTGAGTTGGGGGGTCTGAAATTTTTTACAATGTAACCTGCCACCATCCAGTGATAGGCAGTGCTGTGTTGATTAACAAATTATAGTCAGTTACTATTACAGATTACATGATGAAAACTAATTAGTAACGTAGTTTATGTTACTCATTTAGATAATGTATTTTGACTACTTTTTAGATTACTTTTAATCAAACTTCTTTTAAATTCACCATTAAACATACCATACTGATATATAAAAAAGCGAAGAGAAAGAAAATACTCTTTTTTTTTTATATCAACATAATAAATTGCATTAAACATTACATTACACCAGCATTTCACAAACTGGGCTTTATATAAGAACTGCAGTGGGTTTCTAAGTTGATAAAAAGCAAATAATTAAATCATCAAATTGTAAAATAAAAATGCCTAACACTTAAACACAATAAAAAAAATCAATATTTGATTTGTTTACCTGCATGTCATTGTAACCCTTAATTGACATCATAAAACTGTAAACATGTGAATGTGTTGTTAAATTATTTAAATATTAATTTGAGAAAAAATTATTATTAGGGAGAAACAATAAATTATTAATCATTTTCTGCCATTGTGTGAATAATATGTATATACAATCTATAAAAAAGTAACTGCAATCTGATTATGAGCATTTTAAAATATAATATATTCTAATCATGAGTACTAAATTTGTGGAATCTGATTATATAATCCAGATTGCTTGTAATCACTACCCAGCACTGCTGATAGGTCAGCTGAAATACCACTCCAGCCAGTGAAACAACTACTGAAAAACACACTCAAACAAAAATGAATTTCACTCTTAACTAGGGGTGGCACGGTTCACGGAAAAAATCCAAACCGTTCAATTTACTTATCACGGTTTGAGACACGTGTGTATTGTTAGGTCCGGCCATGTGCAGCGTAACATGTTTTTATCATTTGGCACAGAGGCGAATGTTAGGAGTGTGGAGTGCTGCAGTGCAGCAGGTCAACCGCAGAAATGGCAAGCCACTCAAGAGATTTTAGAGGAGGCACCGACAGTATCGTTTCGGTTTACTGTGTGGGATCATTTTGGATTTAGTGCTACATATGACGACGGCGGTAAGAAAGTGGTGGATAAAACCGCGACAGTTTGCAAGCACTGTGCAACACATGTTGCTTATGTTAATGGAAACACTTCCAATATGTTAGCTCATCTGCGGAGACATCACCCCACTGTGTCAAATGACAGCGAAAGAAAGAGAAAGTCGGGAAGGACTGAACAACTTCTACTGCCCGAAGCATTTAAGCAACCGCTCAGTGAAAAGTCAGACAGGGCTAAAGCTATAACAAGAACACTGTCTGTTTTTATAGCGAAAGATATGCAGCCTTATGCCATGATAGAGGATGCAGGATTTAAGAATATGATCAAAGTACTCGAGCCACGGTATAATATTCCCTCCCGCAAACACTTCAGCGACATCATAATTCCCAAACTGTATGAAGAGACACGACAAGTAATTGTCAAAGAATTGTCCGAAACAGCCTACATGGCTCTTACTTCAGATGCATGGACCTCCAGGGCCACTGAAAGTTTCCTAACTGTGACTGCACATTACATTACTTCGGAGTGGGAGATGAGAAGCATCGTTTTGCAGACCCGCCCCGTTTATGAAAGCCACACCAGTGAGCATCTCTCTAAAGCACTGACACAAGCAGTGACAAAATGGAAACTGGAGAGGTGCAATAGCACAATCCCTGTGACTACGGACAATGCAAAAAAATTGGTTAATGCAGTCAATGCAAGAGCTGAACTGGGGCCACAGATCGGGTGTTTCGGACACAATGTTAACCTTGCAGCCAAACATGCAGTCTCAATAAATCAGGTATTCAGACTCCTGGGGAAGATTTGGAAAGTGGTCAGTTTTTTTTCACCGAAGCACAACAGCTGCCCATGCTCTGAAAACCAAGCAGGAGATGCTGCAACTTCCTGTTCACAAACTAGTACATGACATCTCTACTCGTTGGAATACAACGTATGATATGTTAGAGCATTATGTCGAACAGCAGGCTGACATATTTTCTGCCATGATGGACAATGAGGTACAAAAAAATGTAAAGGACATTGCAACCTTGTCAGACACAGAGGCAAAACTGGCAGAGGACCTGATTAACACTCTTAAAACCCTGAAGACTGTGTCAACACTCATGAGTACCTAAGCATCCCCATCTGTGTCAATGATCATCCCTTTGCAAAAGATGGTACTGAAATCCATGACAGCAAGTGATGTGGACACTCCCCCGATCAAAGATGCAAAGATAGCCATCTCTGATGATCTTAAAGGCAGATACAGTGACCCTGATCTTCAGGGGTATTTGCAGGTATTGTGTTTTTTTTTTCTTTATAGCTAAATTTAATGTAATTTATCATCATTACCATTACAGTATATTTCTTAAACTAAACCCAGCATATTTGTGGCTTTGAAATATTTTTCCCCACAGCCCAAAGAATAAGTTTGCTAGCCTGGTAATACCAAACTCTGCATAATTGACAAGCGTTTACTTTCTCATGGGGAGGCGCTTGTCTGAAGTTTAAAATCATTGGTGTACTCGTAAGCCAATCAAATAACGTTTGGTTATGACATATGTTATGCACCGGTTCAGCCGCCTCGAACTTCCGCTGTAAACACAGGTATGCGGCGAAAACAAAACCATCGAGCGAAATACCGGAGTGAAGATGGCTGTGAACGACTTTTGCAAATTATGTGAAGCAAATCCACGCATCCACAATTATCGCCTTGCCGGACTTTGGCCTCCCCAGTTTCTCGCTGACGATCGGTAACAGTTGATAAATTAAACTTTTCCCAAAACCTGTCGGGAGTAGGGCCACAACATCATTTCCATTCAAAATGTGAACCAAACCCTTTTCTTGTTTGGGCTTCGGTTGGCAAATGCCGGGAATATTCTCCATAACAGAGCGAATAGCATCCCGTGTCTCCATGTCCACTGTCGTTTTAGATTTCCCTAACCTATACTACAATCTTAAATTCGGCTCTCAGCCCGCCCTCTGTTCGTTGGTTGGACGGCTGGTGCGGAGCCGGAGATAATCTGGGAGATGGTTTGCTATATCAGACTGAGTACAGAAGCGAACTGAAATTGAGCGGAAGTACGAAGTCTGGCGTAGTCAGGCTATAAGTTTGCTGCTATGAAAGCACTTTATTGTTATTAATATTATTTTCTAAACTATAATGGTGTTTGCTGGGTTTCTACTGTACAGGGTCAATCCAGTGACATCCAAGTGGCCAGTTCAGCCTCAGCAGTAGAGCCAGGAGCTGCTCCTCCCCAGAAAAAAATCTGCCATGGCAGAGCTTTTTGGAGAACTCTTTACATCAGAGGAGAGAACCAACAAACCTTTCTCCAGCATCATTCAGGAAGAAGTCACCTCCTACAAAGCCACAGATTGCATTTCTGTTGATGCAGATCCCCTAGAATGGTGGAAAATACATGAGCCAAAGTATCCTCACATTGCTAAATTGGCACAACGTTACCTTGCTGTCCCAGGTACATCTGTACCAAGTGAGAGAAATTTCTCTACACCAGGGGACATTGTCTCTGCAAGTAGGTCTTGTCTCTCAGCAGAAAACATGGACATACTAATCTTCTTGAAAAAGAACATGGAAGTAGAATGAACAGAGCAATATTGTTTTGAAACAATGCAGTGTGTGTTAGTTTTATTTATGCAGTATTTTATATTTAAGGGCAGCTAATTTGTTTTTATTTATTTATTTACATTACATAACACAGTGGCACATTGACTTGTGATGCAAAATCCAGCAATATTTATTTGTTTGGTTTTCTTTCAAATACTGCACTTTCATTTCAAGTGGTTGAGTTTATTTTAAAGAAAGGAAAGTATTATGCTGGTTGATCTTGTTATCTTTTTATATTAGTGGCCTTCGCCTAAATGTCACCAAAAAACTAAAGCTTTAAGTTATTTTTCTTAATTCAAAAATTCATTTTTTGTAAGTGCCACAACAAAGTTAACATTGTAATAAATGTAGGTACTGACAGTGACATGAAAGCCTATTCTTTAAATGTGATAAGTGTTTTTGTTCTCAGCTACAATCTGTTTAAAGGCAGTTGTAAACTTTTTTTTACAAATAAATGAAAAGCCTTTTGAAATTAATAGCATCTCCCCTCTTGCTGTATCAGAATCTCACAGATTTAATCAATGATGGTCAGTGACACAATAATGTGTCTATTCCTAAGATCAAGCTGCCTCATTCTTTCAGTTTTTTGATTACATGACCTTGAGAATTACTTATTTTTAAATACTGTAATTGGTAGATTATAAGGCTATATATTTTATGTTGATGTATGGTATTTCTAAAGTGTTAAAAGGGGAAAAAACATTAACAGTGTATACCGAATCAAACCGAAAATCGTGACCACAGAGCCGTGATACAAACTGAACCGAGGATTTTATGAACTGTCCCACCCCTACTCTTAACACTTAAATGCACGTGTAACATTCAGTCCACTAAAGGCGAGCGTAGTGAACCCAAGTGCAGTTTATTTACAAAAGTAATCCAATATCCAAACGTAATCCAAAAAGACGAAGACTTGATTTGAAACAGACTTGGCATGAAACAGACCAGACTCACCGACAGCAGGTAACAACATCAATACACAAAGAGAGACAATGGCAACATGATGGCTACTTATAGCAAACAATACAGGTCACATGACAAGAATCAACCAATGAGCAAACAGAACTGAGAGTCACATGACAGGACAATAACCAATCAGAACATGACACAATGAACAAAGGAACCAATAGCAGGAATACATGAGGACAAGGGAAGCATGACACAAACAGAGACCATGACTAAACTCCAAAATAAAAGACATGAAAACATGAACATGACACAAAACCCAAAAAGCCATGTTACATATCATCCCCTCTAAGGGCACCTCCAGACGCCCTAACAAACCAGAACAAAACCCAAAAAATCTAGGAGGGTGGTAGAGCGGAGGCGGAACAGGGGGCGAAAGCCAGGCCCATGCAGGGGAACAGGGTCCGAATCGCAGAATAGTGGCTGGCCTGGGCAGTGGAAAACAGTGAAACTCTGGAGGACCTGGGCCGTGGATCAGAGGCAGACTGTGGAACTGTGGAACAGGAGACCACCAGGTCAGATCCAGAGGTGCTTGGAGCTATGGCGGAGCAGGCAGAGGACCGCCAGGTTAGCAGAGCATGCAGGAGCAAAGATCACCACAGTGGAACAGATGACCACCACAGCAAAGCAGGTACCCACCAAGGCGGATCAGGTGGGACTGAAACAGCGAGCACAGAGAGGTTAACACCGGCCTCCTTGGCCGTAACAGGACAGGCAGAGAGCTCAAGGACGGCTTCCTTGGCTGTGACAGGACAGGCAGAGACTTTATGGACGGCCTCCATGGTCGTGACAGGGCAGACTGTGAGTTCATGAACGGATGGTTCTGCAGTGGATGCCGCCACCTCTGAGGCAGACTCATGGACAGGGGAGGCCTCAGGAGCAGGCTTTAACTTAACAGACTAGACTCACCGACAGAAGGTTACAATATCAATACATGAAGAGAGACAATGGCAACATGATGGCTACTTATAGCAAACAATACAAGTTACATGACAATAATCAACCAATGAGAAAGTTCGCAGGCTCATGTCCTCTACCACACTTCCAGCATCGGTTGTTGTCCTTTATCCATGCTGTTCTTTGTGCAATGTTTAATTTGCCAAATGCAGGGCAAGGGTTGAGGTAATGCTGCAGGCATTTGCAGAAAGGGCAGTACGGCTTAAAGCCTTCCCGTTTCTTGACCTTTATCTGTTCTTTGTTTGTCCGCAATGGCAAAGTAGCTGAAGTGGAGGGTCTTTCTGTTGCATTATCCATGCCATAGTAGATTGTGGACTGTACCTTTGGTGGCTTTAGGGGTTTCTGCTCTCTGTTCTCAATGCGAGGTCTATCTGAACTGTACAGCTCAGCTGCTCTCCTCGATATCTGAAGTGCTTGTGATTTTTTTCTCGAGCCACTCTGCAAACTCAGGAAGAGTGTAGGTTCTGTCAGTCCCATTCTGGAGAATGCCGTTGGTCATGCAGTACTCAACAAAGCTATCTCTATAAGAGGATGGGAGCTTGGTGAGCAATCTGTCGACAAGTGAGCCACACATAAGCTCAGTTCTGGAAGACCCTTCCAATGTGTTAAGAAGACCAACGAGAGAGCTAACAGATAAAGCAAAGTCCTCAAACCCTTGAGCATCCCCTGGTTTCAATGGAGTTGTCCGGAGAATGTTGCTGATTTCTCCCTGTACGAGCTGTCGGGGCTGGCCATAGCGCTGTTGCAAAGCTTGCATGGCTCTAGTATAAGGCCTGGGATCATACATGTATCGCTTAGCTATCTGGAAGGCAGCTGGTAATTTAAGATGATCAAGTAACACTTGAAATTTATAGTCCTCCGTCAAATGAAGATGTCGGCCAAGGACACCATCAAGTCCCTTCTTTAACAGAGCAAAATCACTCTTCTTCCCAGTGGTGAAATTGATTAGCTTAGGTTTAGGTTTTCCATAAGAGGAAGCGATAGCCATCTCCACCATGCTTGGAACTTGAACTGCTGGCTGAACAGTAGAATAGAATGGTACAGAATATGACTGTGGGTGAGGTATTGCATCTGGGGGCCTAACAGGTTGATAGCCCTGTGAGTATGGATCTGAATAATTTACAGATTGCAATGGGAGAGGTTCTGAGTACTGCGACATCAAAGGCTGTGCTGGAGCGAATGGCGGTAATGACTGCATGAACTGTGATTGCACGTAATTAGGATTCGCAGTATTGCTTGGCACAGTTGTAGAATGTGCATGAAGTGGTGGATGGGTAGGTACAGTTTGGTACACTGTAGACGTAGGTGATGTCATTGGAAGGATGCGTTGTTGTAGAGAGGACTGGACTTGGAAACTCTGCTGAAGATCACCAGGCCATTGATAAACATGTGGTGGACACATCATACCCGCTGGAGCAGACTCTGGGCGAGCCTCACATTGCTCTACATGATGCTTGGTGACAGGAACAGAGGCTGGACGAGACAAGGGCTGTTGAGCCTGAGGCAGTAACCCTGAAGGCATCTGGAATGGAAGCTGACTGTGTGGCTGAGTTAAGGCTGTGGTTGATGAGTGTGCAGGTATAATTTGAGAAGCGTACTTCGCTAGTACATTGCTTTCAGAGCTTTGGTAACCTGGTTTCAAGTCTGCATAGAAAAGAGGCAAGCTGGCACTACGATGCTGGATGAACTGCTTTTGACTGCTTGAGTGAGAGACTGGCTTCTGATGTCTGGCACCCATAGCTTGGGAGTAGCTCAAGCCCTGATGCATGTGTGGTGAACCTTTGCCTCGGTCAAGAGACATTTGTAATGTGCTTTGTAGTTCTCTGATTTGCTCTTGAACATTCCAAACACACTCCTCCACTCTACGTAACCTTGTTGTCTCAGTGTACTGCTCAGTCCAAAGTCTTTCAGGTGTAGAAGTTCGATACTCAGCAGCTGGAGCAGAGACAATCTCACTAATCTGCATATGCTGTAAATCCTCCTGCAAGGGGGAAGAAACAAACTGTCGCGGTTGGGAAGCAAGTACAAAGTCCTCCAGATGTCCAGGAATCTGTTGAATCCTACTAGGACAGAAAATCTGTTGTTCTTCGATGTAATCCCGAGATGCTGCCATGAGGATAAGCTGTTGTATCTGGCTCGAAGGACCACTTTGTTAAGATATATGTGCAAAGATGCACTGGCTTTCCAACATCTAGTCCTCAACCTTGGTCAGAAGGTTGATAGGCAAAGATCCACGACAGTTTCAGGTGTCAAGCAGTGATTTATTCCACAATCAGTTTGTTACATGTAGGTGTGTGTGTGTGTGTGTGTGTGTGTGTGTGTGTGGTTTCTGAAATAAAAGAATAGCAATTAATAAACTTTCCAAACAACACACGATGCTCGTGAATATATTACAATAAATAAAGCAACACTGAAGTGGGAATTGAAATTACAAAGCGTAGTTTCGCTAATGACCGCAAGGTGCACCAGTAATAACAGAACAGACGGTACAATGTGATATAATGCTAAGCGCAATCAAATAGGATTACCCGTAGTACATCATGTAAACAATGTGTACCGATTGTAAATATTAATTTGACAATACAAATATCCTAAAGATCCATCAATATTGTGTATTTGCAGTAAACATAGGTTTTAACCATGTATTTGTACAGATCTATTGATCGAACTCTCAGAACGTGCAAATTGTAACAATATAACATCAAATATGTATACATAAGTCTACATACACACACACACACACACATATACATATTTCCTAACAATGTATATCTATTTAAACTTAGGTTTTCAAGAACGCACACACATCAGAACAAACTATGATCGGTTTCGATGCAGAAGCAACATTTTCTGTGGACCAAACTTGTCTGGGAACGCCCTTGACTCCGCCCACATGATGTCACTGAGTACTTCAAAATAAGAGTTCAACAGGGATTTTGTACAGATAGTAATAATAAAAATGACTGATATGACTTTAAAAACTAAATGACTGATTTTAATCAACTCAGAGGTTGAGAAAAGCACAGAAACACATGTATGAGGATTTATTACACACATTTATTCAAACATGTTATTTCAGTAACAGAAGTTCAGCTGCAGTATTACAGATTTTTTTTTACAATCACCAGGACACATTTCTCAATACTTGGGTCACTTTTTAAAACTCTTCGCACATTGAATACAACAACTGTCTGTGTTAAACTGTGGACCTGTCTGTGTTAAACTGTGGCACAAAATGCATTCAATAACTACTTATTTCAAATTAAATTAATTCTGTTCATGTGCCAACAGGCCAATTTGCACAATTACATACTCTTTTCAAAACGGTTTAACATAAGTTCAAAACCATAATACAAATATATAGCGGGTAAAATAAGTATTGAACACGTCAGCATTTTTCTCAGTAAATATATTTCTAAAGGTGCTGTTGACATGAATTTTCACCAGATGTCGGTAACAAACCAAGTAATCCATACATACAAAGAAAACAATACAAAAATGTTCAGAAATTATGGAATGGAATGACCCAGGGAAAAAATATTGAACATGCTTACTAAAATGTATTTACTACTTCATACAAAAGTCTATATTTGTAATGATGGCTTCAAGATGCCTCCTGTATGGAGAAACTAGTCGCATACATTGCTCAGATGTGATTTTGGCCCATTCTTCCACACAAACACAAACAGTCTTCAAATCCTGAAGGTTCTTCTAAACTTAGTTCTTTCCATAGATTTTCGATTAGATTCAAGTCAGGTGATTGGCTTGGCCATTCTAGCAGCTTCACTTTCTTTCCCTGAAACCATTTGAGAGTTTCCTTGGCTGTGTGTTTTGGATCATTGTCTTGCTGAAATGTCTACCCTCATTTCATCTTCATCATCCTGGCAGATGGCAGTAGATTTTTTATCAAGAATGTCTTGGTACATTTTTACATTCATCCTTCCTTCATTTATATGAATTTTGCCAGCACTACACCGTGATGTTTTGGGGTGATGTGCAGTGCCATGTGACCTCCAAACATGGTGTGTATCATGGCATCCAAAGAGTTCAATTTTGGTCTCATCTGACCAGACTATATTCTGCCAGTATTTCACAGGCTTGTCTAAATGTTGTGCAGCAAAATTTAAATGAGCTTCAACATGCTTTTTCTTCAGCAATGAAGTCTTGCATGGTGAGCATCCATACAGGCCACGGCGGATAAGTGCATTACTTATTGTTTTCTTTGAAACAATTGTACATGCTAATTGCAGGTCTTTCTGAAGCTCTCCACAAGTGGTCCTGGGTTCTTGGACAACTCTTCTGATCATTCTATTAACTCCTCTGTCAGAAATCTTGCGAGAAGCACCTGGTCGTGGCCGGTTTATGGTGAAATAATGTTCTTTCCACTTTTGGATTATGGCCCCAAAAGTGCTCACTGGAACATCCAGAAGTATAAAAATCCTTCTGTAACCAATGCCATCAGTATGTTTTGAGAAAGCTCTTTGATTTTACCCATCATGCCTTTTTGCACCTCCTTTTCCTCATGTGTTCAATACTTTTTCCCTTTGTTATTATATTGTATTACACTGAACTTAATTTCTGAACTTATTTGTTTTGCTTTCTTTGTATGTATGGATTGGATTGTTACCGACATCTGGAGAAGATTTCATGTCAACAGCACCTTTAGAAATATATTTACTGAGAAAAATGGTGATGCGTTCAATACTCAATACTTAATTTCTAGCGATTATCGCCGATTTGATTGCACAGATACTATTTAAACTAAACTGAGCTAGACAATGACATCTCTGAATTCAATAATGAAATGCCTTTAACTGAAAATTGAGTGTTTAATCTTATCATTATACATTACTGACACTCTGTCCTCCAATTTGATACTGTTAAGTGCTTTGACACAATCTGTATTGTTAAAAGCGCTTTATAAATAAAGGTGACTATATAAATATAAATAAAGGTGACTTATTTAACTCGCTGTAACTGTTGGTTGACAAAATGTCTTAATGTTAGGAAAGAATGGCTTAATTTCAGATGGGTATGAGGTTTTTTGGTAGTTTTACTGCATTTTGAATGTGAAATTAACTGCTGTGCATGTAATGCAATGAAGCGCCTCTCACTGTTACTGATTTATGCAGCTCAAAGCATTATGGGTAGAATCTATCGTCAGATAATTCTGATTCATCAACACAGTTTCACTGATGATCCAATAGAAACAAAAAACCCAGGATAGAGCGGCTGAGTGAATGTGGTCTGGACTGTGTGGATGAGGCTCATTGTGTCAGAGACGCTGAAGAAGGACAGAGTTCCTGCACTGTGATCCACAAACACTCCTATTCTACTGCTGATGGGCTTTCCCTGGAGAGCAATCCGTATGTTATTGTGTATGAATGAGTATCTGGAGGGAGTGCAGTACAAACTCCAGGACTGATCATTAGATCCAAACAAACACTCAACACCTCCCTTCCTGCTGATGCTCTTATATGACACTGATATTAACACACCATTATCTCCACTCCACTCCAGCTCCCAGTAACAGCGTCCACACACACTCTCTCTACACAACACCTGACACACACCATCAAATCTGTCTGGATGATCAGGATATGACTGAACTGTGCCAGTGTTGGTAATCACACTGTTGCTCTCAGACAGATGGAGTTGTTTATTCACTGTGTTCAGATCCAGAGTGAGCTGATGGGAATCTGATGGAGAGAAAACACATCAGAATCAGGAATTATGAATCTGTTTGATCTTTTCATGCAGCTGAACTCTTCCTGTTCAGTGTATCATCAGTGTCTCAGTACAGATGACCAGATATCCTGAGCAAATCATCATTTATATCATCAACTCTTCTTTCAGCTTCTACAGGAAGAACATGAACACATTCAGCGAGTTTTTCTACATGTTTTCTTACTGACTTACATTGTAGGAAGTCGTTCCTGGTCCTGGGAACAATGTTGGCGAATGTGACTGTGGAAATCAACAGACATGAACATGTGATTCTCATGATCCTGCATCCATTACTAAGACATTTCTGAAATTATGTTCTCCATGATATGAGATGATGATGGACTCGTTTCTGAGAACAGATGAATCTCCAGGACTTTACCTCTGTCTGAGATCTTCTTGAGCTCCTCTTTGCAGAAATCCTCCAGTTTGTCTCTCAGCTGATGGACAGATTCTCTCAGATCATCAAAAGAGAAGAGAGAAATGATGGGATCGTCATTTATGTCTGTAGATTCAGGAGGTGCTGAGAGAGACTGGAAACTCTACAGAAATCACAAATCAAACTCATCAGCTCCACACTTGACCCAATAACCTGCTCCAACATCAGATTTGAGCAGCTCTTTTTGAATTGACTTCGGTAGCTCACCTCAATCCAGCACTTTCATAGCATCAGCTTCATTCTTCTCATATTCATTTTATCACATTAAAGCTACAGATTCTAGTATTTGCCATTTACATTATATGTGAACTTTCTAGGAAATAGTTTGGATGATAAAACATGGAAAAAACATAAAGGTCCATCTAACAGCTGAAGCACATCAACGGAGTCTCATAGTAGGGTTCTGTAGATTTGCTCAGGCAAAACCACAGACATTATATTGACCATTATTTACAGCATTAGAGCAGTTAGAGACACTGAAACTACAAAAGGACCCTTAAAGTTTAGTGAAGTTTGGTGGAGCAAGTGGTTTTTGGCAACTAAATATATCTTCCAGAAGAAAGAACTCAGAGAAATAATTCCTAAGAGATTTCCAGAGCTGAAAGCTATTAAGCTGCGTCTCGTTCAAAGATGATGATCAGATGAGAGTCTGCCTGATGATTATATAACAAGACCCTCATGAAATGTTTCTCTGTGAGTCTCGTGTCACAGCAGGATCTGATCAAGTCCACTATGACTCTGTTCTTCTAGATCTGTTACCTGCAGGAACTGGATGTGATCCTGTGTGTGTGAAAGCTGCTCCAGCTCAGCATCTCTCCTCCTCAGATCATTGATCTCCTGCTCCAGTCGCTCTAGTCGTTCTTCAGCTCGACTCACTGCTTGCTTTTCCTGATCTCTGATCAGCCGTATGAGCTCCAAGCGGCTTCTCTTAATGGAGCGGATGAGCTTAGTAAAGATCTTCTCACTGTCCTCCACTGCTGTCTGTGCAGAGCGCTGTTAGGACACACAGTGATTCAGGCTTCAGTGAGTCTGAACTGAGACTGAGACAAACTTCTCTTCTTCTCCAGACTCACCTTATGAGACTCCACAGCCTCTCTCAGCTGCTGGAGATCTTTCTCTCTCTGCTGGATTCTCTGCTGGAACGTCTTCTGCGTCTCCTTCAGCTGTTTCTGCAGGACAAACAGATGATAGTTGTAAAGAAATCTTAAGCTCTTAGGTGCTAATTAATACCCGGTGGCAACCACCAAAAATTGTCCGGTCAGAACAATTAAGTTATGTCAGTTGGAGGAGTTAGAAGCACACACCACTTACAGACCACTCATTTCAGAATTTGAAGTTTACTTGAGTGTGGTTCTAGAAATAGAAATAACAATAATAAAGTACAAGTTTACATTAAAGAACATCAGTATGCAAGTGAATAACAGCCGGCATCTCGTATGTCAATAAACACGGTAAATGTTTATATAGTGATTGCGTAACAGGATTATCTGCAATTAGTTTACAGAGACATGTATTAAGGCATACGCGATAAGCTCGTCTTTAAACATAAATTAACGTAGCAATGTAAATATACAGTATGAAAAAATTAACTTACTAGTTGATGCACGCACACATGCGATTATTCAAAGCATCGCGGATGGAATGACGTTATCACCGTTAGATCCAACGATCTCACGTTTATTATAATAACAGCGCTTACACCTTTCCTAAACTGCGCCAGCATCCGGGTCTCTAACGCGGTCTGGGTCCTAACTATAGTTCATTAACTAACTGCCAGACTAATAATCACACAACGAATAAACCTATTACACAAATAACTGCATGAACAGTCAAACTGGCCCTCAATTTAGTACAGCCGCCCCCAAATGTGTTTGCAGATTTGCATCTTGGGTCAGTACTCATTCAGTCATTCAGGGAGTGGAGGTAGCTTAATTAGTCTGACAACGGGCCTGATGTAGGTTCTGTCTTTGACCTGAACCTCCACAGCTCTGACTTTACCATCAGCTCCAGGTATGACAGCTTTCACCTTCCCAATGGGCCAGAGTGCTCGTGGGAGATTGTGGATCAGCGATCATAACTACCGTCCCAACTGTCAGATTGTCTTTCTCTTGTTGCCACTTCTGGCGAGACTGGAGTCCAGGCAGGTAGTTACACAGATAACAGTTCCAGAACTGGTCTGCCAGTATTTGGCTATGTCGCCAGCGTTTGCGGCTAAGCAGATCAGATTCAGGGTAAATTACCTGAGGCAAAGCAGAATCCAGTCGTCCCATCAAGAGTGAATTAGGAGTTACTGGGTCTGGATCAGCAACATCAGAGGATACATATCCCAATGGCTTTGAATTTAGAACTCCTTCTATTTCAATTAGAACAGTCCTGAGCACTTCTTCTGTGACAGTTTGTGCACTAATGGTTGTGTACAGTGCAGCTTTAACAGATCTAATCTCTCTCTCCCAAGATCCACCGAAGTGTGGGGAGTTTGGTGGATTGTACTTAAAGTCGATCTGTTGCTTGGCAAGCTCTGTTTGCAACTGAGGGTGAATATTGTTGAAGGCTTCCTTCAGTTCCCGGTCTCCGCCTCTGAAATTAGTGCCCTGATCGCTGAGCAACTCGTGAGCTTTTCCCCTACGGGCGATAAATCTGCGTAGAGACATGAGGAAGGAGTCTGTGTCTGCTTGAGATAGAAGGTCGATGTACACTGCCTTTGTGGTTAGGCATTTATAGATGATGCCCCAGCGTTTCTCATTTCGACGCCCAATTTTGATGGTAAATGGGCCGAAACAGTCCATGCCTGTGGAGTAGAAGGCTGGCTGGAAGAGTCTTAGGCTGGAAGGGGGTAAGTCTGCCATTTCAGGGACGTTGGGCTTGCCACGCCATTTCTGACACTCAATGCAGTGATGCTGAATTGATCTAACTGCTTGTCGACCTCTCAAAATCCAGAAGCGCCTTCTGATATCGGCAAAGACCCGTTCAGTACCAGGGTGATGTAGCTGTGTGTCATAGTGCTTAATTAGAAGTTTAGTCATTGGATGGACTGGGTCTAGAACAATAGGGTGCAGAATATCAGGGCTCAGTAGATGGCATCGTCTGAGTCTTCCACCTACTCTAATCAGTTGACTGTCAGGATCAAATTCAGGAGCTAATGTCTTTAGACGGCTGTTTGGGGAGATGGATTTCCCTGCTTGAAGCTGGGAGTAGTCGTTAGGGAAACTTTCCATTTGGGACTGTTGGATGACTCTGAGTTCAGCTTTCTTATATGTGTCAGCCGTGACCGTGTCTGTGGGGCTGGCCGCCCCGTGAAGGGATTGGGCTGTCACATCAAGAAGCTCTTGAAAGCTGTCATATTGAGACGTAGCACCTGGATGCCCGTCATCCTGAGTCATGAGAAGATGGAAAGATGCTGGTTTACGCAGTTCCTCTGAGGTAGCGGCTAACTCTAGGTTGGGTAATTTTGGCCAGTGCGATGGAGGTTTCTGCAAGAAAGCTGGGCCATCCTTCCACCGACAAGGTTTGGCAAGCTGAGACATGGACATGCCACGAGTAATATCATCAGCGGGGTTGTCTTGAGAGTGTACATATGACCATAACTGTGAGTCAGTAAGTTCTTGAATCTCTGCGATTCTAGTTCCCACGAACACTTTGAAGTGACACGAGTCTGACTGCAGCCAGCTTAAAACTGTGGTAGAATCAGTCCAGTATTTGAAACTGCTGATGTCTAGCGTGAGCTCTCTTTGCAGAACTGCTGCCAGTTGTGATCCAGTTAGAGCTGCGCAAAGCTCAAGTCTGGGGATTGTCTGCTGCTTCTTTGGAGCTACTCGTGATCTAGCTGCCAAGAATGATACCTCTATATGGCCCTGAGGCATCACAGAATACGTGCACACTTCTTGAACTGGTCAAGGGATCTACCTTCGTAGTGTAGCATCTGGGCAGCGTAACATTTGGGAGTTGTGGAAGCTTGTCTTCCCAAGTGAGCCATGCATTTCTGAGGTCAGCGGGCAATTCAGGGTCATCCCATTCTCTTTTTTTGTCCCAGAGCCTTTGTAATATGATCTTTGCTCGGGTGGTAAATGGGGTGATGAATCCCAAAGGATCGTATTGACTTGAAAGGATGCGATAAATGTGTCGCATAGTCGGCTCGGCTTTAATGACATGGCCATGTTTGTATCCAAGTGTGTCAGATCTACACTGCCACCTAAGTCCTAGTGTGCGTTCCTGAGGGCCTGCCCTGTCTGAACTGAACCAAAGCTCATAATTCTCTGATCTGATTTGCTGCGGCAGATGTTGCAGAATTTGGGGAGTGTTGCTAGCCCATTGGCGCAGTTCAAATCCACCCTCGGCTAGCAGATGTCGCACCTCATCCACTAGATGCCTGGCAGTGTCAAGAGAGGGAATACTTTGCAGCCAATTATCTACATAAAAGCAACGCTCTATTGATGCACGTACCTCACTGTCTGGCTGGCTGTGATCGGCAACATGTTTCTGGAGAGCAAAGGTTGCACAGCATGGGCTGCAAGTGGTACCAAAGGGTAACACTGACCACTGGTAGATATCAGGTGGGCTGGTTGTGTTCAGGTCTCGCCACAGGAATCGCAAGAATGCTTGGTCTTCTGTCAGGAGACGAACCTGATGAAACATCCCCTTTATGTCGCTGCTGATGGCTACTGCATGTTCTCGGAAATGGAGAAGTACCCCCAACAAGTTTGCACCCAGAGTCGGTCCTGGAAGAAGGTATTCATTCAGACTCAGTCCTTGAAAATTGAAGGAACAGTTGAATACAATCCTGTTCTGCGGAATGTACCACCCTTGAGTCTGTACGGCTGTGGATTGAGGGATTTTCTTAACATAGGCTGCCTCCAGCAACTTTGTTATTTCTGACTTGTACACTTGAGATTTCTCAGGACTCTGGGACAGCTGGTTTTCAGTCCGCCACAAATGAGGCAGTACTGCGTCCTTTTGGAGCAGCTAGTAGTGGAGGGCTAGTTTTCCAGAGGAGAGGGGTAGCATATCTTTGCACACCTTTCACATCTACCCTGATCGTTTTCTCCTCCAACATGCGCATAGCTTTTGTGTCTTGCTTCGATCTTGTCACAAGCTTTTCGTTGCGGTAGGGCAAGATGTCCATCTGCCACAACCTTTCTACTTGACTGAACAGATCATTAGGTGCAAGGCTGATAGATGTGAACAGGCACTGTGGCGTGTGGGGGATGAATTCGAGGAACTTCGATGGACCTTGTAATGTCCATCCCAAGCGAGTTTTCACTGCTGCTGGACCTCCAGGGGGTCCCAACCGGACTGGCTCAACTGGGGTGATCAGTTGTGGGTAATCTGACCCAATGAGCAGTAATGGCCTCGCATGGTCAATTGACTGCAAAGGTAGACCTTTGAGATGGTGATATCTCTTCTGTAATGTCTCAGTTGGGTAAGTATGAGGTGCTAGTCCAAGCTCTTCAGCTGTGAAAGCTCTCTTGATTGTGAAGTTGCGATCTGGTTGTGTGGCGGGACTCACTGTGAATGATACTGTGGAGCCACGGATGATGCGGATGTCTTGGCGCACTGTGCGAAGAGACAGGTTTTCAGGCTTACCGTGAAGGCTGAGTTGCTGAGCTGCCTCATGGAGAAGTAAGGTGCGTTCTGATCCATCATCTAGCAGGGCATATGTATCCAGTGAAAGGTCTCCGTTGCGTATGATGACTCTGCAGAGTTTCAGTAACACTTTACTGCTGCCTGTTGGACGGTCAACATACAGAGTTTCTACTGTAGTGCTGACAGACTGGCTGATCTCTTCTGTTGCTTTGGTAGCATGAACGCTCCTTTCATTGTTGACCTCATGCAGGACTTCTAGGTGTCTCCTCTGACACTTCTTGCATTTTGCTTTAAGAGTACACTGACCTGCTTGATGATCACGTCCACATTTCCAGCATCTCTGATTTGATCTGATCCAGGTCACAATCTGCTCTTTAGTCAGCAGTTTAAAATTTGAACACTGGTTGAGATAGTGTTGAGTTGTGTTACAGAATGGGCAGTATTTCTTCGGTTTCTCTTGTGATCTCACCTCAGAAACTGCACTTTGCTGAACTGATTCTGCCTTGAGGGCTTGCCTTTGCTCACTTCCATGGAGGATGGCAGTAGGTTTGTGGGAGACTTTCGGTGCTCTTCGCTGTTCTCTGCGGGAACTCATTCTCTCTCCACTTGAGTCAGTACTGAATTGAGTACCATCTTCTTGTACCCTCACCTCATATTCCATCCATTCTGCCAAGTCCAACAAGGTCGAGATTGGTTTCTTGAGGGGATTGACATACCTCTTAAAGTTTGCTCTGAGATCGTGGGGCAATTTATAGGGGTGGCACGGTACATGAAAAAACACCCGAACGTTCGGTTCGCTTGTCTCGTTCGGTTCGTGTGTGCGTCATGCGGTTCGCGCATGCGCAATGTAGCCCGTGCTCAGACAGTTTTGCCTCAGACAGTTTCGCGCGAACATACATATAGACTATGTGCTGATTCTGAACGCGTCTCTCACGTTGACAGTATACTTTAAAGGCTTGCGCACTCAACTGTTTGCGAAAAGGAGCTTTGTGCTCGAGTATCCTAACGTTACCTCTCTCATTCGACACAAATCCAAATATTGCATAATATTTCCATATTTGCGATGTAACGTATCTGAATATAATTTATTATGTAAATGATAGGTTTTGTACTTCAGTCGCGTTCCAACGGTGACACAGAGGCGCGCGCGCTGATGTTTGGCTCAATGAATTTTATTTTGATAAAGTACCAACTGCGTTGTCAAGTTAGCAATGCTGGAACTGGTCTGTGTGTGTGTGTGTGTGTGTGTGTGTGTGTGTGTGTGTGTGTGCGTGTGCGTGTGTGTGTGCGCGCGCTCCGGCGCGATCACTTCAACTGTTTCCTTATACCAGCAGAATCAACTTTAAACACATATTGTCTTATTAATAATCACTGTATAAAGGTCTGCTTTTATTTGTGTACACTCACAATGAAAACAAAACAGATTATATATATATAACATGTAATAATATTTAGTATTTTCACATCTAGATGGAAATTTTTTTTAATTTGCACTACTGTCTGTTCAAAATAAATGATAAGAAATTGAGCATAGTAGATTCCTCCACCCCCCCCCCCACCCCCGTTGTACCGAAATCGTAGCGAACCGTGACCCCCGAACCGAGGTACGTACCGAACCGTGACATCTGTGTACCGTGCCACCCCTAGCAATTTAGCCAGGAGTCGGGAGACGTGTGACCCGCAAGTCAGTTCTGTACGTCCAGGACCTCCTAACTGATCCAGCATTCCAACCAGGGCCCTTATCTTCAGAGCAAAAAGCCTGAATGCTTTGGTGTCACCACTTCTTATGCTGGGTCCATCCATCAGCCCAGCAATGCGCTGAAGTGCAAGTTGGTGGGGTTGCCCATAAAGTTCTGTTAGAGCTTGCATGGTATGACTGTATGGGTACCTGCTATTACTGTAGGAGTCAGCAATGAGCAATGCTTCCTCAAGCTTCAAGTGATCTGTCAGTATCTGGAACTTAAAGCGCTCTGTAGCGTCGGCAGGCAGAAGATTGTCAAGAGCTACCTTTAACCGGACAAACTCACGTGGATCCTCTCTAGAGAAATCAGGTATAGTAGGGGTTGGACCACGGTAGATGTTCTCTTGACTAGGTGGCAGTGAGGAACGAAAGGGCACATATTGTTGCTGTTGCCTTGAGGTAGGGCTGTAATAGTGTGTGGCATGCTCGGCCCTCAGGGGTGTTGCTGCACGCTTTGACGGTGGTGATGCCGATCTGGATGTCTTGGAACTCGCTTTCATTTTCTGAAGCTCATGTATGATCTCATCTATTCTATCACGTTGACGTTCTGCGCATAACTTATCCTCACTACACTTCTCTGACTTATCCCTTTCATAACGTGGATCTCTTTGATCTCTTGAAGACGTTACTCTGTGATATGACGTTGAGGTAGAGGCTTGTTCCTCCATATTACGCATCGAATGTCTGGGCGAATGAATTGGCTGAGATGCGGACACTGGTCTTGGAGAGTGTTCTCTGAGGTCACATCTAAGTTGACGGTTCTCCTCTTCCAGATCCTTCAGGCGCATCTGTAGTACTTCAGGAGAGAAGTGTGGAGTCCCTTCATAGGTAGGAAAGTGATCAATGCCAGCAACCAGAGTGTTGAAGGGTGGTAATGGACCTCCTGTAGCCCCTTCTAACTGTTCTCCGTCGTTGGAGTGGCCTGAGGGTGTGTGCACTAATCGCTGCTCTGGCACATAATCCACCTCATAGTCTTCGAGGTATCTTGGCATCTGTGTTCGGCGACGAGAGCGAACAGTAGCATCGCTAGTCTCTTCTTTAGTTATGGACATTATGCTATTTCAGAAGTTGCCCGGTTCCGGCTCGAAGGACCATGTAAAGAAATCTTAAGCTCTTAGGTGCTAATTAATACCCGGTGGCAACCACCAAAAATTGTCCGGTCAGAACAATTAAGTTATGTCAGTTGGAGGAGTTAGAAGCACACATCACTCACAGACCACTCATTTCAGAATTTGAAGTTTACTTGAGTGTGGTTCTAGAAATAGAAATAACAATAATAAAGTACAAGTTTACATTAAAGAACATCAGTATGCAAGTGAATAACAGCCGGCATCTCGTATGTCAATAAACACGGTAAATGTTTATACAGTGATTGCATAACAGGATTATCTGCGATTAGTTTACAGAGACATGTATTAAGGCATACGCGTTAAGCTCGTCTTTAAACATAAATTAACGTAGCAATGTAAATATACAGTATGAAAAAATTAACTTACTAGTTGATGCACGCACACATGCGATTATTCAAAGCATCGCGGATGGAATGACGTTATCACCGTTAGATCCAACGATCTCACGTTTATTATAATAACAGCGCTTACACCTTTCCTAAACTGCGCCAGCATCCGGGTCTCTAACACGGTCTGGGTCCTAACTATAGGTCATTAACTAACTGCCAGACTAATAATCACACAACGAATAAACCTATTACACAAATAACTGCATGAACAGTCAAACTGGCCCTCAATTTAGTACAATAGTGAATCTCACTGAAAATTACTGGCACTTGTCACGACCGGCTCAAAGCCGTAACAAATGAAAGGAGGACATGCAGTTGGTAAGGTTGCAACAGAAATATTTATTAACATAAAAAAGGAAAAGTATATAAATATTGAAACAACGAAAAATAAATACAATTTCTGTCTGACACAAGATGGTATAACGCCAGACAGAACAAGTCTCACAACTGATAACCAAATCCAAATAAGCAATCGGGATCAAACAAGCAACCCCCACGCCAACAAGGCCAAGGCTTTTATAGAGGGAAGAACAGGTGGACATCGTTCTCTTGGTCTCCTCGTCACACACTAAATCATCTTGTGAACAGTTGAATCCAGTAAAAGTGGAACTGATAACTAATGGCTGTATGCTCAAACTCCAGAAAGGAAGACTGATCATTTACCAGCATTGTACATGAATTGATATAAAGATTCAGACCTGTTTCACTCTACAAGTGTAAGTATAATAAAAGTGAAAATGACACAGAATTAGAGCTTCAAATAGAAAGTGTTTCTGCATCATTAATCTGTGGCTCTACACAGAAGATAAATAAACTGTTGGATCACTACACTGAGTATTAACTTGATCGCTAGTTTTAAATACCTGTTTCTCTGTCCTCTGTGCTTCAGCTGATACAGTGTCATGGTTTTTATGTTCATATTTTGTACACAGAACACAAATGCATTGTTGGTCAGTAATACAGTACATTTCCAGATGTTTCTCATGTTTCTGGCAGATCATCTCCTGCAGTCGTCCAGTGGCATCAATCACTTTGTGTGGCTTATATGAATGAAATTCCTCATGATGGTTAAAATGAGTTTGACAGTAAGATTCCTGACACACCAGACAGGACTTGATGGCTTTGTATTTTCTTCCAGTACAGACGGCACACTGCACATCTCCAGCTCCAGCGTCACAGTCAGCAGGTAGTTTGGTCTTCTTCAGTTTCTCCACCAGTTCAGTCAGCATGGTGTTTCTAGCTAAAGCAGGTCTTGGACTGAAGGTCTGTCTGCACTGAGGGCAGCTGTAGACTCTCTTCTGATCCTCCTGATCCCAGCAGCCTGTAATACAGCTCTTACAGTAACTGTGTCCACACTGGATGGTCACTGGATCCTTCAGGAGATCCAGACACACTGGACACATGAACTCATCCTGAGAAAATCTGGCTTCTGCCATTTTACTGCATGAATACAGAGACACAAACACACAACAGCTCAACTACACTTCAGTTTCCCTGAACTCATGTGATTCCTGTTTCCTGATTCTGTGTTTGAGTCACGTGTGTAAAACAGGTGTGTCTGCAAGTCTGTAAAGCAAGTTCCTCCTGTAGAGCTACATTCCTGCTGAGTTTATTTTTGATACACCTGGCTGTTTTTAAAGAAAATGCAAAGACCAATGACTTTAATTTGAGATCATTTTAAATTAGAGATCAAACTAAACACTGTGGGAAAGTGACTCTCCTGGACAAAGAATGTGGAACCCTGATAATGAAATGTCAACTATGTTAGCCTCAGACAAACACTCAAAGAATAAAAGTTACAGAGAAGCAGAAAAAAATACCCTTAAAAACATCTCAATTACATATATAACCCTCATTCCCTTAAAGGTCCCATGGCATGAAAATTTCACTTTATGAGGTTTTTTAACATTAATATGAGTTCCCCTAGCCTGCCTATGCTCCCCCAGTGGCTAGAAATGGCGATAGGTGTAAACCGAGCCCTGGGTATCTTGCTTCGCCTTTGAGAAAATGAAAGCTCAGATGGCCTAATCTGGAATCTTCCCTTTATGTTGTCATATGGGGAAAGAAATCTCCCCTTTCTCTGCTTTGAGAAAATTAGCTACTACCGTGCGAGGCAAGCGCAATTTTTTTTTTTCCTCGAGAGACATCATGGTTTGCAAACGAGCGAAGCATGGCAGTTGCTCAGTGTTTGGATGTACAAATGAACACCAAAGTATTTTTTTTCCCTTCATCCGAGCCTATGGCTAGCATTAGCTACATGATAATAACTGTAACAGCATACATAAACAAACCAACTAAAGTACCGTATCCAGACACAATATTTTAAACTAACCATTCGGAGACGTCCTGCTGTAGCCGCTGAGTTGCAACTTCTTCATCCGGTGCTTCTCCATCCGGATCAGATTCTGGGTCAAACTGAAAAGCTTGAACGAAAGAGACTTCAGATACAGTACTAGGGACCACTTAGGCCTATATAAAAGCATCCAAAAAGCAGCATGTCATGGGACCTTTAAGGGGGGAACAGAGAAATTATGTTGGTATTGACATATAGGGTTTCCCTTGGGAACCTTAATCACCTAAAGCTTATTTCTAAAGCACAATTAAAAACAACAATAAGTTGACCAATGTGCTGTACAGATTCTAAAACCATAGATAAACAGACATTAGATACACATTCAAATTATTAAAAAAAAACACGCAGTTTCCAACAGCATGTCACTGAACAGCATTTTGCAAAAAAGCCGGGAGAAAGGGACTTACTGTAAATGACACGAAAGTGGAGGCAGTTCATATGTAAAAAGGCAAACTGTTCCAAAGCCTCGGGGCTGATACTGCAAAAGCACGGTCCCCCCACAGTTTGCGTCTCGACCTAGGAACAATCAAGAGTTTCTGGTCAGAGGACCTAAGAGATCTTGATGGTGAGTACGTTTTCAACAAATCTGAAATATAAGATGGTGCAAGGCCGTTTAGTGATTTAAAAACAAACAGCAAGATTTTAAAAATCAATTCTATAATGGACCGGCAACCAATGTAAAGATGAAAAAATGGGTGTGATATGGTCCCGTTTCCGAGAACCTGTTAACAACTTTGCAGCGGCATTCTGGACAATCTGTAGTCATGACAGGGTGGACTGACTGATCCCTACATACCGGGAATTACAGTAGTCCAGATGAGAAGACACAAAAGCATGCATCACTCTTTCAAAATCACAAAACCCTCAGATGCAGATGTAGGCAAGCGCTCATGTGCCAAGTAACAACTGGCATCCCAAGTCGTAACTGTTACGGGGCTGACAAGACGTGAGACGTGCGGATCCATATGCAAGCTTTTATTGATAAGAGATGAGGTCTTAACAGGCAGGGTCGAACAATGGCAGACAGGTATATCATAGGCAATGCAAAGAGTCATCTAAAACGGGCGTGGGTCAGATGACAGCGAACAGTATCCAAAGGGGCTTGACAAGAGAGGTAATCCAAAATGTAAGCAATAGTCCAGGCAGGGGAAAACACAATCTGAAACAGGCAAGGCAAGGCAAGACTAAGAAAACTAACAGGGCTCTGTAGAGTAGCTAAAACTAGAACAGTGATAAATGCATACAATACTCGGCGATGACAGAGAGGAAGTCCAAGGTTTATAAAGCGTGTCTGATGGGATCAGCTGTGTAATCAGTGCAATGAGTGATTGGTGACAGCTGTGATCAGTACAATGGATGATGGGAATTGTAGTCTGGTGAAATGCAACAGTAGTGTTGTGCAGTGCAAGAGTCCATGTGATGAGCGGGTGACCTCTGGTGGTGAGTGAACGGAAGTGCATGGACAGGATTCGTGACAGTAACCAACCCTATGCCTCGTGTGAGTCAGATAATCTTTTATACCAAAAATGGGATTTAAAGACAGTACTCACGAGGAGGGTTGCAGCTGCTGTTCCTTTATCCTGAGTTTGTTTGAAAAAGAGAGAGAGAGAGAGAGGTTTATCTTTTTTTATTTCTGATGTTGGTACAGCCACAATCAGTTGTATTGCACTAGGGAAGCGAGCCAAAGTCCATGCGGACAATGAGGCTATGAAGAGAACAAAACTGGCCAGCACGGCAATACTACATATGGAGAGTCACTGTGGAAGGTCCAGTCTGAAAGGAGAAACTACTATCAGTGCAAAGACAGGACAGAGGTAGTTCTATAAGGAAACAAAGAAAAACCCATATGGGATTACCAGAAGTGAATCCCTAAATATGGGCCGCCAAGTTCAGCACAGGGGCTGACCGAATGGAGATGCAACACAAGAACTGAGCCTGGCTCCTCCACCGAGCCTGACAGCTGAAGAGTGCTGGAGAATTCACATATCCAGGGTTTGCCAGCTGACATGTACTTAAGTAAAAAGTACCCATTACTACTACTTGTTTTAGGGTCACGCTGATAACTGGACCTCACGTCATATTGACACATTAATGCAAAATAACTTGCATTTAATATTTTGTTAGCTAATGAATGTATCATGACTGAACAACCACCATGTAGAACAGGGGAGGACTGGGACAAAATTTCAGGCAAGGAAGTCTCACACTCATCCCGGCCATCCCATACACCCACAACAAATTCTGAAATCACGGATAACCCTTTTCCCTATTTTTCTTTTTTTTTTTTTTTTGGTATGGCCATCACATTTAAAAAAAGTTTTAAAACCTTAGGCTGGGGCCATGCAAAATAATTAAATGTTCTCTATTGAACTGCACCTTCACTTGCATTTTCCATTATATCTATCTACATCTCACTTTGTGTGTGTTTACTTTTTTCACTAATTGTCTTGTACCTGTCACTTTTCCCATCAGCCATCTACTGTTATGAACAAAACTGTCTCCACCTTGTTGCAAAACAACCACCTCGTTGTATTCTGTTTGCAGTAACATAACTTTATTTTAGTTCAATTTAAAGTATCACATTATGACCATGTGTTGTTGTTCTATCTTATAATGACTTAAATACTATATATTTAACTCTTTAAATTGCCTAAATGTCAAAATTAGAACATTAATAATTACATCATGACAATATCTTTAAAGAAAAATCCTAATACTGTATATGTTATTGCAATATCATGAGTCATATTTTCTCTTACCAAAATTATGGTTTATTACAGTAGAAGTTTGTATTTTTATTTTTAGATTGATTACAATCAGTTTTAATGTACAACCATAGTTTCACTACACATTTCATGGTTAGACTATAGTTAGTGTAGCAAAACCATGGTGTTTGTGGTTACCATCGTTTAACTAGTAACCATGGTTTTTGGGTTGTGTAAGGGTTGTGTTGTTATCTGCCCTAGCTCCCTCTACACATATTATAAAACGATATTTTATAACATTTGTCTGCTAAATTACTACTGTAACTTTACAGTAGATAATAATGATGTCCTTTATTATACAGTATTTTGAGTGACGATAGTAATTTAGTTTAGTTTACATTAGGCTATTATTAATGATCTGGCTGTTACTGCTAAGAGTTGCTAGCTGTTTAATTCTTAACTAAGTAAACAAACACAAAACTACAGCCTATTTACAAATGAAACTGACCTGCACTTGAAGTCATGAATAGGTCAGTAGTTTAGCCTCTGGTCCACTCCATTCTCGAGTCTCTTGCATTGATTACTCTGATAGAAACCGATAGAAACCTTCTGGCGGAGACGCGGAGCGCACGTGAGCCGAATCGCGTTCCCAGTCAAGAACCGATTCATGATGTATTATAGATTTGTTATGGAATGGTGATCCAACAAAACTAAAGTAACAAGCCTGGTTTGAAAATGTAAGAAATTACAGATATTTGTGTAAAAATGTAGGGAGTAAAAGTAAAAAGTATTCAGAAAAATAAATAGTGAAGTAAAGTACAGATACCAGAAAAATCAACTTAAGTACAGCAACAAAAGTATTTGTACTTCGTTACTTGCCATCTCTGTGTCCAGGTAAATGTGCAAGGCATGGATGGGACACAGCAACACAAGGGCTGATTCTGCCTCCTTCAAGGGTAAAATTTGCAAGTTCGACCAACTGGTTCCAGAAGGGAGTTGTGGGAACTTTATGCACATATCCAGGCCGGGGGCTCAGGACCATGAGAAAGAAGGCCGGCCAAAACTGATGGCATGTTTTGCGGAGCAAAAATGCTGCAGATCCCTTACCTCAATGTATGTGAGCAGGAGATGTATGTGAGCTTGTCTGGCTCAGCGGCTCAAAGGGACCTCTCTGCATGAAAGGACTACACTACAGAAATATTAGGAAGATGAATAGGCATGGCCTGGGACAATTTAGCCTCCAAGTGAGGTTTTGAAGATCTGTATGTGGGCGCCACTGCCAACTGTGCCCTTCCCCTGAGAAAGGAGGTCCTTCCTCGGAAGGATTTATCAGGGAGGGACTGTCACAAGGAGCATCAGGTCCAGGTTGGCCTGTAAGGAGCAACCATCAAGTCCTGCTCCACGTCCTCCCTGATCTTGCACAAGGTGTGTGCAAGGAGGCTCACAGGGGGGATGTTATGTTCTCTCAAATGAGTTGTTTGATAATGCATTGAGTTAGTGTTCAATGATGCATTGAGTTTGATTGTGCTGAAAGCATTCTGTCATGCCTGACCAATGTAGGTGTTAGTTTACTGGGGTCTGGGAAAAGGAGATAAAAATAAGAGATAAGTTGATGCTACTCGCTGTTCCTTATCAAACACAACAGGGGATAACGCATACTTGCCTAAGTCATGCATAACGCCTGTTTTCGCACATGCTCCATCTGCAGTGCGTATGCAGTCCGTGTGCGTTACATATGCGGTGCAGAAGCAGCACAGACTCATTGTGCTTTCACACAGGACGCGTTTGCAGTCCGCTCCTGATCCGCGGCTGTTTACCACAAACACAACATTTATCCATTAATTTGATTTCAAATCCAAACATTGTTGGCCTATACTGAAAGTGCTTTTTCAGCATTGTGATCCTCTTTTATCACAGTACAGTTACACAATCTTTCATAGACATATTCACGCTTAAACTCAATTCAAATAAATAACGTATTAAATGCATTTGGCTTCTAGATTTGTATATTAAGTTGCTCAAGCAAGAGGAAACACATTTAAATACAGCATATAGCCTACTTTTCACAAATATTTTAAATGAAAACTTACCACTGACAGAAACAGTGGCTCTCCTGCCTTTTACATTTAAATCTTTATTACAAACAGTCCCGCAGGTCTTAAAGAACTTTGTTTTTCCTCCACAAGACACAAGTGCATATGTTGCCTTGTTTATCTAAAAGTGCACTTTTATTTGTTTTAAACCTAGCCAAAAAGCCTGTGAAACACAGTAGACTTTAATTATATCTATTCATTGTGAAATTACTACATTTCCATGTCAATTCATGTTCATTTTTACCGCGAACAAAGCGCTGTCACTTTAATTCAGCGTGTGCAGCACAGCAAAAATAGACTCGGTGCAGAAATGATCTCTGCACTGCTGCAGACGCACCGCTTCTGGAACGCACTGCCGGTGTTGTGCCCATTTTAGACCCCCTGCCAAATTATTACCCCTCTTGTTGAAATCTCTATCTGAATGCCTAATCCTAACCCCTCCCCCACACCTAACCCTAACACCTACCAATACTAGGGGGGTAATAATCTGGCAGTGTAATAACTGTGTTTGGTCATGAAGCACTGCAGTGGAGAGTGAAGAACGCAGAGGTCACGGTCCTCACGTACAGTATGACTGAATGCTGCTGCTGGACACAATTACTGTAGTGCACAACACTGAGTGTGCTTGACTGAGAAAACCGCTGTTTGTGAGGGCAGAGTAAGCTACGACTGAAATGGTATACACAGATTTTTAATGTGTGAAAAAAGTCTCTTATTTTTTATTTATTTGATCAAAAATACAGTAAAAATTTGAAAAATTATTACAATTTCATATAGCTGTTTTCTAGGTGAATATCTGTTAAAATGCCATTTATTCCTGTGATCTGACTTTTCAGCATCATTACTCCAGTCTTCAGTGTCACGTGATCCTTCAGAAATCATTCTAATATGCTGATTTGCTGCTCAAGAAACATTTCTGATTATTATCATTGAAAACAGTTGTGCTGCACAATATTTTTGTGGAAACCATCATACATTTTACTTTCAGAACTCACAAATGAACAGAAAGTTCAAAAGAAAAGCATTTGTTTGAAATAAAAAATATCAATGCATCTCTATGAAGCTTGAAAAAAAGGTGTTTTTTTTCATTTAAGATTTTTCCGTCTTAAATTTGGGTTCCTCACACAGAGCATCTTTAGAAGACTTGTAACATAACAATATCACACCTTTGGTGTAGGATTTACTTTGAAACAATTTTCCTTCAGAAATTTGCAGTAAATTTGACAAAAATAAGCAAGTAACACATTGAATTAAATGTCAAAATTTGAAAATAAAGATAGTATTTTCCTATAAGATATTTACAGTGTAGTGTATATACTTTTATGGTGCTTCTTAGAGCAGTTTTCTGATTTTAAATCTACAAAGTAGTTTAGTATCTTAGTAGTTAAGGTCACTGATTATTAAAGCACATTTTACAAGAAAATTCTATTTCAGTTTTTCTACTTTCTACTTACTACTAATTTCAGTTCAGTGTGTTACTTGCCATTTCATTGTAATTAACTGTGAATTTTACTCGCAATTTTTCAGATTTTTTTTTTCAACAGTGTAACGTACACATAAACCTAAAACCATAGACATACTGCAACTATAACACTCAACTCACATTTTGCTTTCATCTGGTCTGCCTATATTAATATGTTGATTATGTGTGTTTGTAAATATACAGTGCAGGTGTGTGCAGTGAGTCTCACAGCTGCTGTTTCACTGAACAGATCCAGGGAAGGAGAGCGTCTGATTTATGGCCCGCTTCACTCATCAGGAGCTGATGTTCTGGTCTGTTCTGTTCTGTTCTCTAATGGCCCGATCCAAAGCTTCTCATCTCTTCCTGCCTTGCTCAACAGTTTATGAAATGCCCTCCTGTATCAATCAGACCTGTTACTGACAGACAAGCAAACAACATCAACTCACAACCACACGGCTTTTCAGATTTTCAAATAGTTGTATCTCAGCCAAATATTGTCCGATCCTAACAAACCATACATCAATGGAAAGATTATTTATTCAGTATGAATAAATAATAAACCTTATTTTCATATAAATCTGAATTTCAAAAACTGACCCTTATGACTGGTTTTGTGGTCCAGCATCACATTTATGTTCCCATGAAACACATGACGGGATCACAAAGAGAGGAAAATGTTATTGCTCATAAATTCCTTTCATTGCTCAGGACGAAACATTTTTGAATGAATGAATGAAATCAATAAATAATATTAAAATGTACAATTCTAAGAAATGTTTATGAATAAATATATAAACTAAAATTATAATATTAATTATTAAATACATTTTTGATGTCTGTCTTAAACACCATTAAACAGAATGACTGAGGGAAATCATTACAGTGTCTTGTCTGCATTGTGTGAAAAAACTCACTAGCTGGCTGAAGAAACACCAAGATCTTCAGCATGATTTTTTTTCTCGATTACACTTGTTTGAATAAACACCCAGCGGGCGTCTGAACACACATTTAAAACGGTTTAGGACAGTTATTTTGCGTTGGGTTTGTTTCTCCTCTGAGGTTTCTGATTAAAGCAGATATTATCTGAGGAGAAGATTCCCTCCAGAGACGCGTCCTAATGGATTTCATTGAACGACGGATCGCTGAAATCTTTATCGGCCTAATCACAGTCAAGTTCATTAAGAGACGGTGCTCCATCAATTAGTACAAGATTGCCAAACAGATAAACAAAGCAATTAAACTTTAATTATTTGATAGTGGCTTTGTGCAAACAATTTCCTCTTCTGTGTCATGTGTGAAATAATATCATCCACTTACATTTGAAATAAAACCCATTTAATCAGGCTGATGTTTAAATCTAATAGAATTTCTCCGGAGTTATTGGCTTTGTACAGAAATAAAGAATGTTGATTTGTTGAATGCTTCTGAGCAAAATGAATCAGAATGTGTTTCTGTGTGACTTCATTACAGCGATGCTCATTTTAAAACATTTCATTTTCACAAATATGACAAACGCCAAACGCCAGTGGAGCAGAAAGATAAAACACAGCAAACGTGCAGGTTTGTAACGACATGAGGGCGAGTAAATGATGCACGATTTACATATTTGCCAGCAAATGATAGCAGGAAAATAATATGAGAGACAGAAGAGACCTGTAGAGCTCAGATGTTCAAAGACGGTTGCCATGGCAACAGGGCATTCGGACACTAGGGGTCGAAGGTCAAAGTTCAGCATAAAAACCCTCCAGCTGTGCGAGTGTGAAGTTCATATTCAGACACAAAGAAACAAGAAGATTCACCTACAACTATATCAACCACGGCTTTACAGTAAGTTATTCCCTTTTATTTATTTATTTATACATTTTTTTCCCCACAGCTGATTTAAAATTTTGAAGGACATCAAATACATTTTTTTTTTTGGAGGGAATTAAATGAAATTTCAACCTTTTTTGGGGAGCAGGGGAATTAAGGACAAAAGTATATTTTAAAAAACTGTAAAATTATTGATTTTATGAACACTGATTTTAAATTATTTGAGAAAATGAAATGTCAATGTTTTAAGTAAATAAATAAATAAATATTTTATAACACCTGATTAATTAAATGGCAACATTATATGCACAAAAATAAACAAATAAATGCATAAATAAATTAATTGATTAATACATATTAATATTTAATTTTGAAAATTTCAAATAAGTGCCTCAGCCAATGCCATGCAGTTCACATCCCATTTTACTATAACAATCTGAAAAATGATTTATTTTATGAAACCTGATTTAGAAAATTTAAGAAAATTAAATGTTTTTAATAAATAAATAAAGTTTTAAACTACTACTACTAATAATAATAATAAATAAACAAAATAAAGTGCCTCAGCTACTAATATTAACAAAAAAATACAGATTATTCAACAACTCAAACACCATGAAACACAAAGTGATAATGTTGGGAATGAACTGAAGCTCTTAATGAACACGTCTGGAGCTCATCAGCCTCCTCGTACGACTTTAACACTCACTAATCGTCGTCTCCAATGAGCCGCTCAAAACATAAATTGGTCATTTTTTCCTCATCATCATTTCCGTTCCTCTCATGGTGCTTCACGTGAACCTGAGGAGATACAGAGCCGCGAAACACAAGCGGTTAATTAATTTACCGGCCTGAAATGAGTCTCATGCATAATTAATGCAATAAAAGTCGTGGGTATCACCGTCATAAATGATGGAGGACGGTGTTTCTGGAGGGGAATGATCTGGGCGTCTGCGAGTTTCTTCACTGAAAGGTGCAGATTTATAAAAACTGTTTCTATTTGTCCTGACTTTTAAATCAGCAACTTCAACATTCTCGACATTCTTCACATTCCGACTCATTTTGCCAGCACAGATCACATATTTTGCTCCACCATCTGATTGACATGTAAAGTGACCAATCACAGTCCACTTTGTTTTTTGCCCAAAATATTGCGCAACTGTTTTCAACATTGATAATAATCAGAAATGTTTCTCGAGCAGCAAATCAGAATATTAGAATGATTTCTGAAGATCATGTGACACTGAAGACTGCAGTAATGATGCTGAAAATACAGCTGCATCACAGAAATAAATTATGTTAACAGATATTCACATAGAAATCAGCTGTTTTAAATTATAAAAATATTTCCCTTTTTTTTTTTTTGCTGTATTTTTGATCAAATAAATGCAGCCTTGCTGAGAAGAAGAGACTTCTTTCAAATACGTCTTTGAACGCCAGTGTAACTCAAACAGTTCTGCTCAAGAATAACTAGTTTATTTGCTAATAAGTGTTTTAAAACACTGATTAGAGATCTGAATCTCACTGCAGAAACCCATTCATAAACACAACTTTGTTTCCAGGCAGAAGTGTAAAGTTGTGTAAATCCAGCCAATCAGATTAGAGCTTGACTAATCATGAAAGTTTCCATTCAGCTGTTCAAAAAGCATCAGATGGACTAATTGTTCCCTGAGATAAGCTCTTTCTCGTTAAACCCCACCATCATCTTCATCACCTTCAGCAGCAGCAGCAGGACTCAGTGGATTGTGTGAGTTTGATCGGTCTGATCGAGCTCGGAGTCCATGATAAGACTAACAAATTCATTAGGCCACTAGTCGATACACAAACACACACTCAGAGAGACATCGATCACAGACTGACATCATGCTGATGATTGAGCCGAGCATCATGGGAAACACAACAGACTCACTTCACTTCATTCATTCATGTTTCTGCTCTTTGATGTTTAAAGAAAAGGTCTTTCATCTAAATACACTCGCTCCATCTCTGAAATGATTTGCTTTTCAGCTGATGTCACGGTAAAAATAACCATAAATAGCTTGTTTTAATGTAGATGCTATTCATTTTAGATTTTATTTTTATATTTTCAGTTTTAATTTTAGTTAAAATTTTAGTAATTTTGTTGGGTTGTACTGTCACCCCCCCCCCGGTGAGAAAACCGTTTATTTCAGTTTTCACTTGTGAAGTAGATTCACGTTTCAAGGTGCTTTAGAGCAAAAAGGAGAGTCTCATCTAACGACAGAGAAACTCTATTTAAGAGCTCAGCGGCGGCTAGAAACAACTAATTAACTCCCGCAGCACCTCTTCATTTAACTGAGTAAATATAGAGATGAACGTGATTGTTTTCTTGATTGCACACGAAAGTTTCAACAAAATGACCTCAAAAAAAAAAAAAATTCAAACAAAGGGCTGAAGATCTTACAAATGAATTCATATATATATATATATATATATATTAATATATAATATAATATAATATACAATTTTGGAAGGAATCTGAAGAAATTCCAGTGAAATGATGAAATGCCATTTTTAAAATAAATAAGTTAAAAGATCAAAGTATAAGAAAGTATTTATAAAAGTATTTTAGGAAATCTAAAAAAAAATTAAATAAAACGAAAGTCAATATTTTACATACATACATAAATCACGTTAAAGGATAAAATACGTGTATAAAATAAGGTGAGAATAGATCTTTTATATAATAATTATGTAATGTTTAAAATAAGTGCCTCAGTTGTTAAAGTTCATATCCCATTTAACATAATCTGAAAAAGTGTGCACTTAATGAAAATAAAACAGGGCAGAACTTTATTTTATCCTTTTATTGAAATTGTTTGGATTTTTCTGATGGTGAAAGTGCGTTGAAGTTGATTCATAAATAAAAAAGATTGATGATGTCAACTGAGAAGAAAAGTTTTATACTGAATGCCGGCAAGTTTTTACATTTGATGAAGGATTATGAAAACAAACGTCTATTTCTTTAGAGAAACAGCAATAATCATTCATAATATGACCAGAAGCATGAAATAAAGTAAAGAGAATCAAAGCACATCTGCTGTTGATTTCTACAGAATAAAAAGACACACAGGTCTGAAAAGACATGAAGGAGAGAAAATAAAGTAAAGCATTGATTTCCAAGTGAATTATTGCTTTCACAAGCTTACATTTCTTGAGAATCCTTCGGTCTTCTCCACCGGATCTAACGTTCATCTGCTGGAATATCAATAAATATCAATGAGCGGCTGCCGTGAACAAAGCCCTTCGCTAAATGCTCTGACATTTCCCAAGGATTCGTCGCTCTGTGATGTTTCTTACAAGACAATGGAGGTGTTTCTGTCGATACTGTGACGCATCCAAGGACAGACCAACATCCAGAGATGAAGAACGTGTTTCAACAGCACATACATCAATAATGCACAAAACTGGACTGGTTCATGCACACAGACTGAGATCTTTCTCCAACACGGGACTTATTTCATGAACGTGGGCCTGAAAATATACAGATTTTACTTTTTGTGTCTCTTTTGATCACAGATTTTCAGTTTTTAGAGGGAGGGATGCATCCTTCCCATGGGAATGTGTACAGAATTAGTCATTTTATAGCCTAGGAATGGTATATCACAATATACATCATGCAATTTTTCTCTTGGAAGTCTGACTGATCAGTGGAAAAAAAGCTAGTATTATGAAAAAAAAAAAAAAACTAATATCATAAATGTTCAGTGTTTTAATTCTGGATGAGACACTTTCAAATTCACTGTAAAACAGACATGAAATAGAATCAACAAAAACTTTTTAAACAATTTTTAGTATTTAAAATAAAGGTGAAATAAAATATTAGATTAAAATCTTGAGGTAATGCCAAAACTGATATAAAAATAAAAAAATTATATATATATAAAATATATTTTTATTTCTGTTTTAGTAATTTTAGTGCTTCAACAGAAATATAAAAATAAAATAATAAATATTTAAAAATAAAATAGTTTTGTTTGTTTTTTTCCCATGTTATAAATAAACTAATAAATAAATTTAAGTGATAAACTACCTTAAACGAGAAAAAATAATAATAATCAGCATTGTTATGGAAAATGAGACATGATTTAAAATGTTTGCTAAAAATATCTACTGTTTTTTTGTTTTTTTTCCAGAACATGAAGATATTAAATTCAGTGAAATAAAAATATTTTTTTATTTAAAAAATGAGTAAAATGTATTATATTAGTAAAATTAAATATTTTTGGAGAATGAAATAATACTGCTTTATTTTTAAAATAAAGATGCATTTCTAGTTCAAACAGTTGAGTTTCAGTGTTTCATAATGACAGAAATGGCTAGAAAATAAGTATGGAAAATACAAAACACTCTTTAAAATGTTATATATATATATTTATATCTGATGCATTTTTCCATTTCTCTTTGAGTTCAGAAGAACATGAAGATTGTCAATAGAGTTGTTACTTCAAAGCATCAAGGTCTTGTTTTATGATTTGATGTTCTCTTTGAAAATCTCTCTCAGATAAATAATCCCATCAAACGCACCGATGCTAATAATAATGCCACGCATTTGTAAACATGTCAGTCAGCATTTGTTGCTGGAAAAACAACATTGGTTACAAATTAATTGATAATTCAAACGCATAGTGATTTACATGAAAGTCATTTATGTTTATGAATGAAGCGTTTTGAAAAGATGATGATGTGAAATTTCTAAACTTTCTATTCATCTGTGAATCCTGAAAATTAAAATGCATCACAGTTTCCACAAAAATATCATGCAGCACAACAGTTTCCAACATTGATAATAATCAGAAATGATTCTTGAGCATATTAGAATGATTTCTGATCATTCTATGCTTATAAATAAAGGAAAAACTACACGATGAAACCTCCCAAACTCAGGTCATGTGGATTTATTTATGAGCTTATTATTTATGGATACTGTATAAGAGAGGCATCTCCAAACACCCTAAACACATTCATGCCCTCGAGAAACTTTGTTGAAGTTCAGAAAGTCAAGAAGTGTGTGAGATTTATACAGACTGAGGAGCTCATGATCGTCCCGCTCTTATGCATCTGCATTATTTATGCATACAGTCGCAATACATGCGGTTTGCGGAGAACATGACTTGTACTTTTCTGCTGTAAGTTGTGAAGGGCTTGATTTCCCAGGAGAGCCGTTTGGTCTCTGCTCCTGCGTTTGCTCGTTGAGGAAAAGGCTCGGGGAGAAATGGTTATCTGCTTCCATAAAACGAGCATATTGTTATTTTCTCTTGAAGGCTATTAAAATAGACGCCGTTTCAAAAGCATAATTACAGTGCAGTGATTGACTACCGTGCATTTAAAGCAGCTCTTTGCTCATAAAAATCATTTTAGCTGCTGTTTCACAGCAGGAATAATATTTGGCCTTCGACTCGGTTCCTAAAAGTGTAAACCCAGGCTGATTAAAGGCTAAGTGAACATCTCTGATCGCTTTAACTTCAGATGTCACACTCACAAAAAACAACCGCTGCAAAAAAACAAGCACCAATCTATGGAAGCACATTTCTGCTACATTACAAAATAATAATAATGAGATTTAAAAAACTGTAAATTTTGAAACAAGAAAGTGAAAAACACGCCCCTAAAAACTCATAAGTACGACATACTAAGTAATAATGAGATAACAAAATCTAAATTTTAACAAAAAAACATTTATAAGATCATCTAAGTCATAATTCTGAGACAAAAAAGACATTTATCATATTAAGTCATAATTATGAGATAAAAAGAAAAAATCATAGCCTACTTCAGTAAATCAGAATTATAAGAATCAAAAGTCGAATTATGAAATAAAAAGTCAAAATGACGACACTAAAATGTCATAATTAAGAGATAACTTGAAATTATGACAAAACATAAGTATCACACATAATTATGAGATAAAAATTCAAATTTCAAAAGTAAAAAAATGTGCATTTAGTTTTGACTTAAAAAGATTTAGTAGTTTTGATCAGGACTGAGGTTGATTAATAGATTTATGCAAAAAAATTTGAAAAAAAATATTCATCTGATACATTTTTACAGCAGCTTAATTTAGTGGATGTTTTCATCCCGAACATAACGAAAGGGTAGTGAATTTGCCCACAGCGTATTGTTGAGTTTTTGAAAATTTTCAAAGCATTTTCCCAAAATATGCGTCGAAATAAGACTTGTCACCAAAAATCATTCCATTTGCTGAAACACAGAGAAAGTTGTGGCCAAATTAAGACTCAACAGCACCCCATAGTGGATGAAAACGTCCCCAACAGTACATAAGGGTTAATTATTTTGGCATATACAATAAAAAGTTACAATTATGACATCTTAATTATGATTATGAGATAAATCATCCAAGTAATAATTATGAAATACAACGTCTAAATTATAACATAAAAAGTTGAAATACAACAAAACTGACTTTTTATCTCATAGTTATTTCATTCAATTTTGACTTCTCATAATTAGACTTAGTATGTTACAATTTTGACATCATTTTCATGTCATAATTATGACACAAAATCATAAGTGTGACACACTAAGTCATAACTATGAGATAAAAAGATACAATTTATTATTATTATTATATTATTATAATAATTAGAAGGATTAGATTTCAAATTGGTTAACTATTGTTTAACATTATTGAACAGCCTGTGCAGCATAGAAGATATCATCATTAAAATAAATTTTTTTGGAAATATTGTTCTTTTTCTTTTTCTAAACATGCACTGATGAATCATTCAAAATAAGAGCAGAAACACTAATTAAGAAAGCAAATGCAGTGTGTTCTTTATTGCTAGAGGACGTATAAGCGAGCATCAGCAGATGTGTGTGTGCAGTGCTGGTCTGTAACCGCTCTCACCGTACACATCTTAAACATGTTACATAAGCCACACATCTGCGTTATATAACCGATATGAATAATAACGCAGGGAGGTGAGGGGGTACAGAAAATGCAAATAATGTCTGCAGTGACTGCTGGAGTCTGAATGTAAAGCTGCTTCTGTAAAACACTCACATCTGAAACACTCTTCACACGCGGCTGAAAACAAATACAGACTGAGAAAATATCATATAGCTTTATGGTACAAATATATATTAAAATATTGGTAAACACTTTACAGAAGGTCCCATAGTTAATGCTTTAGCCAGCATGAACTAACAATATGATGACATAATTATGATTTTCATGTCATAATTGTGGCTTGTAATCTCATGACTTTATCATACCAAGTCAAATTTATTACATAAATGTTAAAATGATAACATTGAAAAAAAGTCAATACTACATTGAGTCAATTGACATCTACGTTATAATTATGAGAAGAAAAAGTCACAATTATTGCATGAAATGAAATTATGGCAAAAGTCAAAATTTTTTTTTTATGTCATAATTAACAAAGAATTAATAAATCTCAGGAATATGTCAATGTTTTAGAAATATAAACTTTAAACATTAATTATCAAAAAATATATACATTTTAAAAATGATAAATTTATTTATTAGTTCACAGTGCATTAATACAACTTTTCATTTTAATAAGTATTAGTAAATGTTTAAAATTAACATTAAATAATAATATAGACGTCAATGTTTGCTTGTTTAGTTATAATGTTAACAAATCATGTAAAGTGTAAACTGTATATTAAACTATGAGTGATTTATTAAGGGGGGAAAAAAATGCTGTTTTTTTTTTCAAAGGAATATTAGTAAATGTTGAGATAATAAATGTGTCGCGTTAAAGAAGCTTCAGCGTCTGTCATGCATGTATTATTTCTGCTGATGACACACGTCCTCGACGCTGAAAGCTTTCTTCGTTTCATAACTCATAAGTCAAATGGCACGTCGATGTTTCTGCAGAAGCCTGAGACACAGCAGAGCGAGCGTTCGTGTCTGTAAACATTCATCACTGATGTACAGTGTGTGGGAGGAACATCGCTTCTGCTTCACATTATGAGCAACTCAAACTGCAAGAACACATAATGCTCATGAGATCCACATGTGACGTTATAAACACTAGGTCTGCTTCTCCTCATCAGTCTGGAAGGTTCATCAGATCAGAAGCTCTCGCTTCAGAGAGTCAGATATATAGAGATGAACACTGATGGAGCAGAAGACGCAGATTTACACCCGTAATTCTCCACACAGACATATGTGACCCTGCACCACAAAACCAGTCCTAAGAGTCAGTTTTTCAAAATTGAGATTTATACATCACCTGAAAGCCCAATAAATAAGCTTTCCATTGATGTATGGTTTGTTAGGATCGGACTACATTTGAAAATCTGGAATCTGAGGGAGCAAAAAAAATCTAAATATTGAGAAAAATCGCCTTTAAAGTTGTTCAAATGAAGTTCTTAGCAATGCATATTACTAATCAAAAATGAAGTTTTGATATATTTACGGTAGGAACTTTACAAAATATCTTCATGGAACATGATCTTTACTTAATATACAAATGATTTTCAGCATAAAAGAAAAATGTATAATTTTGACCCATACAATGCATTGTTGGCTATTGCTACAAATATACCTGTGCTGCTTATGACTGCTGCTGTGCTGCCGGGACACAGATGGTCTAAACACGCTAAGAGCTCGAGAGCCGAGGTGACTCACAGACGAGAGGCTTTAATGATGACGGGAATGAAAGCACTAGTCATTATTAAAGCAGACATGTCGAGACTAACACTGACCTCGCTCTACTGTCAGAACTCAAAGAGCAAAAATCAGTTATACTCGTGGTATATCTCAATTAACACGAGTTTATAAAAAACAATTATTCCTAATTATATTTTATATTTCTAATTATATTTTTTGCTCTAATATACTTAAATATTACTATAAAATGTTATTATTATTATTATTATTATTATTTATTTACTAATAATGTTATGTATAAATTTCATTATAAAAGTTACACATATATAGTAATATTGCTATATATATATATATATATATATATATATATATATATATATATATATATATATATATATATATATCACTTTATTAATTCTATATATTCACTTTTATGATAAGTATTCATTCTAATTAATTATACCACATTTATATACCTATTCTTAACTGTTTTAATTCATTTTAAATGAATTTTTAAATCATTTTAAAAATGTTTAAATTCCTTGTTTTTACTGTTGTGATTATTTTTATGATCACACTTAATTACCACCGTGTATGAAATGTGCTATATAAAATTATTAAATTTTTATTTTAATTTTAATTTACTAATTTACTTTAATGACACATTATAATATTTTTTAATATTTGTATTATTTACTTTTATATAAACATTTTAATTACTTTTATATACTTAAATATATATTGTATATGGCCAGTTTTGCATAGGACCTTTATTAATATGAAATAATATGTATAAAGTTCAAATGCAATATATATCTATATGCAATACCATATTTTTTTCTTACCAGCTGAAAGTACTATTATTAAAAGCACAAAATGTATGTGAAAGCACTGTTTGGAAAGATCAGTGTCATAAAGCACAGTTTCTAGTCTGTGTGGTCAAACCGTCCTTTTGTCCTCAAGCTTTACAGCCGTTTTTATCGCCGTTTTTTAATGACTTACATTACAGCATCTGTTAATATAAAGATCATGCATGCAAAATTTCATGCGAAAGGTGTGTGCATTTCATAGCTGGTTATTAAGATTTGATGTGGAAATATAAAGCAGCTTCCCTGTCACTGGACCAAAGGCCCAGACTATGAATATTCACGCTTTCCCAGCTTTATTAATGAGGAAGACGAGCGCCTGACCTTTATCATCTGACAAGCTCGTGATAGAAATCTGTGTTTTAATGTCATTCAGAAGCAGAAACATACATGCAGGTATTATTTACTTACAGAAATCAGGTCTAGAGATAAAGCTGGAGGGAAATACTCCTGCTGTTCAGCATTAGAGAACTAGTTAATGTTCCTGTGGCTTTCTGCCGCTCTTCTGAAGCATTAACAGGTCATTCAAAAGCAATTACCTTTTTCATCTGAACTTTAGAATGAAATGTCAGGATCTCATTGTACATTAAGCTAATGCACGCATACTGCTGCTGTCATTATAATCCAATCCCTGATCCTGATGGGAAAATATAAGTCAGAAACTTTAACCAGTTTGACCTGGGACACTCAGAGCTGTTCATATGAGACCAGCATATATATATATATAGTGTTCTGGAAGAAAAAAGGGTGATAAATAATGACCTGTTGATCAGCGGCAAAGGCTGCATGAGAAGGCTGGATCTGACCTGAATGTCCAGACGTGGCAGAGGTCATCATATATATATATATATCGATTGTAGTCGAGCGTGGTCCGGTTTGCACCTTTAAATAAAAAGCATAAGTCAATTTCCTCAGCGATGCGGCAGCGACATGAAAGTTTAATGCTGCAAACGTCCGGCACAAATACTGCTGTGCAATCTTGTGAAAATTTAATGCCAATCTCCTCCCGACAACCCAGACACAATGTGACTTTAGCCGTTCGGCTTTCTGCTCACTTTCCTCACGTCCTTGAGTTTCCTTCTGCAGCAGAAAGACGCAGCAAAGTCCTTCATTCATTCATTCATTCATTCAGATCATCAATGACACGCCGCAGGTGTTTGACAGAAGACGCTGCTGGTCAGTGTTGGGCAGTAACTAGTTACTAGTAACTTAATTACTGTAATATTATTACTTTTTGCAGTAACTAGTAGTGTAACTAATTACTAATAAGATTTCAGTAATAATATTACAGTTATTTTCCATAAAACAGCTTAGTTACTTAGTTACTTTAGATGCCTCAACCCCGCTGATTTAAAATCCAACAATCAAATAATTCATGACTCGCGCATGCATGTGATGTCCCCGGTGCAGCAGGCAAGCTTGGAATATGGAAAAGCTTACAGTCAGCAGATAAAAATATTGCATTATATTGATTTTGTCAGGAAAAAAGATGATCTGAAGACTGATGTGTAAGTTGCGACTTTACTTTACTCTGGCATTACATCCCTCTGATCAGCATGTGCTACATTATACTACTATGATTAAAAATCTTTGGAGGAAAATTAAACAGTTTCTTAAAAACTTATGTGATTTGATAAAATACATAATGAAATATAATCATATATGTGTAACGGAGAAATTCCAATTCAAGCTACACATGACAATTAATGAGATTAATACCACACTTCTTCTTGAATGTCACTATCAGTCACTATCGAGTGTTTGTAATAACTTCTGACTGCGATCCAGTGTGGATTTTTGTCAAATGATGAGCCAGAAATATGTTGTTAGTAACATTCTAGAAGAATTTTATCTGGAAGATACACAGTTACAGCTTCTGTGGGGCGTGAAGAAAAAGTAATGTAACTAGTAGTGTAACTAATTACTGTTGCCAGAAAGTAATAAGTAAAGTAACAATATTACTTTTGAAAGGAGTAACTAGTAATGAGTAATATATTACATTATTTGAGTAACTAGCCCAACACTGCTGCTGATACAGAAAACCATCAGAAAACAAAAACCAATTAGTGACAAAAAATATATATTATTTCATATTAAATTATATATTAAATTAAATGAATATATATTTTATATATTATATAGATTCATATTATATATTATTTATATTTTTTAACAAACATGAATATGTTTGCCTAAGATTATTTTAATGATATTTAAGCACCTCACTTTGTTTAGGCCCACCTAATTCTCTTAACTGCAATGTGAAAAAATTAAAATGATAAACTACTTTCATTGTTAAATAATACTACTTAATAAATATATAAAATGAAGTATTACTAAATGAAGTGTATATATAATAAATATATAATATAAATATAATGTTATATAATAAATATTATATTATATTATATTATATTATATTATATTATATTATATTATATTATATTATATTATATTATATTATATTATATTATATTATATTATATTATATTATATCACTCTGTAGGTTATATAACCATGTATTTCTATGTCTTTAAAAGGCTTTTGTCTTCCAAACACATTAAAATGCACAAATTCATGAATTAACAAATTTTTCATTTTTTTTTTTTTTCTCATCTGATCCTCTTTCACCTAAAATATTTACTTGAAGGACCCCTGAGATTTTAAAATGAATATTTAATAATTAACTATCACATTTGCATTTTCATGGTTCTCTGACGTAGGTTATAGTCACATGACATGCAGGTGAACAAATAAAATATTTAAAATAAGTTTTATTTATTTATTTTTTAGATTGATTTTATAATTACTTATTTTAATTTAATATTTTTACTTTCATTAAACTCATAAACTCCCTTCAGTTCCTTCACAAACCCCAGTTTGGGAAACCTTGACGTACTATAACGTTTAATGCAATTCATGTTAATAACAATGAATATATATTTTCTTACTCTTCGTGTTTTTATCAATATGGTAAAAGATTACTTAAATAAATGTGATAAACGAGTTAGGTCAAAAGGAATCTAAAAGTAGTCTGATTATATTATCTGAAATGTGTAATGTAATTGGATTATGTTACTACTATTTTTTGTCGTGTAATTTGGAATCAGTAACGGATTACAATCTGTGAGTAATCTACCCAGCTCTGTAAACCTCAGATCCTTCATGTGCCACGTTCCCGTCCTGTGAACGGACAGAAGGAAAGCTGTATCTGTGAGACTGATGAAGAGCCGTGCATCTGTCCGGTCTGCACTCACACACTCCATAGATCATTCATGAGGAAATCATGAGTCCCTGTAAAACAGCCCATAAACACGTCTGATCTCGTCCCAATCATCTCCTCCGTCCTCTCAAGGTCACAAACTCCTCCTTCATTACAGTCTGTGTGTGCTGAGTCACTGATAAAAACACGACGTGACAGAGTTCAGAGCGAGAAAGAAGTGTGACGCTGAGAGATCACAGATAGGAGCGAACTACACTTTTACAATTCCAGTGACGCTGACCTGTGCAACACTCGCCACTTGGTTCCTGTGCAGCTGCTGTTCTGTGTTTTTTAACATGTTTCCATGCCATCACTGTAGTAGTAGTCTAGGCGGTTGTTTTGGCACTGCTATGTGTTCTGGTTGGTTGCTAGCGTTTTAGTGCACCAGTACTGTAGTGGTCGACCGATGTATCGGTTTTGCCGATTAATCGGCACCGATAGTCACCAATAAGCAAGGTAAGCGCCGCTTAGGCCCCATCTGATATTGGCGAAACATATTTGGCCAACGCTCCAGAGTGTATTTGTGTTATGGAGAGCCTCAAATGTTCACTCACCGCTCAAAATGCCGAGTTTTTGTCAGGTAGATATGTAACGTGTAGATACGATGTAAATAAGAGATTTATTGTGCAGTGCAGACAGCTTCATCATCGGTTGACCTCTAGTTAACATCTCTAATACACATAAAACTAAGTAGAGTAAATCCAGTCATATATGAGCACAGTCCTCAGTCCAACACACACTTTCTTCACTAAGCGGTCATTCTGGGTAATCTCAGCGGCTCGTGTGTGGTAATGGTGCCATCAGTCAAGGCGGCCAGTGGCATGAAGTCTTTCCGCTCACGTAGAGAGCCAGACGAGAAGGTTACGGGGCCGTCTTAATTGTCTTAATGTGCCGGTGACTGACCTATGATATGGAGCGGGTGAAGCGAGGTAAAGGCCGCCGTTATGACACAGCAATCTGCAGCCATTCGTCATGTTAGACACAGATGCATCCTCGTCACCCGCCGCCGGTTCGCCTCAGATCACCCCGACAGGAGTGACGCTGATCCGTCCTGATGGATGTTTGTCCCTCCATCACAGACGCAGATCTTTCCACAAGACGCCTGTGTCCAAACAAAAAGACAAAAAAAAAGGAGATTTGTGCACTTAAGGGAGCAGCACAACCAAACAATGACAATTCTGTCACTGTCATTCTTTCACTTTGTGAAACATACAAGCAGACGTTTAGCAGAATGTTCATGCAGTTCTTTTATATAAAAGTCTTGTAGATCGAACAGTAAAGCATGCTGGCAGCATTGTCATGGGTTCGATTCCCAGTGAATGCATGAACTGAAAACATATATACATTGATTGCAATACAAGTCACTTTGGATAAAAGCCAAATATATGAATGTAAATATAAAATGCAATGAGAACAAATATTGTTAAGCACTTTAAAAATACCATAATTATCCTCTGCAGTGAATGGGTGCCGTCAGAATGAGAGTCCAAACAGCTGATAAAAACATCAGAATAATCCACAGCACTCCAGTCCATCAGTTAACATCTGGAGAAGACCAAAGCTGAAACAAATAAACAAACAGCATTAAGACGTTTTTAACTTCAAATTGTTAATTAATATTCATCTAAAAATAATAACATGAATACAAATGTATATTAATGTAAAAAAATAATTTAAAAATCACCCTCTGGTAAAGCATGTCTATATTAAATATTAATGTTAAAATATGAATCAATTGACATTTAATTATTTAATTTCTTATTTAATATTAAATAATTAATATGTTGTAATATTAATTACAATTATCATTAATTGTACATTAATAATACTATTCATAATTGTTTAAATATTATTCATCATTATTAATAATTAAATAATTAAATTAATATTACTATCAAAAATCACCCATTTGTATCTTAATATTAAATATTAATGTTAAAATACTAATAAATTAGTAAATATGTTGTACTATTCATATTAAATGTCAAAATAAATAAATAAATAAATCACCCGCTGGTTAAACATTTCTAATATTAAACTATTATTCAATTATTATTGAACTATTCATATTTATGACTAAATTTGTAAAGATGTACTAGAGACTATTTTTGATCCAAACTCTCAACATCCCCATCCTGCGGCGCTCAGTCGTCATACATTAAACACAACCCATGTGTTGCTCATGTGTTCTTGTGTCTACAACAGAATCTCAGTCCACTTCTGTTTCCTCTCACTCCGGCCAACAGTGGGAAGAAACAAACGGCAGCAGCGTTTCTGTCTGTGTGTGTGTGTGTGTGTGTGTGTGTCTCTACCTCCCAGATAACAGGAAACATCCTCAGAACATTAGCTAACATTTTCTCAAAGTTATGAGCAAGCGTTCTACCACTAATGTCTTTAAAGTGATCTGGTCTTTCTTGAAACGTTAGAACAAGAACATCATTTATACAATGTTCTGAAACATTTCAGTTGAACATTCATCTAATGTTTTTTTAAATGTCACTTCTTGTTTTAGAACATTGAGAGAACATTCAAAAGTAACATTTCCCTCATGTTTGTAGAATGATGTAGTGGAATGCTCCCTTAACATTCATATAACCAACAATAAATGGAAGCAGCTTGTTGCAATGCATTCTGGGATTACCTTTCCATGAAAGACACTGTGCCTTTAATGCTTTAAAACATATAATTCCTTTAAAAAATACACAAATGAGTCACTAGTCATCATGCAGTAAGAGTAGTATGAGTGCTGTAGAATGAATGTGGAGCAGTGGCGCCTCCAAGGGGGGGCCAGGGGGGGCCACGGCCACCCCTAAAATGACACTGGCCACCCCATTGGCCCCCCCAAACAGAAAGAGTGGAGTTTTTTTTTTTTTATAATATTTTTTTACATAAATTAACACGAACATTGACGAAACACTACATTAAAAATAAATATAATAAACTTGTATTATGTGTACCGTAGAATTCGCTCTCAACCCCTCCCCCTCTTTACCTGCGTTGCGGCGAGAGACTTCGCGCGCTCACACAGCCGAACTATCAAAGCATACTGCAGCACATGGTCTGTTCAAGTTTGAGAGATGCAATCAACGCGGGAGAGGAAACTTACAAGTAAAACTTAGTTTTCGTATGTTATATAAAACTTAGTTTATTCTGTCAAACTCACATAATACAATACTGCGTGGCTATAGATTAGGCGTCACTAAGGCATTAATTACGAACTGATCTAAGTTTTTATTAGATTAATATTACTCAGGGCTCTACAGTGCGACCATTTCAGTTGCATTTGAGGCTGAAAACTAGGCTACTGCGTGCGACTATGAAAAAAAAATATTTAGGAGAAACGTGCGACTGACCCAATCAGCATATTTGAGTTTGCGCTGAAGGAGGTTCAAAGGTTTCTAACGTACTCACAACGTGTTTGGCTGCGTTAAGTAATGTAGCCTATCACTTACAGACGTATCCACTCATAACAAACAACGCGAAGACAGACTGTAAATCAGATTCACTGTGCAGTGCAAGGAGCTGATTATAATAGAGTTTTGCGAGATGCAAACTAAGATGAGTGACAGCTTTTAATGATTATTAAGGGAGTTTGCAAATGTGATTGATTTAATACAACAGTTCATTAAACAAGAAGTTAATATTAATTTAAGTGACTTATATTTTCTGACTATAACAGTATTGCCTTATTTTGCTCTATTTCGTCAACGAAAATAGTTTCCGACAAAGTAACAGCTGAGCCGCTGCGCATCTCCATTCAAACAGCGGTGTTTTGTTTATGCATGAGCTGCGTTTTTAAACGAATCTAGTGTCAATAAAGACAGTCATGTACTTCGTTCCTGAATGAATCAGTCATTCAAACGAATCAAATAAATGAATGATTCAGTGATAAAATCAGTGACATGCCGCCACCTGCTGGCAGTTTTAGTTTAATTTTTAAAGTGTATTTCCTCTTATTTAAATAATTTAATATTTCTATATTCAAAATTTTATATTTAAAACATTAACCTCAACATGAATTTATGAATTTAATTGCACTCTCAGCCTCATTAAACATTTGAAAATACACCTACAAGCCACTTGTGTGTTCTTCTGTGCCACCTCTGTAGTACAAGTTTATTCCTTAAATACTGATTGCATTTGATTGATAACTTATTGTTATTCTACTTTTTATTCTGTTGTTTTAATTAGAAATGTTAAAAAGCTTACACATTTTTGAATTGACAAATAAAAGATGACATACTAATAAAGTTAGAAAAATGCCATTACAAAGGTAAAAACAAAATTCCCTGTAAATCACTTTAAGGAGTCAAATATCACCTCGTAATGGGATTTTTAATTATTGATTAGAAGGTGCTCCTAAATTTTTGACCGTACTCGTAAAAAGAAAGGTAAGCGTAGAGCCCTGTTACTCCATGAGTTGATCTGTAAATTTTTGCAGATTTGGGCAACATTTAATGCATCTTTGGCTCTTAAAGTCACATATGTAGAACAGTTTTTGTTACCCAGACAGACAAGTAGTATTTTATTAATTTATGTCTGACAACAGAAACAGAAAATATTTAAATTAAGCACTGACAGCATATTTCCATATATCATAAATGTAGGGTTTATGATAAATAATCGAAATGAAGAGGAAAGCAGTCAACATCCACCTTCTTCACCAAAAGGTCTGTAAATTCTGAGAACATTTAGAGCTTCATTTACTGCAACAGTCAGTGTACCAATTGTTTTGATGAAGTGATGGGTTAAACATCTATGCTTCTTGTTTACTTTTACTCTCTTTTGAAATGAATTTGCACTCCAAATAAATATGAGGGTACTTGCAGTTGAATTGCAGAGCGACTTTTTTCTATTTTGCTCTATACAGATTTTTACATTTTGCTCTGTATAGTAATAGCCTACTGAACTTTATATGCTCCCAGAATGAATGGTAACACCAAAATTATTGTCTGCCATTAGATTTAGGCATGCAACACTTTTTTTTGTATTGTGCCACCCTAACATTTTATACTGGCCCCTTTTGGCCACCCTATAAAAAAAATCCTGGAGGCGCCACTGATGTGGAGTGGCTCGGATTATTTGATATTTTGAGAATCTCATCAGAAAAACATTGAGAAGCCAAAGAAAATTAAATGGAGACACAGTTGAGATATTAAAGAGATGTGGGATATTTTCTCTCTCCAGCGGGAGACGCTCGCGTAATAAACCTGGAAACCATTTTCTGCTTCAAAGCTGAATTTCTGTCAGAAATCTGTGCTTTTCTTCACCGTTTACAGCAGCAAAGCTCAAGACTGAATCTCTCACACGCGTCTGCTGTCGCTTTCTTTCTTAACGTCTCACTCGCTTTTCTTGCCTCTCAATTTGTGCTGCTCTCTCTCTCTCTCTCGAGTCATTATTCAGAAACATGAATAATGTTTTAAACTGTAACTTTAAACATGAATATGTATGAGAAGTAATTTAAGGAAGCATTTAAGGGTTTAATGTTCATAAATCAGCTCTGGTCAAATTTAATAATTATAACTTGATTATATTAAAGCAAATCATGAGCAGGATGTGGATAAAGAGCTAAAGCTCAGTGACAGATTGAATTTATTACATGAGGACGTCGACTTGAAGATCATATTTTTGCATCTTTTGTTCACATCTCTCTTTCATCCATCGCTCTAATCCAGCACTAGCTGCTCTGGTAGGATAATAAGAGTGGAATCACACGCTGGTTATGTGATGGAGTGAAGGAGTAACACGGGCTGATGTGTGCGAGAGTGAGTCATGATGGGTATTTATATCTCTCCGTGAGGTCCTGACCGACTCTGAACCTCAGACTCTTCTGCATCAGTGAACCTGGAGCATCACAGACACTGTATAAACGCTGCATACTTATAGAAACTGAAATACTTCTAGAAACTCTGCACACTTATAGAAAACTGCATGCTTATATAAAACTCTGCATGCTTCTAGAAACTATGCATGCTTATAGAAACTGCAATACTCATAGAAAACTCTACATGCTTAAAGAAACTGCATACTTCTAAAAAATGCTGCATTCTTATAGAAAAATATGCATACTTATAGATGCACAGTAATAACTCTGCTCAGAAATAGACAGTGATTATATGGAATCTGGATTATGGAATCTGATTCCTACTTGTAATTAAATTATATTACACTTTAAAGTGCTTGTAATCAGATTACAGTTACTTTATTATGGATTACAGGATTACAAATTATTTACACATTGGCAATATATTATTCATAATTCTCCCTATTTTTTCTCTATTATTTTCATTTCTAATAAAATTCTACCATGTGTCATATTGAATACAGTGAATATTCACAATATAGAATGGTCATGTAAATGTCACATGAAATAATTTGTGATCCATGCTTCTGAATCTGAGGAGAAAAGCACCTCACAGTCAATTATATAAGACGTATAATTAAGCAAGTAAATATTTTACTTTTTTACTATTTTACAAATATTTCCCTGTGATTTAAAGTAAATATTTCAATAATTTAACATCATATCCACATGTTCTCTGACGCCGGTTAATGGTTACATTGAAATGCAGGTAAACAAATAAAATGTTTCAAATGTAAACAATGAATTTGATTTTAAATGTTTAATTATTAGCTTTTCATCAGTTCGTAAACCCTCTGCCGTTACCCCAGTTTGGGAAACCATAATGTTTAATGCATTTCATGATATCGATAACAAAGAACAGACTATAGCTATTTGATTTCTCTTTGTTTTTTAATAATAAACCCACTCAAAGCAAGATATGTAATAAGTAATCTAAAAGTAATCCAAAAGTAGTCAGAATGCATTGCCTAAAATGATTTTCATCATGTAATTTGTAATCAGTAACAGACTACAATTTGTTAGTAATTTACCCAGCAGTGGAAACAGAACGGATAGCATGCTATTCCAAACACGGAAGATGAATGAGACATAACTCATTTAAGTCTCCTGAGCTGTGAAAAAGATTGGAAATACACTTTCTTGCAAATATGCCATTGCTTTTTCAAGAGACACATGTTTTAGTCATCTTCTTCCTTCATAAAGCGGCATCTGATTTTGTGAATATGTAAGTGTTGCAGAAAATAACACACGTCCTTGCATTCCCCAATTATGCATTCCCAGATCAATTAAAGTGTCCGGTTTGATTTTATTGGGATGCATTAGCATGTCAGGCGTGCCGGAGACGGGGCAGCGTGCCATTCTGGATAAATCAGTGTCAGCGCCGCGCTGATGCTGCACATTGTATTGTCATAGTGTCAGATTGAAGAATAATGCAGCAGAGAGAGGAACACACGACTGAACCCCGTTCACTTATTCTCTTTCTCTCAAGTTTCAGAATCAGCAGTGAATTCGATTTCTATTGAATGGAAACCCTGAGAATCTCTTCAAATCTGACTGATGCACCTGAAGGAAGCCAATTATTAAACAATTCACCCTTTAAAATTACCCTGTTGAGTTTTTATTGCATGGCAGATGTATTACAGTAATAATTCACCCTAAATTGATCGTTTACTCTTGCCTTGTTCCAAGCGAATGTGGATATGTCCCTGCTGCATACTGTAGCATATGGAAGTATGTTATTATGAACGCTGCCTTATTAACACACCGGAATCATTAGTTCAGTCTCCATGGCTGTGTTCTCAATATTTACACATTACTCATTACTACTATTGCTGTGTGCAGTATGTAAGGATGGCCGGATAATCCACTAGATTTACATTATTTTAAGGCAACATTTAACTTTATGTAGGCCTATTAAAATATCTAAAACTAAAACCATAAAAAAAAAAGTTCATTACTTGACATCTGTGTTCGGTGAGTAATTCATTACTAGCTATTAAGCACATCTTCAACGGTGTATTTAGATTACTGTACTAATTACTTTCTCTCTAAAAAAAGGATTGCATTACTTATTACTAATTATTTCAAAATCCAATATTAACCTCGACCAGAAGAACAATAAAAGGATGGACATGAAACTGCTTTTAAATTCTTTTCAAATTAATTCTGCTTTAATTCTTTTAAATAAATAATATAAAATTGAATACATTATTGTTTTAACTAACCAAGTATTTAAAGGGAGATGGTTACATTTAACACATATATTTTAACATTTTTAGTAAATTTTGATGGCAAATCCACTATTGTTTTATATAGAATTGTATAGTATTTAAATGCAATAACATAAGAAGTAACTGTAATTAACTGAGAATTTAAGAGTAATCTCTTACTTTATCAAGGGAAAATAATTAATTAATTACATAGTAATCAATAATGTTTGACATAAGATAAAATTTAACTGAAATAAAACATTTAAAAAATCATTTTGATTTAGTTCAACTTGATGTACTTAAAATAACTAAAACTATAAGTGAAATATATACTAATATAAACATAGTAAAAATACCAATATTATATATTAATATTATATAAATATAATAAAAATATATAAATATAAATTACAAAAATAGACAAAATGACTAAAACTAAATTAAAATTAAAACAGAAAATATAAAAGTAAAAATGAATTCAAAATATTAACAAAATATAATAATATCTGATGCTAAAAATAACCGATTATCTTAATCAGTTTTTCCCATTAGTTTTGGTTTTAACGCTAATAACCCTGGCCACAAACCTAGATTTCCCTAAAATCTGATGTGATTTCAGAGCAAAGCTCATAAATTAGCAGCAGAAGCGTATGTGCAGATTAATTAAGATGCATATTAATCAGGAGAAATGAACCTGACTGTATGTCCACAGGGGAAGCGCAGACTGAGATGAGATGATGTAACTTCACACAAGAAAGCAGCAGACTTTCCAGCAGCTCGCCGGATACGAATGAAATACATCTCACTAATGAGTCACTGGCAGAGAATATGGAGCACTTCCTGCGGCGAGAGGAAACTCATCGCTCTCATCTCAACACACCGTGTGCTGCATGATCAGAAACGAGGTAATGAAGAGAATGCAGGACAGAAACCGCTGTTCCTAAACAGCAGAACAACAAATGATGACAGTCAAATGTGTCTGAAAGATAGTGCTGCTACTGTGTGTTTACATGCAAGACTTAAAGACACAGTACCCAAAAACTGATCATTATATTGAAAGAGTCTGTGCTACCAAAACACTACCAAGAGTCGTAAAGATGACTTAAAATAAGAAAAAAAACAAGCTTTAAACATTTAATGTTTTTCAATTCGATTTTGTTTCTCAACAATTGTCATTTTTATTTATCAAACATTCTAGACCAGGAACATTTATGGAAATTAATCAAATCTTAATCTTTAAGTCACTGAAATTTATATAATGTATTTACATTTTTCTAGTTATGCCATGCTCTAAAATATTTTATTGGGTAGAAATAGCTTAGAAATTGCACGAAAGACATTTATAATGTTACAAAAGATTTCTATTTCAAATAAATGCTGTTCTTTTGAACTTTCTGTTCATCTGTGAATCATGAAAAATAAAATGGATCAGGGTTTCCACAAAAATATGAACTGTTTTCAACATTGATAATAATCAGAAATGACTCTTGCAGCAAATCAGCATATTAGAATGATTTCTGAAGATCATGTGACACTGAAGACTGCAGTAATGATGCTGAAAATACAGCTGCGCATCACAGAAATAAATTACAGTTTAACACATATTCACATAGAAAACAGCTGTTTTACATTGTAATAATATTTCACAATTTTTACTGCATTTTTTATCAAATAAATGCAGCTTCGGTGAGCAGAAGAGACCCGATATCACAGAGATTCAGATGACTGTGTGTGTTCAAAATTCAAATGTACTGACATGGAAGCCACAATAGAGAAAAGAAAAACAGAGCTGTCAAGTTTAACTCCAGCCTACAGAAGAACGCTGACCTCTGACTGTTGAAGACCAGCTTTCTGCCTCAGATCACAGTTTTAAACACGAGTTTGTGTTTGTGAAAGGTCAGCGTGCTTGAGAGAGCAAAGATGTGGATGTGAGGGTCAGTGTGTGATGGGTTATGAATCTGATTGGATATTATTCATGCATATTAATTTGTTTGCGTAATATTAGGCAGTGCAGGACAGAGTCATACTGAAAAAAAACTATTTCTCTCAATTAGTGGATGTTCCTGATGAAGTTTAGTGTTTATATTCTTATTATAAGATCACTGAAACACACAATAAACCCAGCAACAGGGAACGTTCTCAGAATGTTCTGGCAAGGTTCTCTCAAAGTTTCTTCCAGTAACGTTAATAGAATGTTTGTTCAAAGTTCTCTGATCTGTAACAATGTTCTCAACACAAAACATTATTTATACATCGTTCATGGAATGTTTTCTCTGAAACGTTTTAGTTGGACAATCAATTAACATTTTTAAATGTTACTTTTTTAGAATGTTCAGAGATGATTCAAAGTAACATTCCCATAATGTTTGCAAAATTCAATGGAACGTTCCCTAAGTGTTCGTATACCCAAGAAAAATGCACTGTAAAAAGTGATAAGTTGACTTAACTTAAATTTTTTTTAGGAAATCTCAATTTTTTTAAGTCAACTCATCACTTTTTACAGTGTGGTTTAAAATATGAATTAAATAAATAAATAATAAAAAATGGGATCTTTTGAGAATATTTGGAAATAATGTTTTGATAACTTAGTGGAAGCATAAGAAAAATATTTTTAGAATATTGTTAACTGCGACACTGCAAAATATGATTTTCAGTATTTCTGTCTTGTTTTTCCAAAAGATCTATACTTTTTTTTTTCAATTAAAATACAAATGACAGAAACCAAGTCTTATTTTCTAAAAATCTGCCAGTGAGGTCAGGAAAATAAACTTGGTTTCTTTTTGAGTTATGTGTATTTTTCTGACCCCAGTGGCAGATATTTGTTCTTGTTTTAAATAAAAATGATGCTAATTATTTATTCATTCATTCTAGGAAAAAAGACATTTTGCATCTCAAGTTAATGTTTCTTGTTTTAAGAACAATTCGATATTTGTACTGCATGGAAAACAAGAGAAATACTGATTAAAAAAGTGTGCAGTTAACACTAGACAAAATAGCTCATAAATAGCCACAAATATACAGAAACGTTCTGTTTTGAAGTAAATCTTGGAGCTGAATTTACGAGCAGCTTCTGAGTGAAAATTGTTTGAAAGCAAACCCAGCATCAGTTTGTTTTTTCAGTCTGTACGTTGCAGCTGCTTCCTTCATGATCGTGTTAATACAGCGTCTTCACTGTCTTCAGTCTAAAAACACCTGCTCCAGAAAAACAGCTCCTCCATTAAACTCTCAGACATTAAAGCGAGAGCAGCTCAGCGTGAGGCAGATTGACTCGGACACGGAGAACAGCATCAGTAAACTCAATCAACGTCAGGCTTCTCAAACCAGATCACAGTGTTTGTCCACACAATCACACACATATCTGAGTGATTCTGCTTGATCTTTAAAGGAATAGTTCACCCAAAAATGAACATGTGCTGAAAACGTGCTCACCCTCAGTCCATCAGAGATGTGGATGAGTGTGTTTCTTCATCAGGTTTGTAGAAATGTGTCTCTGCATCAGTGTCTCAGCAATGGATGCTCTGCAGTGAATGGGTGCCGTCAGAATGAGAGTCTGATAAAAGCATCACAATAATCCACAGCACTCCAGTCCATCAGTTAACATCTGGAGAAGACAAAAGCTCAAACACATCCAGCATTAAGATGTTTTAACTTCAACCCGTTGCTTTAGGTTCAAATATGAGTCCATAATCCATAATATTGCTTTATGGATAACCATAACTAAACTAAAACTAAAAACAAAACCATAAAAAATATTCTGTTACTTGAAATAAATGTGAACAGACATAAAATAAAATATGAAAAAAATATGACAAATAATTTATTTCAGCCAGTAGCAAGGCAACATTTCTTGCTTTCATTTAGTTTAAATTTAAGTACTAAAATAACTAAAACTAATAAACAAGAAAAACTGTATAGACATTTAAAAAAAAAAAAAAAAATGCAATAAAATTACTAAAACTTTAACTAAAATTGCAATGAAAACAGAAAATACTCAAATCAAATCTAATTAAAAATATTTACAAAAACTATATCAATAAATAGTATGTTAATGATACTAAAATAACAATGTACCTTTCAAAATTTGGGGGTTAGATTTTTTTAATTTTTTTAAGAAATTAATATTTTCAGCAAGAATGCATTAAACTGATCAAAAGCAGCAGTAAAGACATTTATAATGCTACAGAAGACTTAGATTTTTTTCTAAACCCCTACAAAGCAATTCTAACGGCAGAGGATAAATATTACGGTAACACTTTACAATAAGGTTCATTAGTTAGCATCAGTTAACAACATTAGTAAACATGAACTAAGATTGAACAATACTTCTACAGCATTTATTAATCTTAGTTAATTTCAGCATTTACTAATGCATTATTAAAATCACAAGTTGTGTTTGTTAACATTAGTTAATACACTGTGAATTAACATGAACTACTGTATTTTCATTAACTAACATTAACAAAGATGAATAAATAGTGTAATAAATGTATCGATCATTGTTTGTTCGTGTTAGTTAATACATTAACTAATGTTAACAAATGACACCTTATTATGGTTTCAAAAGTATCAACAGGACAAACATAAACACTTTTAGACTGAAATGTTGTTCTTTAAATGCTTTCAATGCATTTTTTCCCCCCAAACCAGTTAAGCACAAATCTTTCCGGACGGGTGGCTGTGTGATTGAGCTGGTTTAGGAACAAACAAAATCACATGCAATTTAGATTGTATTTGCAGAGTGAGTTTGTTAGGTTTTGCTCATTGTTTTGAGTGTAATAGAGAGACGCTTCAGGTGTTTCGATGCTGTAGATGAGTTAAACTGATGCAACATTAACCCGGGCACCTGAGCACTCGCATCGGTTTGACCCCCGCTGAACTGACCATCTGTGTCCCTCCACTCATGTCAGGACTGACCATCCGGCTATTCATCTGCAGACATAAACACATAATTAAACTAACGATCAGCAGAGAAACCGTTTGCTGGTCACCGACTCACAGTTTAGAGGTTTAGAGCAACGCATGTCAGTCAAATCTGCATCCTGCAAACATACACATTAAATCACGAAAACAAAATACTGATGTTTGACATGACTTCAGGACACTGACTATTATCATTAACTAAAACCAAAACCGTAAAAGATTTACTAAAATGCATAATGCAAGTTAAAATGTATTCAAATGTTTGTTTCTTTGTTACAACTAAAACATCTTGTGATGTTATTTAATGCAATATACTTTCTAAAGGTAAATAAAATTAACAACGAATAAAGTATTACCATGCACATTATTCATGAAATCATACATGCATCATAAGGTGCATTAAAAGTCATAATTAATGCCTTCAAATACTTGCATAATATGTAAATGATTCAGGTAAAGTGTTACCGAACTTTCATTAACTGAAATAAAATAAAAAAAACATCAAAATTACTAATACTTTAACACAAGTTAAGATAAAAATGGAAAATTTAAATAAACATGAATTAATATAAATGATAATACTCTCAATGATAGTAAAATAATGTTTAGAACACCTTTATATCAATCTCATGTGTTTCCCATAAGTGGGAATTAAAATAAATATATTAAAATATCTGAATAATGTTTTAAATATTATTTCAAATATATTTTAAAATAACTTTACTATTATCAGTAGTATACTGAAAAAAGTGATACTAAATTTTTTTAAGGTAAGTTGTTGCAAACTATTTATTTTAGCTACATTTAAATAAAATAAAAAAATAAAAATTGAAAGTCAGTCAACAATTTGTTTATTTAAATGTAGCTAAAATAAATTGATTGCAACCACTTACCTTAAAAATGTTTAGTAAGTTCAATGAATCATTTTTTTCAGTGAGTGTTTAGTAGGTTTCTGCAGGTAAAAGAGTTCAAACATCTCTGACTGAAGATTGTGATGAAGGCGTCTCTGATCGACTGCTTTGACACATTAGACAGTCGTTTTGTGATAGAGCTGATCGCTGTGCTATTAATAATCAGTATCCATAGCAACAAAGACCCCAAATATAGCCGTGATCAATCACTGCCAGCTTCACTTCAGAGGAGAAACTTACATTACGTCATCAAGAACAGATCAGGTGATGTACTTCAACTTTCTGTGGGTTTAACAAATCAATCGGACCAATCTCAATCTACACTGACTGATGAAACCCTGAAATTAACCAATAACACTTCATTATTTAGGCTATTCATTCCTCCTTTAAACACACTCCGCTCCTAATGGATTTACACAAACACTGAATCTTTCAGACTGAAGCTGCTGTGATTTCTGACATATATTCATGTAAAACAACGAGCCACAGAAACACAGACGCTGAACTTCAAAGACAGGAAACAATAATGACAAACTCCTCCGTCTGAAGATCTCCGATCAAACAAAAACCCTCCTGTACCGTCAGAGCACTGATACTGTGGTGTTATTTTTTGAGGAATTAAAAAAAAAAAATTAATTAATTAATTTTCTTTTTCAATTATTTTTTCTGTATAGCAATGAAGCTTATTTCTGCCACGGGATGAAAAAAAAAAAAAAAAAGTCATCTCACAATTCAGATTTTTTTCTTGCAATTCTTAGAAAAGTCAGAACTGTGAGATGTAAACTCCAGATTTTGAGAAAAAAGTTAGTTGCAGATACCTTTATTTATTTTTTATTTTGTGACAAATTGCAAAACTAAGAATTTAGATTTAAAAAGTCTTAAGCGCGAGATAAAGTTGCAATGTATCGTTTAAAATGTTTTTTTTTTATCTCATGGCAGAAATGTGCTTCCATAAGTATCCTTTTTATTTTTAGCATTTTTGTTTTAGTTTTTAGTTTTATTTAGTTTAGTAAGTTGAAATGAGATAAACTTAAAATAAGAATAAAGTTAGATTAAGTCATTTTATTACATTAATTAAAATGTCAACTAAATGAAACCACTTAATTTACATTTAACTTGAAGTAACAAAAATGTTTCTTTTTCATGGTTTTAGTTTTAGTTATTGTTAACACATACAAACACTATGGTTCAAACGTTTATGGTCACTGTTTTAAAGAAATCAATACTTTTATTCATCAGGGATGCATTAAAAACGCATCAAAAGTGACAGTTAAGACTTTTATAATGTTACAAAAGATTTCCATTTCAAATAAATCCTGTTCTTTCGAACTTTCTATTCATCTGTGAATCCTGAAAAATAAAATGTTTGACATTTCCACAAAAATATTCGGCAGCACAACTGTTTACAAAATGAATAAAATGCTCCAAGCGTGAGCTGGAGAGCTGAAATACATCAGGATCTCGAAGGTTCATCCAGAGAAGCTCACGCTGCAGGAATCAACATCAAACAACTACAATATCTGATCTACTGAACCACATAAACCTTTCCTAAACAAAACAATGGCCAAACCTGAAGAAAGAGGCTGACGGTTCACACAGGTGCACACATAAATCCACACAAACACACGTGTAAACAGGTCTTTATTATGAAACTGAGTGTCTTTACAGCAGGTCTGGTTCTTTATCATGAATAAGTGCATCTGATCACATGATTCACGTGTTTAGACAGGTTTACTAATGCATCAAAACCATCTGGATTCATATGAAAACCACATCTACTACCGCAAACGCTGCTGTTATTAAATTCAACAAAATGAATTGGTACCACTTTATGATAAGCATTAATTAATATAAATATTATAGTGCTGTCAAAAAACTAATTGCATCAAAAATAAAAGTTTGTGTTTACATAATATATATATGTGTGTACTGTGTTTATTTATTATGTATATATAAATATACACACATACAGTATACATTTTGAAAATATTTACATTATATTTTATATTATATATTCAATATATAAACAAAACAATTTTTCTGAAATATATACATGTGTTTGTATTTATATACACAGTACACACTCATTTATTATGTAAACAAAAACTTATTTTGGATGCGATTAATGGTGATTAATCGTTTGACAACACTAAAATATTAATAGTACTAATAAGCGTTATTATTTATGTTTAGAGATATTTGTTTTTATTCTTAGTCATACATTTAATTAAATATTAAATTTGTATTTAATATATTATTACAAAAATGTATCATTGGCATGTATTATTTGATTAGTCTGGCATCTGTAATTTATTATTTATTTATTACAGTGATTTTAGTTAATAATATTTGAATAATCCTAAAATATGACTTTTAAATACCATTTAACAATGATTCAAAGGAATCATCTCAAACTTCAAATGTTGTTTTCATGAGATTCAACAAAATTAATCATAATAAATAAAAAAATAAAATAAAAAAAAAGAGGAATTTTTAGTCCTATTTAGTTATATTTTAGTTATGTTATTGCATTACTACAAAAATGTATTCATTGCAATTTATTTTAATAGTTAATAGCATAATTTATTTATTATATAACTACTACAGTTTTGTAAAAATATTTTAATAATTATAAAATCTGATTGAAAGGATTGATTTGTATCTGTGTTTGTTTGTATGAAGAGATGATTTTGTGGAGGTCTCACAGCAGATCTTTGAGAAGCTGATCCTCCAGCGCTGCGTATCTGAGCATCAGCGGCTCGTAAACCTGCAACGACACGAACAACACGTCAATGAACAGCTCAAAACCTCTCAGCACCTCCAGAAAACTCAGCACTTTCAATATCACAGAACAAAAGATCAGCCCATATTCAGCTCCTGTTCCTGTGCGTTCTCTGCTGCTGCTGCGGTGTAATGTGGTTTTGGACTGCGTTATGTTTGTCATCTGTCCTTGAAGAATTCATCTGCAGTTTATTTCCACCTTATGCTGCCGTTTTGTTCATGTGGGTGTGTTTGTCACATGACAGAGACGGACGCTCGTGTAAGATGTAAGTGATTCACACTGATATACAGGGGAAAATGCTAAATTATTCAATTATTCTAAAGGTTTAGAGACAAAATACATAATAATAATAATAATAAACTTTTTATGGCCAGTAAGAAATATTTATTACCAGTAAATTTTCTCCATTCATTCATCATTCAAGCAATAAGCCACACAAAAGCAACATGAAATCAACCTCATTTACCACAGTATGCATGTATGCATGTATAAATAAATAAATAAATAAATAAAAACAGACTTGTGTGGTTTTTGCTTTTTATCAATTGAGGGCAAATATAATGGGGGGGGGGGAACAATGAATAATAAATAATTTCATTTATTTTTATAATTTTATTATAACAATTATTGCTATTATATCATTATGTACGTATGAATTTTATATGTATCTTTAATGATGAGGATAATTATTATATTCATGTTTAATGATTATTTATATTTAATGATTATTAATTATTATTATTATTACCACTACTACCATTTTATATTTTTCATAATAATTATTAATTAATTGTTAATTATTATTATTATTATTATTATATTACATTTGTTTAGTTGTTGTTATTATTTTTTTTTTCCCTAACAATTATTTGTATATTATTTTTATGTTTGATGAGGATTATTATTGATATATAATAGTCCTTCTTACAACAATTATTTTTATTTTATAATTATTATTATTATATTTATGCTTAAGGGTTTTTTATTATGTATAATAATTATTACTGCATTTAAGTTTATTATTATTATTATTATTATTAAACAGATTTAGCTTTTTGGGGGCGTATACATCACAAAAAAAGCAGAAAACTCCTGAAAAAGAATCTATTTTCCAATCGCAAGTTTTAAATTTGAAAGCGCCGTATAAACCCTTCGAGATGATTGTGTTGTAAATCCACAGCACTGGGTGAGACGCCTGCAAATCAATCCACAGGAAGACATTACTTTTAAAAGAAAGAGCAACGCATCCCTTTATAGCTTCTTTTTTATTTTAGCATTTTAGCAACATTGTTTATGCAAATATTCTGTAAGACTCTGCTGTTATATAAATAAAATAAATGAGCTGCGAATGACTTCAAAATGTCATTGAGTCACTCCATCTAAACATTAGAAGAATTTCCTGTAATGCACTACAATGCAAACAGAAGAAAGAGAAAATAAACTCCAGCTCTTCTGAAAGGGAACGAGACACAGAAAGGACATTACGATAACGAGATGTAATCAGAGGCTGTTTGAATGTGCAGCTGGAGGTCAGAGCCAGTCATTGTGTGCTTATAATAAACCAGTGGCCTGCGTATGACACACAGTCATGTCATATCAAAAGCACATCTCTAATTCATACAGCACAAGTCAGCGGTACACACTACACCGCCTGCCCTCAGTGGCTCATTGATATGAATGAATCCCACTTAATAATGCAACTCTACATCTGAGACGGTGTTGATGCTGCGGTTAATGCATGAGTTTCCAGGTGTTTCTGACAGAACTGCGTTTTATTCCCTTCAGACGCTCTGGAAGATTTCAGCAAATCAGAATTATGAGATAAAGTCACAATTACGAGTCAAAAATGATGAAGTGTCACAATTATGACATCAAAAGGCAAAATAATGACAGTCATGATTATGAGATAAATTGAAATTATGACACCAAGTCATAATTTTAACATAAAAATGTATAATTATATTGCTGTATGGCACATGGAAATTATGCCATACTAAGTAATGAGACAAAAAGTCATAATTATGACATACAAAGTTATAATTATGAGACTAAAAGTTATAAAATCAAATCATAATTATGAGGAAAAGTCAAAACATGACATCTCAAGTTATAATTATGAGATAAATCGAAATTATGACTGAGTTAAGTCATAATTTTGAGATTAAAAGGTCATTACTATGACATGAAAAATTATGGAATAGTGAGTCATAATTATGAGATAAAGTCACATTTACAACATAAAAAAGTCATAATGAGACAAAAAAAAATCATAATTATGAGATAAACAGTCAAAATTACGGCATTCAATTATGACAAACTAAGTCATAATTATAAAATGAAATTATGACAGTCATCAAGTCATCATTTTAACAAAAAGATAATTAATTATGAGATTAAAAAGTCATTATTAAGAAATGTCGAAATTATGAAACACTAAGTCATAAGATTAAAAATCATAATTGTGAGATAAAAAGTCACAATTACAACATACCAAGTCAGAAATATGACAAAAAGATTATGATATAGTAAGTAAATTAATCAAATCAGTTATGAGATTAAAAAGAGTAATTAAACATAAGTCATAATTGTGGGGTAAAAAGTTAAAATGATGACATCTAAGTCTTAATTATGAGATAAAATTCAAAATTGTTATGTAAAAGGTAGAAAATAGCAGCATACAAGATTTTGACATTTGATGTTACAATTTCAACTCATTATGCCCAAGTATATCATAATTCTGAGTGTTTATCTCATAGTTTTGAGTTACTCATCATAACTGTGGTTCACCAAAGCATGATGTTTTTTCTGATGTGTTGGAAATGGGCTTCCATGCATTTCACACGCAAACGCCACTAACTGATACGTGTTGGACGAGAAATTTATAGAAGCACATTAATGCAATAGTTTATCGAAAAATGATCATCTTGTCATCATTTACTCACTCCATATGACTTTCTTTCTTCTGTGGAAAACACGTCAAGCTCCAGAGAAAACATTCAGAAAAACCGGATCATAATGCTTCGTGTTGAGCCGTCAAAGCCAAACTCATGCATAATAATGAGGTTCATAGAGCATGATGGGAATTTTCCTTCAATTTGCCTTTTGCTAAATAGAGCTGTCAGTCTTTCATCTTTGATCGGGAAGGTAGTTAAAACGCTCTTGACAGGTAAACAAAACGTAAGATAAACAGTTCATTATAACAAACCGTACTTATATTTGACATATTAATTGTCCAGAAACAAAAAGAAATCAAAATTTCCATAAAAGAGTAAACACTCTAACTTCAAGAACTGAAAACTTCCTCCACAGCCGGGTTTCTCAAACTGGGGTTAGTGAATTGATGAAATCCAAAATTAAAGTAAATCATTAAAAAAATTAAATATGATAAATCATTTCAAAACATTCAAAATATCTGCCCAAAGATACATATACATTATATTTTTATACATATATAAAGACAAATATATATATATATATATATATATATTTATTTTTATTTTTATTTTTTATAATGATAATTATAATAAAATTACTTTAATATAAAATAATTATGAGTATTAAAATAAAATAAAGAAAAGAAATTCATTACAACAAATACAAATTTTAAAAATGTAAACTAATTAAATTACATGCATTTAAAAATAAATCATATGCATTTAAGCAAATAAATTTAAATGCACTTAAATAAGTGTAAATGCATTTAAATAAATGTGTTTAAATAAATTCAAATTGAAATGAACAAATATATTAAAATGCATATAAATAAATGTAAATGCAAATAAATAAATTCATTCATTCATTCATTCAACAAACAAAAAACAAGTTTCCACAAAAATAAGAAACGACCAATAGCATGTATATGTGTAATGTAATGCCTTTCGAGAAATGAGGCAGTGCACAACAGCACACTGGGGTTAATACCGGGGTCTAATGTATAATATACAGTAAGGAGGAAAGAAAATCATTTCACTTGCATAAAATGAGTGCACACTAATTTCTGTCAGACATGAGGTGGAAAAAGTGTTCAAAACCATATAATTCTTATAATACTGCTACTCCTGACTTTGGCCATTCAGGATCATGTACACATGATATAGATGCATCAGTCTCCTATTATTCTGTGTCAGGTGAGGATGTATTTCTCTCATCCTGCAGGTTCATGGGGTCTGACTGTGTTTGTTAAGCCTCAATGAAAGAGGCTTTGTCTATATCCAGCGGCATTCAGCTCGTCCCGGACTGACCCTGCGTGTGCAATTTCCCTCACAATGCATCTCTGCGGAGGGATGAAGCGTTTAATGAAGATGCACTGACTCATGAAGCGGGTCAGAGATCAGCGGAAAGACGCGATCATGTGCAGCGTTCAGAAGATCAGAGCGACCGAGATCTGCTGTTTCACTGGTGAACACAATCACTCAGACATATCAATCAATAAGCTTATATTTCTAGTCCGAAGTCCACAGTAAAGAGACGGTGTTACTACATCAAACACTCATTCAACATCTACATGGATTTATTCAAAACACAAAACCGGTCTGAACGGTCTTGAGTTGAGGACTAATGAATATTAATAAGGTTTAATGACAATATAATAAAATAAATGAATAATAAAATAAAATAAAATAAAATAAAATAAAATAAAATAAAATAAAATAAAATAAAATAAAATAAAATAAAAATATCTGATTTTGTCCTTTTTAGAGATTTTAAAATCACATTATAATTTTCATGTACAATAAAATAATTAAATAAAACAAAAATAAATGCATCAACTTTCAGCTTTATTTAAAACACAAAACCGGTCTGAACCGAATCGTGATCTGAAGGCTCATGACCCCGATCTTGAGTTGAGGACTAATGAATATTAATAAGGTTTAATGACAAATTATATTTTGGTTGTATATAACTATGTGTCCTGATTTGAATCAGATAAAAAAAATGAAAAAAAATAAAAAAAATAAAAAATAAAAATAAAATAAAATAAAATAAAATAAAAATAAAATAAAAATAAAATAAAATAAAATAAAATAATAAAATAAAATAAAAATAAAATAAAATAAAATAAAATAAAATAAAATAAAATAAAATAAAATAAAATCTGATTTTGTCCTTTTAGAGATTTTAAAATCACATTATAATTTTCATGTACAATAAAATAATTAAATAAAACAAAAATAAATGCATCAACTTATGGCACTATTTTCACTATAAATCACAATGCGAATGACATTTTATGGAATAGAGCAGCTCAGACAAATAAAAATAAAACATTAGTATTGTTTAATGACATCCCAAATTATATTTTGGCTCTAAATAACTATGTTTCACTATGAATCACGACTACAATAAACTGAACTGAAACACTTGAAATTACAATAAACACACTACTTAATGAAACTCAATTGAAATGTAATGAACTGCAATACGTTCCTACATAAAAATGAATGTCAGTGATGAAATCAAGGAATCACCGAATCATTTTGTAATTGATTCTTTGAAATGAACCTGTAAAAGAAAGTGATTCACAGACATCTACAGCACAGTTCACTGTGCGAAGGATTTATCTTTGACGTTATGCACAGTAACGTCACCAGTGTGAGACTGAGTCAGGATCGAGACTGTTTTGTGATTCAGAAAGGAATATGAATTGCGATATTGTGAAGTGAGAGTATTTGTACCTCTTGCGCTCTCGGAGCGGGTCTGACAGCCAGCTGCGGTTCTGGAGCGTTTCTGAGCGTCTCTGTGAAAGATGCTCCTGTTTCTGACACCAGACCTGCAGAAACACACACATTCAGTCATACAGCGTCACTGAAGAAACACACAATCAGTTCAGTACAGGACTCTTAAAAATAAAGGTGCTTCACGATGCCATAGAACCACCTTTCGGTTCTTTTTTGTGTTCTTCTTAGAGCTTTTAATTATAATCACAATCTAAATTCCATTTATAGAATAGAGCAGCTTAGATTGAATAAAATAAAATTATAGAAAATTTAATTAATTTTAATCATTTTAATATTAATCTATTTTAAAGCTTGTAATTATAAATCCCAATCATTTAATAAAACAGACCAGGTCTGACAAATAAAAATATTTAAATAAGTAAGTAAAGAAATTATTTAAATTATTTAAATAATTAAATATATATATATATATATATATATATATATATATATATATATATATATATATATATATATATATATATATATATATATATAAAACTATGTGAATTTTAACTATAAAAAGTAGCTCAGACCAAAAAAAAAAAAACTACATAAATAAAAATACACATAAAACCTTTATAGTGCTTTTTTTGTTTTAGAGCTTTAAAATATAAATCACCATATAATTTTTCATTCACATGAAGAGGTCTTAATGAAGTCATACAAATTGCATCTCATGTGTTTTCATTTCAGTTGACTGGAGAAATCCATAATTCTCTGACTTTTATAAATCCGTATGTCTCATTAAGAATATCTTCTACTTTTCCACTGAGAGCTTTGATATAAAAGAAAAGCACTTTATATCTGAAATCAAAGTACTTGATGAACCCAAAAAGCGCATGAGATGTATTGGTTTCTTCCACAAACATTCATTCAACATGTAGATAAGATGTTATAAAAAATTGGGTCTAACACACAGCTTTGGTGTGACGATGATCAGCACTGATCGAGGATTAAAAACGCTTCTTCTGAGAAGTTTAATTAGCATTTAAACAGGTAAAAATCAAGGTTCAGAGCAGCAGTGACCTGATGTCTCATCTTCTACACAATGTTCAGATGAACGGTGAACCAAACAGCAGTGAAATCCAGCGGATGCATTACAGCAGTGAAAAGCAGCAGAATGATGAAAGCCTTATTGAACCCAGAAACTGAAATAAAAGCGATTTCTTCTGAGAGGATGCAATGAAAAGCACCGGCTGGCCATATGACATTGTGTGAGATCCAAGGTCTTATTAAATCATAGACAAAAGCCAACAGATTTCAAAATATGGTGAATAAAGGCCTCATAAAACACGCTCTGCCAGTATAACAGTATAACAGAAATGAACTCAGTGAACGAACGGACAGAAGATCCGCAGGGTTTTACGGTTTCACTGAAGTTGCTTCATCTCGTGTGAAAGACTAATGAGGTTTTACAGCAGCTACATCAGCTTCTCCTTCAGCTCGCGACCGCTGCATCATCCTCGGAGAAACTATACGTCCACTCGACGGTCAGCATCCAAGAACCAGAAGAGAAGAGATGTGCTTCTGAGTTTCATATATCATAGATTTCTGATCCTGACAGATACAGGACTCAAGTGATTAGCATCAAATATAACATAATAATGTGACAACTACTATGTAAACATAATGCACTTTTTTTAATATAATTTATTTGTGTGAGTGCGTGCGTGTGTGTATATATATTATATAGAATATATACACACAGGCACACACACACACAATAAAATAAATTATATTATTTTTAATTTTATATATACACATAATATATACATAAATAGCAAATAGCTATTAAATTGTGAAATTGTTAAAGAATGAATTGTTAAATTAATTGTTAACGTATTTAATTCTCTGGATTGTCCAAAATAAATAAATAAATTATTATTATTATTATTATTACTACTACTTCTTAACTTTATTTATATATAATACTATAAATAAATAGTAAAAATATAATAGTAGAAACAGCAAATACATTTTATAAAAATGAAGTCATTAAGTAGTCACGCATATAGAAATAGTCATATACATAAAAAGTAAATAAATCAATCCGGTAATTAAAGTGTAAATAGAAATGTATATTTTTCACATTTTATATTTAAATATTTATTTTTTATTTAAACATATACAGAATAAATATTCATTATATTATATATTTAAAAGTTTAAAAATATTTTTAAAGACATACACACACACATATATATATATATATATATATATATATTTTTTTTTTTTTTAATTTATTTATTTATTTAGGTTTTTGAAATAAATGTTTTTGTTGATATCGCCACACTGTTTCCTGTGGGTCAGTGTTGCTGTGTCGTCCGTCTCTATGGAAACGAGCAACATCTCAAGTAAAGGGATGCAGCCAATCCGAGTCTGTTCTCCTAATTAACAGCAGCTCGTCGTCAGGATTAATGCACAATAAGAATCATCTGTAAACACTTCAGAAAGTCACTCTCCACGTCTGTTAAAGAAAGAGCCCTGACCTTTAATTATGTGATTAAAGCCTCATCTGCTTGTGTTTGATTCTGACGGGACGCTTCAGATTTCACTGCTGCACTGCTGTTAAACGAGCCTCTCCATCATATTCTCCTGATCAGACCCGTGCAGCAAACACACTTCATTAGCGCTCCGTCTGTATGATCAGATCGATGCGGATCGAGACGCTGACGCCGAACTGAAGCACACATGCTGGACAGCAAATATCAAGCATCCTTCTCATAACTGTCTAAGGTGCCAAATATGAAATAAAGTCAACAAAACAGCTCTATTTTGCCAGATTTACATAAATAATATTTTTCATGTCATGAAATAATATTCATTTGTCTTTTTTCGTCCAAATGTAAATAGTAAATCTAACTTTAAATCAAAATATATAAACAAATAAAACTTTAAGGCAAGCTAAATTTTGCATTTTTTCCTAAATAAATATTTTTATTTTTTTTATTGAAATTTCATACATCATAGTCTAAAGTATTTTTCATACATTATAGAAGTTATATGTCATGAACAAAATAAAACAAAAATTATTAACTATTGCATATAGAACTTAAGTCAATTTTTGTCTAAATGAAAATATTAAATCTAACTTTAAATCAGAATGTTAAATCTAAACAAAAATCTTCAAATCTTTAAACCAAACATCCTTACAAACTAAAAAAAAAAAAAAATTATATATATATATATATATATATTTATTTATTTTTTTTTTTTTTACATCAATGGGCAGTGTTGTCCAACATACAGATTTACAAAATATTTAATATTTAAATTAAAATGTAAATTACATCCACATTAAATATGCTAATAGTTTATTTAGTCATTAAAATATATAAAGGTTAGACATCTGAAATTGCATTATCTTAAATGTGAATCTGGCTTATCTAGTAGATCTAGTGCTGTCACGTAAACACGTAGTTGGTCTCTGTGGGATTATCTGATAATGTAATTATTATTATTACCATGTAAGGCTCTGTAAGCGCAGCCCAGACAGGCCGAATTTGTCACGTCGATGGTGTAAACCGGAGCGTTGAAGACGTCAGACAGAACCTGAAGGAGCATTACAACAACATAATCAAGACACATTTACAATCATCTGGTTGCAGGAGAAGCGTGCACATTTGTTGGTTTTCTAAAAACATTTAAAAATTAAATTTATATACTTACATACAATAACTTATTTTGATAAAAAAAATTTCCCCAAATGTAAATACACACATTAAATATTTAAAAAAAATAAAAAATAAAATACACTTACATATAAATCTTAAATCAGTTTTTCCAAATATAAATGCAAATATGAAATCTTTAAAAAATAAATTTACATAAGTATAAAACTAACATGTAATTTATTTATTTTTTAAGATTTAAAATGTACATTTAATGTGTTAGTTTTATAATATATATATATATATATATATATATATATATTTACATTTGTAAAAATAAGACATTTGAAACGGCACACTGCAAAAAAAAAGATTTTCTCACTTAGATATTTATACTAGAAAACAAGACAAAATACTAAGAATTCTTGAATAAAACTAAAAGTAAAATTACTGAAGATATTATGTCTTATTTTTAGTGCTGTCAAACGATTAATCGCATCCAAAATAAACATTTTTTACAGAATATATGTATGTGTACTGTGTACATTTATTACATTTATATAAATACACACACATACAGTATATATTTTGAAAATATTAAACATTTATATATTTATATTCTTATATTTTATATTATATATAAACATTTTTTCTTAAATATATACATGCATGTGTTTGTATTTATATATTCATAATAAATATGCACAGTATACACACATATATTGTGTAAACAAAAACTTTTATTTTGGATGCGATTAATCGCGATTAATCATTTGACAGCACTACTTTTCTAAAAAAATATCAAAAGTTTGTTCGTTTTTGCTTAAAACAAGCAAACATATCTGCCAAATGTGGCAAGAATAATAACCTTTTTAGCCTTTGAATTAAGATTATTTTTCTTACCCCATTGGCAGATATTTTTGCTTGTTTTAAGCAAAAGCTTACAAAATTTTGATATTTTTTTCAGAAAACAAGACAATATTTTAAGTCATTTTACTTGTCAAATCAATGCATCTTGATTCAAGAATGTTTAGACATTTATACTAGAAAACAAGACAAAAATACGAAGTCAGAAAATCATTTATAGAAATCTGGCAAATCTCAGCGTTGTTTTGTAAAATACTGTAAATACCTGTAAAATGTCCTTGTTGGATGACGCTCCTCCTGTGGCCAGCACTCGTGTACCAGCAACTATAAAACAGATTAATTAATTTTATACTATATATCATCATAAACCAGACTTACTGAAACCTGTGACAACTAGCCCCGGTCTACCCTAGAATAACAGAAGAGCTGTGAGCTGATTTTCTCTATGCATGTGTTTGTATGATTCAACGCCAGACATCAAACATGTTAACGCTGCCATCACAGGTCACAATGAGACATAAAACATTATGTTATGCTAATTAAAGAATAATTCAGGCTGCATGAAGCATAAAAACAAATGTTATGCAATAAAATGGCACATAAAGAGGAAAATCACTGCAGATCCCAAGCATAAAATTACTGCACTTGTAAAATTCATCATGAAAAACAGATTTATGCTCAGTAAACAGCATCTTAATAAATAACAAGAACCTGATAATCAGGCTTTACATTATATATATACTTAAAAACACTTGAAATGCTCAGAAAACACATGCAGTCAACACACAGCCTCTGCATAAAAAGACTGATGGAATGATTAAGATCAGCCTCATTTGCATTCATTAAATATTCATGAGGCTCTTTTCTATTAATGCACACACACAAAACACGGTCAGACCTACAGGTGCTGCTGACACACACACACACACACACACACACACACGACAATCAGCAGATACTGTGATAACTCCTACACATCAACAGAACAGCAATCCTGAGACAGAGAAAGAAAGAAAGAAAGAACAAAGAGAAAAATATTAAGTAAAACAAAGTAAATAATTTTTCATATTTTAAATATATAAAAAACAAAAACAAAAAAACAAGAAAGAAACAAAAAGAACCAAAGAAAAAATGTATTAAATTAAAAATGCAAATGTCTAACTGCATTCCACTCATTAAAGTTTAAGAAATATAAAAACAAAATTAAAAATAAAATTATATACAAACATTAAGTTTAAATATTTATTCTAAATGTAGAAATATATAACTTTAAGCACATGAAAGCAAAAAAGAAAGATGCATATCAATTAAAAAAATAAATGTAAATCTTATAAAATGTAAATATCAATGCAAATAAAATATGCATCATTTAAATATGAATTAGTGATGCCTCCCATTTGGATTTATAATTAACATACTGATCATTACAATTCGCATTGAGGGTTTATTAGGCTATATTAAGATTTACACATTTTTAAATATTCATTAAAGAATAAATGTTTTTATACAAGATATTTGATACTGAAATACATAACAGATAGTAAATAATTCCAGTATCAATATCCTTCAGCACTAAGATGAATTTAGTAAGATCTCCGCCTATATATATATATAAATAAAATCAAGAGAGAGAGAATCATAAGGTCACAGAATGAACTGCGTGGCTGTTTAATGATCAATAATGTAAATGTGTAACGCATTGAGACGCAGCTGCATCACGGAGATGTTTGTGTTGACTACAGAAGAGTGCATTATTAATAAGTATTGATGGAGAACGTTTGTCCAGCATAAACCATGATCTGAACACCGCTGACCTTCACTCAGCCGTCGCCCCGCGGCAAACACCTTCAGCACAAATCGACCCGCAGAGAACCTGTCTGATAAAAGCCGCCTCCGGCTAACAGAGAAAACATGCGGATATACGTCAAATCCTGCTGCAAGAGACACGGATATCACTGGAGGAAACTTTCATCTGACGTTATTAGTGGAGCGCAAACACTCAATACTTATATATATTTATATATACACTACCAATCAAAAGTTTGGACTAAGATTTTTGGATTTTTTTTTTTTTTGAAAGAAGTCTCTTCTGTTCTCCAGGGCTACAATTGTTTGATCAAAAATGCATTAAAAAAATCTGAAATAATATTACAATTTAAAACAGCTGGTTTCTGCTGTTTTCTGTTAAACTGTAATTTATTTCTGTGATGCGCAGCTGTATTTTCAGCATCATTACTGCAGTATTCAGTGTCACATGATCTTCAGAAATCATTCTAATATGCTGATTTGCTGCTCAACAAACATTTATGATTATTATCAATGTTGAAAACAATTGTGCTGCACAATATTTTTGTGGAAACCGTGATGCATTTTATTTTTCAGGATTCACAGATGAATAGAAAGTTCAAAAGAACAGCATTTATTTGAAATAGAAATCTTTTGTAACATTATAAATGCCTTTACTGGCACTTTTGATCAATTTAATGCATCCTTGATAAATAAAAGTGATAATTTATTTTAAAAATGCTTAGTAAGGATGCACTAAATTGATCAAAAGTGACAGTAAAGAACTTGAACATAAATTATATAATTTACATATTATAATTATAAAAATAGATATATATTTCAAATAAATGCTGTTCTTTTGAATTTTCGATTCAAAGAATTCAAAATTTTTTTATCCAATTATAAATTGATCAAAAGTGACAGTGAAGACATTTATAATATATAATAAAATTACATGCTTCACAAGTGCTAAATTATTCACATAATTTATAATTTGCATTAGAATTTATAAAAACAATTCTACTTCAAATAAATGCTGTTATTTTGGACTTCAAACATTTGACAAAATATATTATTTTATACATTTTAATTGATATATTTTTAAAGATTATTTGAATTACGTGTAAGATACTTCCAGTGGCACTTGAGAACTGAAAATGCTACAAATTCTCCATTCATGTGAAAACCCACATGCCTCTGCATCATCATGAGTGAATATTAAACATGACAGAAGCATGACTGACTGATCTTCCCCACACATAGCCACTAACAGGTCAGCCAGAGGAGGATCCCGGCGCTCAGAGGCTGATGGGAGTTTAATTAAACTGTGTTTGTGTGAGTCCCGCTTCATCAGAGCATGAGAACAGAGAACAGAGCAGACACAGCCGAGCGTCACATACACCCTAGAAACACATTTACATTTAGTCATTTAGCAGAAGGTTTTATCCAAAGCAACTTACAAATGAGGACAATAGAAGCAATCAAAACCAACAAAAGAGCAATGATATGCAAGTGCTATAACAAGTCTCAGTCAGCCTAACACAATACACGTAGCAAGGGTGTGTATACTTTTCTATTCTCTCTCTCTATACAGTATATGTATGTGTGTGTGTGTGTGTGTGTGTGTACACATACATATACATAGAGAGAGAGAATAGAAAAAGTATATGTACACAGATAGATAGATAGATAGATAGATAGATAGATAGATAGATAGATACAGAATAGAGAAGGCTAGTGTTAGAAGCCTTTTTTACAAAAACAATCAGTTAGAAAACAAATAAAGTGCAAGTGTTAGAGGGTGAAGTCAATAAATACATAAAATAGAATTAGAATAGAGATTGCTAGAGTTAGAGGGTCAAATAAAGATGGAAGAGATGTGTTTTTAGCCGATTCTTGAAGATGAGTTGGGCAGGTCTCTCCACCAGGAGGGAACAGTTAATGTAAAAGTCTGTGAAAGTGATTTTGTGACCTGCTTCGAGAGCATTGCAATAGTCAAGTCTGGACAGAACAAGAGCTTGAACAAGGAGTTGTGAAGCATGTTCTGAAGGACTCGAGCATTCAGACACAACACAAACTCATTCAGCTGTTAAAGTGTGCTTGCCGAGGTAATATAGACGGCTGACCTGCAGAAACAGCACTAATGATTGAGACACCAGACACTCACTGATCTTGTAGCCCAGTTTTTCTGCATGAACTCGTTTGGCCAGGAACTGTCCTTCAATCAGAGCTCGGATTTCCACCTCGTCCTCAAACGCAGCGACCTGAGCGAGAGCCAACACAAAGACAGGATTCACACCGCGAGGACGGAGAACCAAAACACTCCAAAAAAACAAAGAAGCTTTTACAGAGAAGACCTGATTATCTAGCTCTATAGAAAATCTGTGTTCTGGTGCTTAAAACAAGCCTTAAAAAAGAGCCTACTGTATAAAGAAATCATCAAGAACATTTCTACACAACAATCAAAAACATGCCCGGGTCTTAATTCACCTCGAAACTAATGTAGAGTTAATCAAACGAAGCTTGTTTTAAGACCAATAAGATTTTTTCACTCAGACATTGTTTTCATGATAATTTGCTCACATTACTGTAATGCAAAAAAAAACCTGTTTAAATATTTGAAATAAAGAATAGAATATTTATTTATTCACTGTATATTTTATTTATATTTTATAGAGATTTTTATTTATATTTTATTGAAATTGTAATACTGATTTAAATTTAAAACAATTGTAATTTATTTACTTCTTTATTATATTTTATTTATTATTATGCAAAGAATTTAAGTAAAACAGTGATGAGAGTGAGAGTCAGTTTTGTTGCATTACAGAGAATCTAAATAATGTACTTAATTGTCAGTAATGTTTTATTTTACAACTAATGGTCTTAAAATAAGTTAAAAAAAAATAATAATAATACTTAAAAATTTATGGGGTGAAATGTGACCTGAAAATGTGAACAACTGTATTTAAAACTGGATTGTGATGGGGTTTTTCTAAAAAAAAAAAAAAAGAAATATATATATATATATATATATATATATATATATATATACACACACACTCTTTTCTTTCATTTTTATTGCTATACGCAGTCTGCACTGCTGTTCTGGGTAAAACAGCAAAAATATCACAGAAAGAGCGCGATCGCTGGCAGTGGATCTGCTGGAGGGTTAATGAGCATCTAATGGCAGGTGAACCGAACTGTGACCCAATTAGCACAAATTAAGCAATTATCTGATCAGAGGCAATATTTGCAAACCTGTTCAGCCGCAGTAAATGAAGCTGAAAAGAGCAAATCAATCAGCAGCGAGTCGTGCGTCTCGTTTACAGCGACTCACCCTTCGACCTTCAGAGTTAAACCTGAGAACACCGGCGGCGGGAGGAGTGATCTCCATCACGTCAAAATACACGCCTGAAACACACACACACACACACACACACGGCTTCACCGATTAATGAAGCACGGGAGACGTCTCACATTAAACACAATCACAGTCACTTTATTTACATTATATTCTCATATTTTTAGTTGTATTTTAATTCGTTATAGTAAATGTGTTGTGTTTTTATTATTTTTATTTTTGCTGTTTTTAAATACGTTTATATATGCATATATAAATGTCTATATAGTTTTTAATAATTTTATTTCAGTTTCAGGTTTAGTTATTTTAGTACATCAAGTTAAACTAAATGAAAATGAGAAATGCTGCCTTGCCAACAAGCTGAAATAACATAAGTTTTTTACATTTCATTTAATTTCAGTTAACATTTATTTTATTTCAAGTAGCTAAATGTTTCTTATGGTTTTAGTTAGTTTGTTATGCGTTGTTGTCATTTTTGTTTTTTTATGCCTATATAGTTATTTTCAGTTGTTTTTAGTATTAGGTTTATTTTTAGTATTTTAGTGCATTAAGTTAAACAAAATGAAAATGAGAAATATAATAAGTTTAAGTTTTTTTATATTTTATTTTATTTCAGTTAACATGCATTTTATTTGAGGTAACAAACACTTTTTTTTGGTTTTAGACATTTTGTTGTGTGTTTCTGTCATTTTTATTCATTTTTTATGTCTATATAGTTTTTATAAATTTTTATTTCAGTTTTAGTTATTTTAGTATATCAAACAAAATAAAAATGAGAAATAAGTTTTAAATTTCACTTCAATTAACATGTTTTTTATCAAAATTAATAAAATATAATAAAAATGTCATGCTTTCAATAATTTTGTCATTCATATATATATATATATATATATATATATATATATATATATATATATATATATTTTTTTTTTTTTTTTTTTTTTTTGTAGTTTTAGTTACTTTAAAACATTAAGTTAAATGAAATGAAAAATGTTGCATTGGTAATTAGTTACCAAATAAAATAAGTTTAACTTTTTATATTTTATTTCAGTTAACTTGTCTTTATTTCAAGGCGTGAATTTTTTATTTTTTTTATTTTAGATTTAGTTAAACATAATAACCCTGGTATCTCGAATATTTAATCACCTAAATTTCCATTGTTTCCCATCGGTGTGGATCTCAAAGCGCTGGAGAAACGCTCCCATGATCCTCCAGCACATTCATCACGGATCCGCTCTCGCGTGAAAGAGCCGTTTTTAAAGCTGCGAGAGAAAAAAAACAGAACAGTATGAGTTTATGAAAAACAGTATGAGTTTAAGTAAAGAAAAACACTGAAATAACTCTTAAAAATTCACCAAGGTCAGTCGAGAGTCTCAAAAAGAGCACAATATTTACACAGACTCTCTCTTTTCTTTCTCAAACGTGCCAAACGTGTTTTCTAAAGAGCGAAAACCACACAGAAATCACTTAATTATGACACGACATCAAACTTAACTTCACAGGATCTTCTAGTTGGCAAAATCTCACAGAGAAAAGTCGTATTTAACCTCAAAATCTATACCAAAAACATACAATATAAAAATAAGTCGTATTTAACCCCAAAATCTAGACCAAAAACATACAATATAAAAATTACGGTAAGAAAATATACGATTTAATTTCAATTATATAAATATATTAAATATATTAAATCCTCTTTTTAGCACCGTTAAAACCATTTACCCTTAATTTCCCATTACTGTAATAAATCAGATGCTTTACTTTTTAATTTTTTCTAAATCTCTCTAAACTGTTACAATTTTTATATCAAATTAGAATAAATCAAAGTACTACAAACAATTTACAAACATTTAAATAATATTTAAGATTTTCTTTATATTACCTAATTTTTCTCATTATAAATTAATTATTTAAATTAAAGAAAATTAAGCCTCTTTTTTATGTTTGTTATGTTTTTTTATGTCCTCAATTTCTTATTACTGTAATGTGTTCAAATTTTTCATAATTTTCATGTCTCTATTTGCTCTATTTTCTATTTATTTACTCTATCGTGATAAAAAATGATTATACAATTATTTATTTAAATCTGAATAAATGAAATGCAATACAACAAAAACTATTTTTTGTTGACATAATAATAAAAATGTAAGACATAAGTGTTTTATCTGAACTTATATTTCACATCAAAATAAAAAGAAAAAAAAATTAATACAATTTTAATATAAATATATTTTGCTTAAATTATTGCCCTCAGTTTCTTATTATTGTAATGCGTTCAGATTTTTCATGATATTCATGACTAATTTCTATTTATTTACTATTTATTTTCTATTTACTAATTAAATGCAATACAACGAATACTTTCATTTTTATTATTATATAAACAAAAATAGTAAAGACAGCATAAGTGTTTTATCTGAACTTGTTATATTTCACATCAAAATAAAAATAAAAATGTTTCCATTTATTCACTATTTATTTTATATTTACTCTATTACAATATAAACAATTTTTTACAATTTAAATAAAAATAAATTAAATGCAACACAACCAATACTTTTCATTAAAGTAAAAAGACTTGAGGAAAATTTGCAAAAAAAATGCAAAAAAAGTAAAAAAAAAATCTTGATGTTTTAATTAAATGCAATACGACTCATTTTTTTTTTTTTTTTTAAATCTTAATTTTCTTTACATTAAGAAAATTTCTAATTTCCTTTTTTATTCACATTTTAATGTGAATTATAATCAATGAAATAAAATCTTGACCATTTTTGAAAGAATAAAACAAGCGTATCTCACAGTAAGCAGTGCTCTGGTGAGTCAGTATATGTTCTGTCTGACAGTAAGCTACGGTTTACACCGGTAACTGTGTGTTTTACCATATCAAAGCCATGTAGGCGCTGCAGTCCACCGGGTTACAGAAGATGTGGCCCTCGATGCTGGGTCTGGGGTCCCGGATCCACAGGAAAACCGTATCGCTGGTTCCCAAACTCACCTGCAGAAACCAGAACTACATCACAAACACCAAACACAGACCCCCGCGAACACGTGTGCATTACGACCGCGTGCGAATACCGTTTTGAAATGTTTCCAAAATGTTGAAGGTTACAAAAAAATGCTTCTTACAACTTTCTATTTTCACCCAAAATAAAGCATTATTTGAACGTTTATTTTTAATATTCTAAGAATTATTATAATGTCATTTAAAGGTTCATAAAACATTTGTGCAACAATCTACTAACTTTGTTTTCACCCACAATACGACATTATTTTTAATGTTTATTTTTAATATTCTAAGCAAATTAAAATGTCCAGTTTTCTTTTCATAATTAGAACATTATTCAAAGGTTACAAAAAGTGTCTTACAACATTCATAACTTTTATTTTCACCTAAAATAAAGCATTATTTGAACGTTTATTTTGAATATTCTAAGAATTATTATAATGTTATTTAAAGGTTCATAAAACATTTTTGCAACATTCTACTACCATTATTTTCACCCACAATACAACATTATTTTGTAATATTTATTTAGAATTATTACTAACTTTATTTTTACCCAATTTGAACATTTTTTTTTAAACATTCTAAAACATTCACAAAATGTCCAAAATTTTTATTTCATGACTAAAACATTATTTAAAGGTTACAAAAAGTGTCTTATAACATTCCGTTAACTTTTATTTTCACCTAAAATTTAACTTTATTTGAACATTTATTTTTAACTTTATTTTTACCCAAAATAATATTACTTGAACATTCCAAGTCTGTTCAAATGACCAATTTTCTTGTCCTTATTATAATTTTATTTAAAGGTTCCCAAAACGTGTTTTGCAAAATTCTACTAACTCTATTTTCACCCAAAACTATAACGTTATTTGAATGTTTATTTTTAAGAATGTTTTCTCAACGTTACAAGAACATTTATCAAGTACAAATAACATCATAAGGATGTTCAGAGAATGTTCTCAGAAGGTTCTCTCTCATTGTTATGACAACGCACATCAAATATTAACAAGGCTAAAAGAACATTACATAAAAATTACTTTAAGAATGTTTTGTCCTAACATTTATACAACTTTACTGAAAAAAAAAATGCACTGAAAATTTTAGGCAGTTTCTGGGTTATGTTTCCGTGTGCTCTCGAACAACCTGAACAATTTCCAGCAAAAAGCAGAGCAAACACTGACTCTAATGCAAACAAGCACAAGCGTCTGTGCTAACATTCATTCAAACGCAGAGGGATGAAAGCGGCTGAAATGACGAGTCGAAGAGCGGATCAAAGCTGCTTCTTTAGCATGTTAAACACACGCGTGTCGTGAGATGATTACACACAGAATCCAGCGTTTATACAGCGCAGCTTTGATGTCTGGATCATACGTTCATCACTCACAGAGCATATACTGCATATCTCACTAATTACACCATTTCATTTTAGAAATATAAACGCAGAAGGCAATTACAGGGCTAAAAATGTAAAAAATAAATAAATAAAAACATGGACAGAGTGATTAAGATTAAGTGTTATTTTCATTTTAGATATATATATACATATATATACACATATATACACACATTTTTAATTTAGTTTTTGTTTTAGTTATCACAGTACTTCCAAGTTAAAATAAATTAAAATGTGAAATGTTAAATAATGTAATATCCAAGTACATATCTAAGAAATACTATTAAAGTATATAACATTGAAATATATATTAAATATATAAAATTTTATTTTATGTCAGTTAAAGTTTATTTAATTTCAAGCAGTGAAAATGTTTGTTTGTTTTTTTCGGGGGTTTTTTTATGGTTTTAGTTTAGTTTCAGGTAACTACAAAAAATATATAATATAAAGAGCAGGTTTAGCACAAATATAATTTTCACCAGTAGGTGAATAGAATATACATGCATATATATTTTTTAAGTTATAAGCAATAAAACCTTATATATTTCTTATCATAAATAACAATAACATTAGCGTCCAAAAGTTTGGGGTCAGTAAGCTTTTTAATGTTTTAGAAAGACGTCTCTTCTGCTCAGCAAGGCTGCTTTTATTTGATCAAGAATACAGTAAAATTGTGAAATATTATTCTAATATAAAACAGCTGTTTTCTATGTGAATATGTGTTAAACTGTAATGTATTTCTGTGATGCGCAGCTGTATTTTCAGCATCATTACTGCAGTCTTCAGTGTCACATGATCTTCAGAAATCATTCTAATATACTGATTTGCTGCTCAACAAACATTTCTGATTATTATCAATGTTGAAAACACAATATTTTTGTGAAAACTGTGATGCATTTTATTTTTCAGGATTCACAGATGAATAGAAAGTTCAAAAGAACAGTATTTATTTGAAATAGAAATCTTTTGTAACATTATAAATGTCTTTACTGACACTTTTGATCAATTCAATGCATCCTTGATTCATAAAAATGCTTTTGCAGTTTTATATGTGTATTAATACGTCACTCACCGCTAGATCTCCCTCCTGTAGCCTCATACCAGCCAGAGATCCTGAAACAAAAACATTTCTGATTATTAAATCAGACAAATAAAAGGTCTCTAAACAGAGAGGAAGTCTTGAAGGACGTCAGAAACCTAATAAAGATGTCTCTGATATATTACGAAGCATCAGGAAGAATGTGATCTGGTTTTGGAGGAGGCTGTTAATGCTGAACACACAGGTACAGAACGAGGGTTTTTACATGTTTTCATCGCTGTAGTTTAACGTCAGGCGGTCAGCGGTGATCCTGAAGGCCTTGCAGGAAAAAACATTCAATAAATCACCTGCTAACAGGAGCTTCAGCAGCCGGGAAAAATGATCCCTGAATACTAATATCAATACTTCAGGAAAACCCATTTCAGCACTTTATGGCAAAATGGAAACGTACGCTGTCAGCTGAGATGCATCATCGTCATTTATTAGCCGCTTCATAAAACATGGCCTCCACCTACATGAATAAATTACAGATCTCTCATCTGCTTCGGAGTATGACGATTATATAACTTATATTACTTTAAATATATTATATTTATAATTAATTAAAATTAACATGTATATATTCAACAAGTATTTTACAAAGAAAAAAAAATTACTTTAAATTTTATAATAATTATTATTAATATTATATACAAATATTTTATATATAAAATAAATGTGAATTTATTCATTAATTGTAAATAACCCATAGAATTATATTATAATTTATATAAATTTAAATACACTCATACGTATTCTTGCCTTTCATTTTCATAAAGATATATTTATCTAAAATATTATATAAAATAAAGTTTACTTAATTTACTTTAAATTCCATAAATTAAATATAAATACATTATATGCATAATTATAATTTATGTTAATTTAAATACACGTTGCAGTGTTTTATAATTTATAAAAAAAAATACACTATTAAAATTTTAAAAAGTTTTAGGTAATATAAATTCTATAAATTATTACAAATTTATATAAATTCTACACATTTATATGCATGTGTGTGTGTGTGTGTGTGTGTGTGTGTGTGTCTGTACATGTATGTATGTATGTATGTATGTATGTATGTATGTGTGTGTGTGTGTGTGTGTGTGCGTATGCGTGCGTATGCGTGCGTATATATATATATATATACATACACACAAAGCAGTTTACTTAGTTACAGGACTTACAATTACATTCATTTTATACCATTTATTAAACATACAAATGTTTTATGTAAAATACATAATATAAAATATATGCTATGTATTTAAAAACTTATTTGAATTGAATTATTTATAACAATTATTTTAAAACTGATATTAATTTAAATATACATATGTATATGTACATACAGTATATATTGAGTCTCAAAGCAAAGACTGCATTCACGTGCTTCTGCTGCCATCTACAGTCAGAAAGAATGACTGTAAAATCACGTTTTCAGAATAATATCCTCCTGCTCCGTGCTTTAGACTGACTGTGACAGAAAGGCTTTGTTTACCAGGATTGTCTCCAGTGAAGGCCACCACTTCACAGCTGTCTGGAAACCCAAAGCGTTCGGTGTAATACAGAGACACACGACCCTGGAAACACACAGACAGTGAAGCAGCTGAGACGGATCTGATGTTCAAGATATTGTTATTGTTATTAGTAAAACAGTGTATTTCACCAGAACGGCTGTAGACGGCGTCAGGTCACCGAGGCGTTGGGCTAACTGCGGCGCTGCGGCGTCCAGACAAACCTGAGACCACTGCTTCTCAAATATATCCATCAGATTCATCCCCGAACCTTCACATAAACACAAACACGTCCAGTGAATATACATCAGACTGCGTGAGATACTTCAGCACACAGAGATGCTTCTGGAAGCTTACTAACATTTCACAGTTTAATATTCCTGCTCCAGCATTATAATCTTACATTTAAATATACATACATATTTTCATTGCTGAATTGGACATTATATAGTAATAATTAATATAAACAAATATTATCCATTAAATACATACTATAAAATGTGAATTTATATAAACTGTATAAACATATATATACACATACATATATATATATTTTTTTTTTATTATTAGTGCCGTCAACGATTAACAATTTACATAATATACGTGTGTACTGTGTATATTTATTATGTATGTATGTATGTATATATATATATATATATATATTTTTTTTAAATATAACATTATAATCTTATTAACGTGTATATTATTTTAAATATACATGCATATTTTAACTGTATATAATATTAATATATTATATTTTAATAGTATTATTATTATATACAAATATATTTTATTTAAAATATATACTATAAGAATATTTTTGATTTATATAAATTCTGTAATATATATATATATATATATATATATAAAATTTCAATTTCAATAATTTAAAGACATGTTATTAATAATCATTAATGTATACATATATTATATAAAACATAATACAAAATATTTATTTGAATTTATGTATCATTTTTATATAAAATGCATATATGTTTATTTATACATGGAACTTCTATTTTAATTTATATTAATGTAAATATGACTGTGTGAGCTTCAATGCAGTTTAATTACAAAGACGCCAGAGACACAGAGGAGCATCTAAAAGCTTCTTAATAATTCACATCTTAATATTTCAGCTCATAACGGACAACAAACTTCCCGTCTTCATCTGATCTCGGTTTTATAGAAAATCATCCGCGAGTTATTTATAATGCATCATTTCTTGACATTGCAAATGCGATCTGAGATCTGAGAGGAGGAGGAGGTAAAACAAAAGACACGTGAAAGAACTGCAAGATCATTTTAGTCCAAAAAGACAGTTTGAGGCGACGGTGATGAATGAAAGTACCGTCGCTGTAGTCGATCGCAGCGTAATCGCCCAGGAACAGAGATGAAGCGAAGCTGCTGATCAGCGAGATTCTCTGAAAACCAACCAGATTACATGTTATTAACGCAAACATTGATGCTCGCCTGTTTCACCAGTTCATTCACACGGCTAATTAGTGCTGAGCTTTAATTACTGGCAGGAAAGCTTTCAGTGCGTCTGACGCGGACTAAACACTCTTTAATTCAGCAAAATAAACGCATGAATTCAACTCATGATGAATACGCATTCATTACTGAAGCCATACAGCTGGTTTAACTGCTTATATAAGTATACATAATTAATATTTATATATTATAAAACAACATTAGTAAATGTTGCGAAATATTATACATATTTAGTAAATTATTATACATTTAATTTATTAATTTATATGATATTATACTAATTATTTCATAGTAATTTATTACATTTAAATATGCATTCATATTTTAATCTGACTTGAATGCCTCATAAAAGGGTTTGACAAGCAAGGTTTATTAGTGTTGATTAATTTCCCACAGAAATATGAATTCGGGAAAGAAAATACCAAAGCACTCATTTCTTATTATATCTGAACTAAAAATAAAATAAATAATTATTTTTTTAAATCATTGTTTTAAAATCTATAGTAATTGTTTTTAAATATTTTGTATAACATAGGTAATAAAAATTGTAATGTTTTCATTTATATAAATTCTATATATTATTATAAATATATATTATTTAATAATTCATAATTTAATATAATTGTATTTTTGATTACATAATATTCAATAATAATAATAATAATATTATTATTTATATTTATATATATATATATATATATATATATATATATATATATATATATATATATATATATATATATATATATATATATATATATATATATAAATAAAATTATCAATTATATCAATTTAAATATATACATATGTTAATTGCTGAACTGGTCTTAAAGACCCCATGAAATGGCTTGAAGTGCAAAGTTTTGTGTTGATTTATTTTCTACTGAAACATGAATTTGGGATAATTATTATTATCCCATATATTTTTAAACAGCTTTTAGGTGATCTAGAGAGCATTTTATTGATCAGACATTTATATGAATATTGAGTTTCACCTCCGTCTCACTGAATTCATTCGGCTTTGAGTGATAAATCTTGGCAATCTGATTTCCAGTGAAGCGCTGTTGAACAAACATACAAAACATTAAGAGACTCTGAACTTAAGTAATTATTCATTTATTTGTAGGTGTTTTAGGTCATGACGAGGTTAAACGCACCTCATACGCTCGTGAGCCGGTGATGTCTGCGAGGCGTTGAGCGCCACCTACTGACGCCTCCAGACACTGACACTGATCTGATGTACTCGAGTCCATCCAAACCGGACTGTCCTGCACCGCAAAACACTCCTACACACACAACCCACTGAGTATACAGATAAACATCAACATATAGAAGCAGTACGCACGTGATACAACTATAAAATGCATAACATTCGTATGTTACGAGTGCATTTTATGCTCGCACTTCCACAGGTGCATGCATGATATCATGTTTTCTGCTGCCCTGTTCAAGCAGATACTCCATGAATCAGCTTCTGTCACACATCAGGTGAAGTATTAACCATTAACGCTGGACGTTAGACTCTCAGCAAACAGTGTGACAGAGGACATAAGGACAGAGAGAAGAGTCTCTGTTCAGAGAAACTGCTGTGTTTATGCACTGATGCTGTTGTCACCTGTAACTGATGGTGCAGATGCTTCTGCGGGTTCAGATGATTCAGGGTTAGTCTCGCACCCTTCCTCCAGAACACACTGCCATGTTGCTGAAACACACACATCACATCAATGCAAGGAAGCATTAACATACAGACCCAAACTGAATCTGCAAGAACAAACTCAAAGCTACAGTATAAACTCCATATGCCAAAAAAATATATAAATAAATACACAATAAATATGTGTGTGTGTGTATTTTTTCTCCTGCTTTTTATACACCACATGCGATAAACATGCATGCAAAATATACTGAGAAAATATATTTTATAAATGTAAAATATATTTAGTTTAAAGCTTCAAATGTCATTTATATTTGCATGTATATATAATTTTATTAATATGTTTTAATATCTATATCAGCTAAATACACTGTAAAAAGTGCTAAGTTGACTTAACTTAAAAAAAATTGAGGAAACCCTTAAAATTATGAAGTAAATAATCATTTAACAAAAACTTGACAATTCACTTAACTTATTATTTTTTAATTATCATTTACTTAAAAATTTTAAGGCAACAGGTATCCTCAATTTTTTTAAGTTAAGTCAACTTAGCACTTTTTACAGTGTACATTTTGGGCATTTATGTGTATTTTGAAATATTTTTTAAAAATATACCTGAAAATATATAGACTAGTGTTTTTGCTGGGACTCAAAGTTCTAAACAACTGTCTTCCCATAAACGTCAAATTAATAAGAAGTTTTGCTAATTTGATTATACTCTCAGCTAGCGAACAGACTAGCTCTATTTTACACATTTAACCAGGTTTAAAAAAATTATCCACAAAAAATAAATGCTCAAAATTCACATTTAAAAAATCCTGTTCCAAAAAAAATAAATAAATCAGCACAAAACACAATTAATTTCGAACAGTCAAATAGCATATGTTAATACATAAATAATAATAAATAAATGCTAAAAGTCACCTGTCCACTGCCTGAGATGGCTTTGACCCGAGAGAAATCAAAACCAGTGTTTCTCATCTTCTCCAGAAGAACATCCAGCGCCTGCACTCACACAGTTACAGATCACGTTAATAAATACAATTTACAGCACAAAGATTGCTTAATTAATAATGATATGCATTGATATACTTTCCATTTTATAATTGCCAAAACAAAACATTACACATGACACACTATGCACTGCCACTTTATATACTATATATATATATATCTAGTAGTAATTGGTGCTTTTTCTGCAGGTATGGTGAATTATGAGAGAATTGATGGGATGAATGAGCTTTACCTTCACCCACATGAGCGCTGGAGACGTGACCGTCAGTTTATCATCGTGGATATGAACTCCTCCACGAGTCCTGACCAAAACACAACGAGACAAAAAGAATTCATTTTCAAATGAAATAATAATTAGAGAATATTAAAATTCGAAAACTATTCGAAAAAGTCAGTCGATGGATATACATTTTTCTAATTATGCTCAGCCCTAAAAATGCTTTATTGGCTAGAAATTGCTCTTTGGGAGTTATTATTAATAATTCATAGAGGTGTCAAACGAGTAATCGCATCCAAAATAAGTTTTTATTTACATAATATATGTTTGTGTACTGTGTATATTTATTACATATACATATAAAAGCACAAACATACAGTATATATTTTTAAAATATTTACATGTATTTACATCTATGTATTTATATTAATATAATTTATATTATATTTAAATATATTTCATATATAAACATTACAAATTTGAAATCTGAAATATATTTTTCTTATATACATGCATGTGTTTGTATTTATATATACACATAATATATATAAACAGTACACACACATATATATTTTATATGTAATTAATTATTTGACAGCACTAATAATTCATTATCCAGAAATCATGAGAATTGCTTTAAAAGTGTGGGAATCCTATACAATATAATCATAGTATATCAAATACATTTTATTTATACAAATATATTAAAACATCTGTATTAGTGAATATTTTTTTTCACATTTTTGTGTATTTTAAATATTTAAAACTTTTATACAAAATATATTGTATAATGAACATGCATTTCTTTTTTTATTTTTATTTTTATTTTTGAAGTATATATATATATACAAGTTTTTTGTTTGTTTTTTTTGCTCTAAAATAATTTATTGGCCATAAATTGCTTAATTTGCATAAATTATTAAACATAATTTCTTATCCAAAAATCATTGAAATTACTTGACCAAAAGGTGTGGGAACCCTGAACAGTATAAATATAGCAATATTAATATAATAGTGACGTTACCTGAACTCGGGCAGCTCGCTGTCGAACTGGACGCTGCTCTGGAGAATCACCTCAAGATTTCCATCAACCGCAACCACTTTCAGCTTCAGAAATAAAAATCAGGGCATTACAGTGTGTTTAAAACAGCTTCATTTACATTCACACAGGTATTTTTGTATTTGTCCACTCACATTTCATTCAGGTTCACATTTTATCATTCCCTGAGAGCTGACCCCAAGTTTTATGTTATTAATTAAATAAACTGTGTGTGTCCAAGAGCCCACACCAATTAATTACTTTTTTTTTTTTTTATTCATATTTTGAGCACTAGGTAATGCATCACAATGGTGAATGTGTTGATACAGAGAGGTTACCAAATATTGAAGATTAGAGAAGACCAAAGCTCATTGAAAAAAAAACCCAGCTAATCTTATTATTGATGCACAGATTTTCACACAGAGACAGACAGAACTAAATTAAAAAAAAAATTAAATTAGCTTTTTGACACTAATGGATCTATCAGAAAAAACACTGGACATTTTTCAGAAACAAAACGATGCTCCCACACCGTGAAGTACAAAACAGTATCGTGTAAATATCACTGTAAACAAATCAGAATCATGGCATATATCAGATATTTCCATCTCACTATACCACTACAGCACTGTTTGTAAGCGTACTCTATCATAAAACTACTTCGGAACATTATCTCTCACTGATATGAGTATTTATCTACCTGTTGCGTGCTGAAATCGAACCCCAGAAAACAAGAATCCGCTCCTGCAGCCATTTAGATCACAAACATCCCGCCATCAAACGCTACTGTAGCAAACACTCGCCTTATGAATATTCATGAGGACGCTAACGTTAACTTCCTGGAGCGACGGTCATGTGACCTAATTAATATTCATAAGCGCAACCCTCACCAGAGCAGGATTCGTTCTTTCACCTTGCTTAGTCACGCCCACTCGCCACCGTCAGCCAATCATGTCAGCGAACTTCATTAATATTCACGATCCAGCGAGCACGTGATATAAACAGAGACCTTCGTTCGGTACACTTAAAGGAACTGTGTGTGCATCGCCTAAAAAAACATGTTTGCTTAACTTACTGAGCTTTAATCTGTGACCCCGTCATGCTACAGGTTTAATTATTGCCGTGCCTTTTAGAAATATGTATTTATAATAGCACGAAGTGGAGTTTTCAGCACATTTTAGAAACAGGAAGCTGAAGGATGTCTGAAACAATTCATGGAAGTTGCATAGAAGTTAAACATGCACGTGTAAAAACAAAGCTTTTTATGTGCATGCGTAAAATAAAGCAGCCAAGCAATTTCAGCTCAATACAATAGTATTAAACAGTATTTTATGAAAGTGAATTGCATTTATGCAATAATATTAATTGCTGCTTTTAACACATTACAAAATTGCATTGTATATTGTATTATTTTAATGTTGGGAGCAATTCGCCTGCAATAATACACTTCAGCTTCAACACAGTAAAGTAACTAACATACAAAATGATTGAGTTTCTGAAAGTTCACCTCACCCATTGCATCAACAATACTGAGCAAACATTCTGACAAATTACATGATTAACGAGTTTAACTGCACTGTTTTATTTTTTTAATGTCTTTATTCTCTCTCTTTTTTTCTATAGTTATTTTAGCTTGACTTTGCACAACATACTAATATTGAAATATGAATATTGCATGACTGTTCCTTCTTGCCTTTGTCTTTGCAACCTGCAGAACAACCTTGAATTGCCCTCGTTTGTTTGCATTTTGATGCAACTCTTGTTGGCAATGCCCACAAAGCACACATGCACATGAGACGAGAGCCTTCAGATGGACAAATCAAGCTGCATTTATGATTATACTGCAATAAAAGCAGATTTGTCTGGATGTTATCAGGATGTGGCTGTGCTGTTGCTCATATCTGGCGTGTGCAGACGTGTGGGGAGAGATCAGGACAGAAGAGGAGGACCAGAGCAGCGTCAGGATGGACATCGAGCTCTTAGAAGAGCAATACAGCTCCATCAGAGAGAAACAGAGACGCCAAACTCAAGTCATATGCTTCAGGAAAGGTAAGAAATCATGTTTGGGTTTGTAAGTGAAGTTTAGACTCTAGAATTCATCAAAGAATCCAGCGAACAGGAAACGTTCTCAGAAGGTTCTCTCAAAGTTATGAACTAACATTCTTTCACTGGAGTGTTTGTGGGATTTAATAACGTTCTCAAAAATGTTATTTATACATCATTCATGGAATGTTTTTCTGAAACATTTTAATAGACAAAATTTTATAGGCATATGTAATGTTTCTCTAAAGTTCACATAACAAAAGAATAATGTTTTTAAAATGTTTTTGAACGTTCAGAGAACAGAAATAAAAATCATTAGCAAAACATAGTTTTGTTAGCTTGGATTAGATGTATATTTTCCAAAAACAATGGAAGGTCATGAATAATTGCATTAATTAATCATCCTATTGTGAGTTACATGTTTTGTAGTTAATATGTATTGCATTTAAATCAGTTACATTTATTGTTAAACACAGCAAAATGTATTTTAAAGTTTTGTCACACATTTTACTCATGGACTGAATTTTTTTTTCTTTAAAGTCAATCTAAAATCATAAATAATTTGTGTTACTTTGAATTAAAATAAATCTTGACTAAAGTAAAATAAAATATTTAAAAATAAAATTAAACTTATTTTGACTGAGATAGTTGCCAAGGCAACATTTCTCATTTTCATTTATCTTGATATACTAAAATAATAAAACTTAAATATATTAGTTGTTTTATATATATATATATATATATATATATATATATATATATATATATATATCAAATGATTGTCAAACAATTAATTGTGATTAATCACATAAAAATAAATGTTTTTGTTTACATAATATGTCAGTGTGTACTATGTATATTTATTACATATATAAATACATAAACACATGCATGTATATATTTAAGAAAAATATATTACGTTTATATATTAAATATATTTTTATATAATATAAAGTATAATAATATAAATATATACATGTATATACATATAAATATTTTCAAAATATATACTGTATGTGTGTGTATTTATATATACATAATATGTGTATGTGTACTGTGTTTATTTATTATGTAAACAAAAACTTTTATTTTGGATGTGATTAATCGCGATTAATCATTTGACAGCACTAATATATATATATATATACTAAACATTTAAATTAAAACTTTAAATGCAAATAGAAATTTAAAAAAATAAAGACTAATTCAAAATATGAATAAAAACTATAATAGTATACTAAAATAGCCATGCTACAAATACAAATAATGAGCATTTCCACTATTATTACCCTGGAAAAAATGTAACAAAATTCATAAAATATAACAAAGGAAATATCAAAGGCAACTTGCCCCGCCTTGATATTTATGTAAAATATTCTAGTCCTGAGTTCAACTTCAGTTCAGTCGTGATTATATACAGTAGCCGACTCTTGTCCTAATTGTCAGTGTGGTTTATTGTTATTTATTGGACATTATTTATCATAACTGAGATACTGACTCTGTGACATCTAGCCCCAGTTATGCCTTAAATAAGTATTTTTTTAAGCAGGGAACTTTTTCAAATGCATTGTCATGATTTACATTTGTATTTAATCACGTGATGTTGTGTTTAATGAGCTTGTGTTCATCTACAGCACAAAACGATGAAGAGATAAGTGGCATAAATCTATTGGACGTGGTTCCCGTATGTCAGATCAAACGCTCTCCTTCAACAAAAGCACCAGAAACCTGGTCTGAGCGTGTGGTGGATTCTGATAGCGGTCTGTGGCGCTCACATCTGGACCTGCACCGCATTAAACACACGACTGAAGAAACTGAGCAGAGAAATAACAGCGCTGCGTCTACAGAAGCCTCCAGCACCAGCTCTGAGTCAGAGCGGCTCTCTGAGGACTCGAACCCTGGGGAACCTCATCTGAAGATCAAGAACTCGAGGAAGTTCTCAGCTCCGGCGGTTTTGTCCCATCAGCTGAGTCTCGGGAGTTATCGCTCCACACCTGCAGGCTCCAAATATTACCCCTTTCCTCAGAAGAAAACCCTGAGGAAATCAGAGACGGCCAGGAGACTGGGCCTCTACGCCTCGCTCTAATAAGGAAATACGACTGAATAACCAGGAAACGTCCAGTGCTTTTTACATATTTATGTATGCATAATAAATATATACAGAACACACACATATAGGGTACAACAGGGCTAAAGGCACCTTTGATGTTATTTTCATCTAAACCACTAGATGGCACAAAAGCGTGGCCGACCACTTTCCAAAACATCCGCTTTTCAAGATGCACCTGCAAATTTGTCTGAACCTTGACACGAGTTGATTCTGTGCTTACTTGATCTAATATTTTATGTTTTTTCAAATGTTGTAGATTTAAGTAGCAAATGAGAATCGCTCAAATTAATGCATATATTTTGAGACAAAAGTCTTCTTTATGATTTTCAGTTTTGTTTAAGATAATTAAAGCAACAGTTTTTAAACAGTGAAAGAATATGTAAAAGTATGTTATTTGGGGTAAAAAGCGCCCCTGCTGTTGTGCACCGTAATTAACATGATAATTAATAGATGGCTGACTTTTCCATTTGTTGACATGACATTGTTAGATTCAGATGGTGAATATCATATATTATGTTGGGTGTCCATATTAGAGATAATCACCATGTTTAGAATGAAACCATCATATTTAAAAACATGATATTAATCATTTCATACAATAAAATATCATTTGTTGTTACTACTGTAAATATATATTCAATTATTATTGGATCTCCTTCAATACTTTCAGAATCTTTACTTATTAAAATAATTTTGTTTCTGTATTTTAAAATATATTTTTATATTAACATATTTTAATCACAGTACATTTATTGAACAAAACATTATTCTTTTATTTTTCAAGATAAGCAGAAAATAGTGCAAACTTTGCTAAAGTGATTGTTTTGAACAAGTATTAACTTAGACATTATTTAAAAATAACATTATTTTAGCTGAAGTATTTGTATGAATACCGTGTGCTTTTTACCGCTCGTGCCACCTCACACATTTATAAGATTTTTAAACAAAATAAACAACTTGAAATTGTTTTGCATCCCATAGCGTTTACTGTTTAACATTAATTCACATCAATACACTTTTTTTTTTTTTACACCAGTAGTATTCTGTAGTGACCAAAATGAGCTGAAAACAAAAGCAACATTTGCATCATGCATTTGCATCATGTAACTAATTGTTCGTTTGCATAGTTTGCACAATCACTAATTGTCAGATCAATAGTTGATGTACATTTACAAAAACATTTTTTGAAGTTGTAAATAAAAAAATGATTATTGGAGCATGTTTTCAGTCTTTCAACTTCAACATTTCTTGTTAAATTCAATGTGTTACTCGCCGTTTCTTTGTAATTTGTGATAATTACTAGCAATTTCTGAGTGAAAGTTTTTTTCAAAATAAATCTTACACCAGCTTTTTCAGTGTATATAATGCAAACACAATCCATCTGTGTAACTTAGGTAACAGTATTATTTATATCAAATAAATATTGATCTCTCTGTAATATATATATATATATATATATATATATATATATATATATATATGGTATATATTAGCTCACATTCATTAATAAAAATCAAATTAATCAAGTATTTTTTATTTTTAAAACAACAGTATACAAAAATATACAAATTTATACCCACAAATGCCAGAGTGTACATAACAACCGTTCGTTAATTAAAAAAATAAAAAATATCCATAGAAAATTAATGAATTGTGGTGGGACCAAAATAAAATAAAATAAAATAAAATAAAATAAAATAAAATAAAATAAAATAAAATAAAATAAAATAAAATAAAATAAAATAAAATAAAATAAAATAAAATAAAATAAAATAAAATAAAATAAAATAAAATAAAATTCATTGGAATAATACATGCATCAAAATTATTATCCTTCTATTAAACCTAATACATTTTCAATATACACCAAAGGAAAAAAAACAATAGATCAATAGACAATAGATTTTCAGTAAAAATAGTTGTTGTTTTTGGAGCAAAAAAACATAGAAATAATCAATACCACAAAAATGCAATCCATCTACTTTTATTTATATAGCTACCTAATTAGTCAAGTTAGTCATGTGAAATCTGGGAAACAAGCACTTGTATTTGCATTTTTCCTCCTTTGTGAGTAGCTTTAGGTAAAACGGAGTTTTAAATAAATAAAAATTAATCAATTATCAAAAATATAAATTTTAATATTTTTATACACGTTCTATTTTATAAATATATAATATAGAGATAAAATATACAATACAGCAAACATTTCATCCCCAGTCCAGTAGGAGGTGCTAAAAGCACAAAAAGATAAAAAGAAAAAAAAAAAACACATGACGTGTCCAACCGGAAGTGACCGCGAATCAGGAAGAAAACAATAACAACATCACGTGTTCATCAGCGCAGAGTGGGTGAGACGTACTTAACTTTTAACAATATATTTAAACACAGCGCATGAGTCGCACATTAGCAACACATACACATACATACAGAAATAATAATAAAGCGTCTAAATGTGTTGAGCTGTTTTGTGACGCATCCGATGATAATAAACGCAGTATTTTCAGGGGATTTCCACTCAAGAGCGGATGGGTTTCGCTTTCGGTTCCAGACGCTTTGTGCTTCAGAAGATCTCTGGAGGTGTTTAGAGATGGAGGAGAAACACATGCAGTCGGTGCTGATCGCTCTGCTGAGGCAGGACAGAGTCCAGCTGTGGACAGAACCCTTCATCTCTGACCAGCAGAAGATCCAGGTGAGCTCAACCAACCCTGGGTTTACTGCAGATAAAACCGAAAAACATGGTTACTACAGTTAAACCATGGTAACCAGACATTAGCCATGGTTTTGCAACACTAAACACAGTTTTACCATGGTATTTGTAGTCAAACTGTGGTTATACAAATGGTAGTAAATACACCAAAAAAACATGGTTACTACAATTTCACTATAATAAAACCATGGTTAATTTTCTTTATTTTACAGTGTTGTTGTTACACATGTTACATGTACTTACTATTATGCTAATAATAAATTATGCATAATTACATGCAAGTAACCCTAACCGTATAGGACATGTTTAAGCATGTACATGTTTAAAACCATAATACTTATGACCGGAAACACTGGCATCTAACAATGCCTTGGGGGGGAAAAAAACAGTTAATATTGAATAATACATATACATAAATCCAAATGGGAAATAAAACAGTTATCGAATAAGCACGTGTCCATTGGTGTCTCATATTTTAAAACAGTCACTGCAATTTATGAAAGATATCAATTAAATCTGTGTTGGGAAGCTCATTTTGAGGAAACACTTTATTTTAAGGTGTCCTTGTTACACGTGTTACATGTACTTACTATTATAATAACAATAAATTATGCGTAATTACATGCAAGTAACCCTATAGTAAGTATATGTAGTTAATTCATAGTACTCAGTACTTAAATGTATAATTATACAATAACAAGGACACCTTAATAAAGTGTAACCCACTTTGGAAATGTAACAGGTTGCAGAGTATTGAAGTATTGAAACTATTTCAGTTACTTTATTAAAGTGATGTAACTGATTACATTTGATTACTTTTCTAATGTTTTCTACTGTACATGTAAACCAGATAATGTTAACCATACAGTATTCCTCAAATTACATTTATTTTGGGTAACACTTTATTTACAGTGTCATTGTTACACATGTTACATCTACTTGCTATTATAATAACAATAAATTATGCATAATTATTACATGCAAGCAACCCTAAGCCAAACCCTAGTGCTAACCATATAGTAAGTACATGAATTAATTAATATTACTCAGTACTTAAATGTATAATTACACTGTAACAAGGACACCTTAAAATAAAGTGTAACCTTATTTTGTAATTGAATTCTGTAATTTAGTTACATGTAAGCAGTTACTTCCCAGCACTGGCTGTTAGCGTGTTTATTTGACTTCATCTGTTCAGGAACTGGCTCAGAAATACGTGTCAGCCACTGAGTTTACTCTGGAGGAGGTGATATCGACTCTGGAGAGCATCAGAGCAGACACCAGCAGGAAAGATGAAGGGAATAAACAGTTTAAAGAGACGGCTGTGGCCTCGCTGGAGCTCCACCTGCCCAAAACAACAGAGGTACTGATGCACTCACATTCTGTAACTCTACACGGACCGTAACGATGTACCGTATTGACCTGAACATAAGACGACCCCCATGTTTCAAGATGTACCTTTTGGAAAAGGCTTTTTGAAAACCAAATCTTGTTTTATTAAGAATTTTTTTTTCATATTGCATATTTTTTTTCCTATTTTAATATTTGTTTTGAATGTATGGTAAATACTGGTAGAATGCACCAACAATCACATTTGTGACCCTGGACCACAAAACCAGTCATAAGAGTCAATTTTCTGAAATTGAGATTTATACAATAAATAATCTTTCCATTGATGTATGGTTTGTTGGACAATATTTGTCTGAGATACAACTATTTGTAAATCTGGAATCTGAGGGAGCAAAAAAATCAAAATATTGAGAAAATCACCTTTAAAGTTGTTCAAATGAAGTTCTTAGCAATGCATATTACTAATCAAAAATGAAGTTTTGATATATTTACAGTAGGAAATTTACAAAATATCTTCATGGAACATTAATAATATCCTAATGATTTTTGGCATAAAAGAAAAATCGATAATTTTGACCCATACAGTGTATTTTTGGCTATTGCTACAAATATACCCCAGTGACTTAAGACTGCTTTTGTGCTCCAGGGTCACATTTAAAACACTTTTACACTTTTTGATATACCATATAAATAACAGGTAGCCCATCTGAATTATACAACAGTTAGTCTATCCATCTCATAGTAGCCTACCAAAATTGTATTAACAGTAGAAGTGAAATCTTATTGTAGTCTTCAAATCTGGGTACTGTGTTATGTTTTAAAATCACTTACAGAGAAGTTTGTTCCCATCAGGCTAACATGACAATCACGATCATGCTGCTGTAAGCTGTTCTTTTTCTTTTGTTTTCACTCGCGATCTTCTAACATTACAACACATATTTCATTACGTATGTCATGGCTCACTCGTTTTATGTGTATTTGGCGCCACCTATTGTTGTGGTTGTGTTATTGACATGTCAAAGTCTAGATCCTGAATATAACACGACTGCGTTTTTTCAGAACATAGTCTTTTTATTTGGGTCAATACAGTACTTTTTTACTTGATTACTGTATTTAAGTACACTTTTCATGTATCTGCACTTTACTTGAGTGTTATTTTTTTCTGGAAACATGAGTTTAACTTGACTACATTTAAAAGACAAATATGGTACTTTTCACTCCATTACATTTCTATTAAGGTCCTTGAAGTAGAAAGTCGTTACTATGTAGCAGCTTTGATTTTTTTTTTTTTTTTTTTTCAGACAGTCTGTCAGTAATCAGCATTTTTTGAACACTAACTAGTTGCAGATGTGATATTTATTTACATATTTTATATTTTATAAGAAGAAGTTAATATTGCGGTATATATTAGACACAATATTGTCTGATTTTGCAAAATTTGTGTAAACGTTTCTATAGCTTTTTAACATTCTAAAGATCTTCATTCCAAAGATATACTAGACATAAGGTAATACAAGTTTTACATGCAACAATAATAAAAGATATCTGTCTTTACAGAGTAGTATTTTACCAGCAGTATCTGTACATCTGTACTTTGTCCACCTCTGCATGGAATGTTTACTAATTTAACTCATGATTTGTTGTTGTTTTATTGTTTGTTTTTTTTTAAGATTAAGAAAAAGAAAGTTCAAATAAAAACCAAACTGGACATCACCACGCAAGAGCTGAAGAAACGGTAAGTTTAAAACTGGACTGAAGCCCGTTTCTTTGGAGGCCTGTTTCTGCAACGGAATAGAAAAATTAAAAAATTATTATTGTGACATTTTTAAGATATTTCCAGATGTAGACCCTTCGTGTGATCGCTGTGGGCTTGCACCAGCATCAGTGGCCCGTATGTTTTGGAGCTGTTCAAAAATATCAACCTACTGGAAAACTGTGTTCTGTTTTGATTTATTATATTGATTTATTCTTGATAATTTAGATCCTCTGATGGCATTTTTTTTTTTATTGTAGATTCTAAGATGGCTAAAACACTGCTGAGCACAGTATAGCTTCATTTGTCTACTAGCACAAAGATTATTATTAATAAACTGAAAATATTAATATCTCACAGTTCTGCAGTTCTAAAAAAACGTGCAATTCTAAGAAGAAAAGTCTGAATTCTGAGATATAAACTAGAAATTGTGTGATTAAAAAGTCACAATTACCTTTTAAAATGTTGATTCTCTGGTGGGAAAAAAAAACAGAAGATGCAAACTCAGAATTCAGAGAAAAATTGTGATATAAACTTGAAATTTTGAGAAAAAAGTCAGTATTGTAAGATAATACGTTGCAATTACCCTTTTTTGTTTTTTATTCCATGGCAAAAAAAAAAATCTGAATTCTGTGTTTATCCGTTTTTTCGCCCCCAGAATTGCAAGAAACAAGTTCAAATTGTGAGATAAAAACTTTGCAATTACCATTTTTACATTTTTATTCCATGGCAAAAATGGGCTTCTATACATTTCTGTTGCGATTCACTCATTTAATTATTATTATTATTTTTTTTTCAGTCTTTGTGTTTAATTTTAAACTTATTCTGCTTTAAAGGATCAGTGAAGAGTATGGATTCAAACACTTTAATCTGATTTTGACGGGAAAAACACTGTCTCCAGGTAAATATGCAATGTTTGTATTAGAGCCTTTATTCATAGATGTATTAATTACTGCACATTGTAACACGATCCGTGTTTGTTTAAGGAAAGAGGCTTGATGAACAGAATGTGAAGAGCAACAGTAAGATCATGGTGCTGGTTGTGTCCTCGGAGCAGGAGAAGACTGAAATGCTGAAGAACGAGGAGAAGACGCGTCAGCAGGATGAAGGATTTCAGAGAACGCAGAAGGGTTTCCAGATCCTGTCGGAGAGAGGTGAACCTTCAATATACAATCACAAGACATTCTCCAGCGCCTCACAGATCTGTGATGCAAAATCAATAAGCTGATTTTTAATTTTTTGCAATCCTTGTTTGATTCGTCATTTAACTACAAAAAAAGCACCATTTAAAGTTACTGACTAAAGAAAATGCATGAAAGAAAAAAAGTGCAGAACGTTCTTAATTTTAAGAGTTATTAAGTGCAATAAGCCGTGAAAAAGGATTAACTGATGCATGCACACAGAAAGCTGCTTATGATGCGCTTAAATGGTCAAATACAACCAAAATTATGTCAAAATGCCCAGTATTCCCATAAAAATATCAGTTGGATTCATGCATTAGCTCTTAACGTGACAGCAGCCTAATATACCTGCTGCTGTCTTTGTCATTAATGTAATCAAACAACAAAATAAAAGACTTGACTGATCGCTTTTGTAGCTTTAATAAAGATTAGTATGTTTAATTCATACAGTAAAGACTGTGCAGGGTTTTATTTTACGTTTGATTATTCAATTTCTGTGGTGTTTTGTGAACCTGAGTGCTAAACCTACCTGCGCTCTTTATTTCATTTGTATCTTTGTCCTTGTCATAAAAAAAAGTTTCAAAAAATCTTTGTGTGTCAGATTTTGATAAGACACAAAAATATTTCTAGGACTGATCCTACAAACCTGTTTGAAGTCACATATGTGACCCTGCAGCACAGAAGCAGTCATAAGCAGCACAGGTATATCTGTAGCAATAGCCAACGATACACTGTATGGGTCAAAATTATCCATTTTTCTTTTATGCCAAAAATCATTAGGATATTAAGTAAAGATCATGTTCCGTGAAGATATTTCGTAAATTTTTACTGTAAATATATCAAAACTTAATTATTGATTAGTAATATGCATTGCTAAGAAATTCATTTGGACAACTTTAAAGGTGATTTTCTCAGTATTTTGATTTTTTTTGCACCCTCAGATTCCAGATTTCAGCCAAATATTGTCTTATTTATTCAGCTTTTAGATGATGTAGAAATCTCAGTTTCGAAAAATTGACACTTAAGACTGGTTTTGTGGTCCAGGGTCACATATATGTGTTATATCTTATTATCATATCCATCAGACGGGAGTGAAGATCCGGCCACCACCCCGTTCTTAGAGATCGCCGATCAGAAAGGAAATCCGCTGCAGATCCCTGACAGCGAGAGGAAGGTGAATCCCGTTGTCTTCGTGTTACTGTGAAGAGTTTTCCTATAAATGTGTCTTCCAGTCTTCTGAACCTCACAGAGATCAGATGAATTCCTTAGTATGCATATAGTATCTCCTTATGAATTAGTGTGACTTTTTTTCTCTTAATGCATTGCTTTAGCAGAGCATTATTAGTTTGTGTTGCTTGCATTAATGTCTGATCTCTTGTATTGATCAGGCTCTGATCCTGGCGATGGGTTTCCATGAGAAAGGTCGAGCTCTGATGAAGAAGAGGAACCACAGCGCTGCTCTTTCTCACCTGCTGCAGGCCGACGAACAGTTCAAGTACGACTTTATCAAACACTACCGACAGCATGAGAAAACATGCGGAATAAAAGAATCAAACCTTAGAATCAATCATGACTGTTCACTGTTCCAGCTTCAGGTTTCATTCCATCGTCAATAGAACAAAACACTGTCTTTTCTGGCTGTATATATGCAAAAAAGCAAAGAGCAAATATTATACAATATATATGTAAATAAATGCATGAAAAACAGCCAATTACAGTTCAGTATGCAAATAATACAGTGACATCAGCGCTGTCTTCTGAAGCGCTACTTTATTAAAACATCAACCCTGTTATTGAACTGAATTGAATCAACATTGAACCAAACTGAGCTGAATAATGAGTCTATTGTCTTTTTTGAGCTGCTTTAAAGCTGAAATTGTTTACAGAATTAATTATAGAAGGTGACTCATTTAAAACTTGTAGAATACAATGTTTTTGATTCATCTGGAATTCAGCTTATTTGATTCTTAGAATATCAATCATTTGAGTCTTATGATATATGACTCATTTGCATCTTATAGATTAAAATGCCTTTGATTCTTATAGAATACAATGCATTTGATTCTTTTGCAAGTCGTTTGACTCTTAGAGTATGACTCATTTAAGTCTTATAGAATACATAGACAGAATATGATGCCTTCGATTCTTATAGAATACAAGTAGTTTGATTCCTTAGAATATGACTCATTTGATTCTATAGAATCCACCACATTGATTCTTATAGAATTCAACTTGCTTGATTCTTATATGACTCATATATTCTAATATGACTTATTTGATACTTGTAGAATACTTCTTTGATTCTGCTAGAATATGACTCATTTGATTGTTATAGAATACAACTCATTTAAATCTTATAGAATGTGACACCTTTGAATCTTGTAGAATATGGCTTGTTTGATTCTTAGAATATGACTCATTTGATTCTTATATTATACAATTCCTTTGATTCTTATAGAATATTACAGCTGGTTAGATTCTTAGAATATAACTCATTTGAATCTTGTAGAATATGGCTTGTTCGATTATTAGAATATGACTCATTTGATTTGTGTATTACACAACTCCTTTGATTCTTTTAGAAAATAATACATTTGATTCTTAAAGAATATGACACCTTTGAATCTTGTAGACTATGGTTTGTTTGATTCTTAGAATATGACTCATATGATTCGTGTATTACACAACTCCTTTGATCCTTGTAGAATATGACACATTTGATTTTTATAGAATACAGCTGGTTAGAGTCTTAGACTATGACTCATTTGATTCATATAGAATACGACACAATTGCTTCTTGTAGAATATGGCTTGTTCGATTCTTAGAATATGACTCATGTGATTCGTATATTACACAACTCCTTTGATTCTAGTAGAATATGACACATTTGATTCTTATAGAATATGACACATTTGATTCTTATAGAATATGACACATTTGATTCTTATAGAATACAGCTGGTTAGATTCTTAGAATATGACTCATTTGATTCTTTTAGACTACGACTCATTTGATTCTTGTAGACTATGATAGATTTGATTGGTTTAAGACCTGTGGAGTGTTAATCCAGTGCTGTGCTGTGATCATTATCTTGAATGCATCTGCTGATGTTTGTTAATGTGTGTGTTGTGCAGTAAGTGTAACTCTGCGCTGCTGAAGACGGTGGATAACTACGCTGTTCTGCAGCTGGATGTGGTTTGGTGTTATCAGGCTCTGCAGCAGCTCGACTGTCTGAAAGATGCTAGAGAGCGTCTGGAACGAGCTGAGGACTGCTTCAAGAGATGCTACGGAGAGCAGCAGAGCCGTCTACAGCAGATCAAGGTCTGAGAAACATCTGAACGCTGAGCTTCACATCACACACGCGTGTGTTTTACAGCGTATGTCATGTGTTTCTGGCTCTCAGGGTCACACCGGAGGAGAGGACGTGCTCTTTCTGAGGCTCTATCTGCTCCAGAGTCTGCTGGCCTATTATGATGGCAACAAGAACCAAGCGTTAAACAAGCTCAGAAACGTAAATGCTTACAATTTTAATTATTCTGTCTCTATTACTGTTTATTTACTTTGATTACCAAACTCAAAAGAGCATCAAGTGCTAGTACTGCAGATTGAGATTCATCCCAGTGATCTGAATCTTTTGATTCTGTTCAACAAAAAGACTCGTTCACAATTGTTCATTGATACACCAGTAGATGGAAACCGGTGAGAATCTTTGAATCGTTCGTCCAACACATTTGTTCATGAAATAAAACCCACATCACGTGTATGTTCACATTAATGCTAATAAAAAATCTAATAAAAAAAAAAAAATAGATATAAAATAAAAAAACATAAAAAAAAAAAAAAAAAAGAAAGTTTCGGTAAATAAAAAAATATGTAAATTTTCATTAAAACATTTTTTTTGAAAAGCTGTTTTAGGAACCATTAATTATAATTTATTTATTTATTTATTCATGAAAATTTTATATATTTAATTGTTCATACAGAAATCATAGAGGTATAGTAACAAAAATGGTTTTATTCTAAACAATAAAATACAAAATAAATAACTTTATTTAAAAATCCAATAAATAAACAAAGAAAAAATAAATACAAAAACAGATCATTTTATGAAAATATCAAATGTATTTTTATTTTCTATTTTTAAAATAAATAAATAAATATATACATTTAAAAATCTAATCAATTTATATATATATTAGTGGTGGGCATAGATTAATTTTTTAATCTAGATTAATCTCACTGTAATATTGGAATTAATCTAGATTAATCATTTGAATTCTGCCAAGTAGATCAGAATAAGTTCACTACTAGTAGTAAACAACTAGCAGTCATCAAGAATTTAATATTGATAATAACATTGAAGACATTGTATGATTATTCCTTAAAGATAAGGTTTTAATAGTTTTAGTAGTAGTAGCCTATTACGTTCTGCCCAATGTCTTCAAGTGAAACCGAACTTTTATTTTGACGGGTTGCCGTGAGGATAGTTTTCTCAAATGAAACGCTCGAATGCTCATGAAGTGACTCTCAGAGCAGTTCTGGAGATGTTGTTCATGTATTTATGTCCTCATTTAGTGAGGCGACAGGCGTTAATATCACCGCATAAGCGTCACGCGGTCTTCTGTATGAGTGAACAAACCCGCGCGTCTGCGCCATACATTAACACAGAGACACACAGAAGTCATATTTAAATAGGCGTTTTGCGGCTTAATATTTACAAATAGGAGTGGGGTGTGCTCACTTGTGTGTGCGCCACGTTGTGTGTGTGTGTGTGTGTGCGGGCAGGCGGAACTCCGCTGTGCGCGATACAGAGAGCGACCATGTAACGAGAGACAGAAATGACTTGCCGATTTCCATTGGGAAGCTTCTTAAAATAAATTTTCCTGAAGCAACCCGGCGGCTTCATAGCTGCATCCATGTTAGCACGCATACACACAGGTTCGAAGACTTTGAGAATAGATTAACGGCGATATTTTTTTATCGCCCGATAAGAGTCTCACGTTAACGTAGCACGTTAACGCCGATAACGACCCACCACTAATATATATATATATATATATATATATATATATATATATATATATATTAAAACCCAGTAAAAAAATATATGTAAAATATTTATATGTATTATTTGATTATAATATAATATAAATTTCTTTATGAAAATATGTTTTCATAAAGAAAATTAAAGTATTTTTAGAATTTTTGCATTGCATTGCAACATTATTTTAAATACATTTAACTGTCCAAATAGACTTTTACAGGTACAGTTACAAAGACAGTTTACTTCTAAACAACAGAAAGACATTTCAGGTGAACAATAAAATGCTTCAGAATTCTGTGATTGTTTCTTAGAATATGACTCATTTCATTATTATAGTATACGTCATTTCATATTTATATAATACAACTTGTTTGATTCATAGAATTTGACTCATTTGCTTCTTATAGAATATGTCTCATTTGGTACTTATGTCATACGACTCATTGAATTTTTATAGAAAATGACTTGTTTGATTATTATAGCATATTGATTCATTTGATTGTTCAAGAATATGACTCGTTTGATTCTTCTAGATATGACTCGTTTGATTCTTCTAGATATGACTCGTTTGATTCTCTTAGAGTATGACTCGTTTGATTCTTCTAGATTTGACTCATTTGATTCTTCTAGATGTGACTCGTTTGAGTCTTCTAGATATGACTCGTTTGATTCTTGTAGAATCTGACTCTTCTGTGTGTGTTGGTCAGGTGGAGGAGCTGTATGGTCAGCTGTGTCTGGACCCTGAGAAGATGCTCCAGCTGTTGGCTCTGGGTTTCTCGGAGCAGGAGGCGCGTCTGGGTCTGAGAGCCTGTCGAGGAAACGTGGAGGAGGCCGAGGCTCATCACGCAGAAGAAGAAGGTGCTGCAGCGCAAACATATTCATAAAACACCACAGCCTTTCCTCACGTGAGTTAAACATGAGCTGCTGTCTCATCAGGAGAAGAAGGAGCTGAAGGTGCGAGAGCGAGAGAAGAGGAGGCGCCGTCTGCAGGACATCAACACTCTGGTGGAGCTGGGCTTCAGTAAGAGAGACGCAGCCAGAGCCCTCCATCAGACCAGAGGAGACGTGGACAGGGCCTACGGGGTCAGAACACACACACACACTCACTCGCACACACACACACACACACACACACTCAATCACACGCACGCATGCACACACACTCAATCACACACACACACACACTCACACACACACACACACTCACACACACACACACACTCAATCACACACACTCAATCACGCACTCAATCACACACACGCACTCAATCACACACACACACACTCAATCACACACACACACACACTCACACACACACACACACACACTCAATCACACACACTCAATCACACGCACGCATGCACACACACACGCACTCAATCACACACACACGCACTCAATCACACACACACACACTCAATCACACACACACACACTCACACACACACACACACACTCAATCACACGCACTCAATCACACACACACACACACACACACACACACACACTCAATCACACACACTCAATCACACACTCAATCACACACACACACACTCAATCACACACACACACACACACACACACACACACACACACACTCACACACACACACACAATGAACACTTCACTGAATGAACAGAATAAAACAGACACAATAGATGAGCAACAAACAAACAAAAAAAACATCTTTTCAGGTTTTTAAATGTTTTACAAAAAAAAAAGAAAAAAGTTGAATACAAAACAAAGTAATAAAAAATTTATATGCATATGTATAAAATATTCAGTATTTTATTGTTTACATTTATAGTGAATGAAAAGAAAAAATGTGTAAAAATGTATATTTTTTATCAGATTTAAAAAAAACATTTTGCAAAAGAAACTAAACAAATTAATACAAGGGTTTATTAATATGCATAAATTATTTGAATTTATGCATATTAATAAATGAATTAATTTATTAATTCAGTTATGCATACTTATAAATAATGTTCAGGTTTATATTGAATGAAAAGAGAAAACAGACACAATATATGATCAACAACGAGAGAAAAAACTTTTATATTTTCTAACAAAATTATATATACTGTATATATATATATATATATATATATATATATATATATATATATATATATATATATTTTTTTTTTTTATTTTTTTTTTTATATATATAGAATAGGAAAAAAGGAAGAAAAAAAATTGATGAATACAGAATAAATTAAATCATAAACATCTTGAAGACATCTAATAAAGGAAACATCCTATAGACGTATTGCAGACGAGGGTTATAAACAGGGTTATAAACAGGTCTGTGTTGAGACTGAATGATGTTTGTTCTGCAGGTTCTGCTGGACGGCGCTGAAGCTGAAGCTCAGAGTTCAGACACACAGACTAACCTGGATCAGGTGTGTTTCTGTGTGTGTGTTCATGCATGAATCCAGCTGTGAGATGCGGATGATGCTGATGATTCTGTGTGTGTTTGAGCAGCTGCTGGCGCTGGGCTTTCAGCAGGACATGGCCGACTCGGCGCTGAGGATCATGGGAGACGATCTGGCTCTGGCCACACAGATGCTGCTGGATAACCAGGGTGTGGTTCCTCCGGACCTCCTGTCTCCATCACCTCCATCCTCCTCCTCCGAGGAGCCCAGCACCTCCTCCGACTCCACCGGTGAGGCCTCCATACGCTCACGTGATCAGTGCAAACATAATATATAATATATGATCAACTTACAGAAATATAATCTTTTCTGTGTTTTAAAAAACTTTTTACATTAGAAAAAAATAGATTTAAAAAATGGATATTTAAAAGAGACTGTTTAATAAAACATTATAAAAAAATTATTTAAAAAAAATGGATATTTAAAAAGAGACTTTAAAAAAAAATTATAAAAACATTTAAAAAATATATATATATATATATATTATTTACACACACACAATATATGATCAACACAGATTAAAAACAAAAAATGAATACATAAAGTATAAAAATAAATATTTAAAAATGTAAATATATGTCAACTGTTATTTATATATATATATATATATGATATAGAAAAGAGAAACCAGACACAATATAATGTCAACAGCTCAGTTTCTTTTCATTTATTTTGAACAGACAGTAGTGCAAATTACAATTTCACACACACACAAAAAAAAAAAAAAAACACACATCAGTTCCAGCATTGCTAACTTGACAGCACAGTTGGTACTTTATCAAAATAAAATACAGTGAGCCAAACATCAGCGCGCGCCTCTGTGTCACCGCTGGAACGCGACAGAAGTACAAAGCCTATCATTTACATAATAAATAATAGTTTAGCGTTCAGATACTTTACATCGCAATTATGGAAATATTATGGAATATTTGGATTTGTGCCGAATGAGAGAGGTAGGATACACGAGCTCAAAGCCCCATTTCGCAAACAGTTGAGTGCGCAAGCCTTTAAAGCAGGGGTCTCAAACTTGCGGCCCAGGGGCCAATTGAGGCCCGCGGGATGATATTTTGTGGCCCCCTACTTGACATCAAAGTTTAATGTTAGTGCGGCCCGCACGTTGTTCTTAAACTCACCTTTTTGCTGAGTCTTGCCACGCTTTTATTTATTTATTTTTTATCACTTATGTGCTAGCATAGATAGTCTTGTGACAGCTTCCGGCGGTGTTTGTTGTCAACGGTTGTCAAGCTAGCCAACCGCGAAGTACCTTATAAAATAAATAGGAAAAGATTGAGAAGATTGGATAAGTTGTGCTCCTTTTTTGGAATACTTGAAACCCTTTTTTTGTGAAATACTTAATGCGGCCCAGCCTGACCCAGACTCTACCTCCAGCGGCCCCCAGGTAAGTTGAGTTTGAGACCCCTGCTTTAAAGTATACTCCCTCGTCAGTCTATGTGAGAGACGCGTTCAGAATCAGCACATGGTCACTGTCTGGGGGCTTTGTTTTCAAGAGCGCATCTCACGGCATTCACTGTTCTTCTGCTGGCGGTTATCAAACAGTGCTGCATTACTGCGGGCGCCCCCTTCTGGATTGGGGGTGAATTGTCTGTATTCGTCGTAAGACCTCATGCACCGGACTGAGACGCCCGTACCGTGACGGTTCGGTACGAATACATGTTCCGTGCCACCCCTAATATATATATATATATATTTATTTATTTAAAAAACACAAAAAAAGGAAAGTTAGATGAATACTAAAAAAAAAAATACATGCATATTATATTTACACAGATTTATATAATGCTATTATTTATTTGTAATAAAAATCAATATGTATATATAACTATTCCCAAACAATAATAAATTATTATAATTTATTTAAAAAAAATAAAGATGTAACATATAAAAGCTATAAAAATAACAATGACAATAAATTCAAACTTAAAAAATGTATAAAAATATATATATATAATATGCAGTTCATGTGTGTGTGTGTGTGTGTGTGTGTGTATATATATATATACACACATACATATACATATATAATTTATTATTTTTATTATTTGCAATTATTTTTAGTATTTATTTTTGTCATTTATTATTGTTTTATCTAATAATAATGATGATGATGATGATGATCAGTGCGAGCTGTGTTTGTGTTCAGCGTCCGGCTCGAGTCGTCTGGACGAGGAGCTGGTGAACGAGGTTCTGGAGGACATTCCCAGACATGAAGAAGATTATCTGGATCTGACGCTGGACGAGGAGAAGCAGCTGATGGTGCAGATCAGATCCAGTCTGGAGAAACAGAGCTCCTCCTCCGGATAAAACCTGCTCAGCGTTCATTAACGAGTTGAGAATGTGTGCCATTTTATTTGTTTCAGATAACACTCGATCAAAAAGAAAAGAACCTTGGATTTATACAATGATAATAATAGTAATATCTGTTAATAACTTGTGTAATATTCTGAAGCTTGATTTATGACGTATGTCAAAGAGCGATTGATTTATTTTTATTTAAAGATCGGCTGAAGGGAATGTGTTTGTTTGGTTTGACGGTGATTCTACACTAATTTCATGATCGGTTCAGTTGAGCTTTCATTCCTTTCAGTTCGATTCTGATTCTTTTGTTCTGGTTTATAATGTTTGTTGAACATGCAATAAAGATTCGCTCGTTGTGAACGTTGACAGTGTCCACATTTTTTATTCTCACTGCACTTTAAAAAAATAAAAATTCAAGTTGTGAATAAGAAAAAAGATTATTGGAATATGTTTCTTAGTATTTAATTGTGAAATTAACAAGTAATGTGAAAATTTAGTAAATCTACTCAATTTTTTTTTTCAGTGTAGTTTTCAAAAAAAAAAAAAAAAAAAAAAATATATATATATATATATAAATTGTGGTTTTATTAGTCATTTAAAATGAACTAGTGAAGGTAAAAGAGTGATTCAAAATTGAATTTTTATATATTTCTAAAAAATGTTAGTCTCTTCTGCTCACCCAGGCTGCATTTATTTGATCACAAATACAGTAAAAATTGTGAAATATTATTACAATTTATAATAGTTGTTTTCTATGTGAATATGTGTTAAACTGTAATTTATTTCTGTGATGCAGCTGTATTTTCAGCATCATTACTGCAGTCTTCAGTGTCACATGATCTTCAGAAATCATTCTAATATGCTGATTTGCTGCTCAACAAACATTTCTGATTATTATCAATGTTGAAAACAGTTGTGCTGCACAATATTTTTGTGGAAACCGTGAAAGATTTTATTTTTCAGGATTCACAGATGAATAGAAAGTTCCAAAGAACAGCATTTATATGGAATAGAAATCTTGTGTAACATTATAAATGTCTTTACTGACACTTTTGGTCAATTTAATGCATCCTTTATGAATAAAAGTATTAATTTCTTTAAAGATAAACAGACTGAACCCAAGCATCTGAAGAGTAGAGTGTTTATAAATGTGAAGCTGAACTGATGTTGATGGCGGTGTGATGAAGTCCAGAGACAGACACAGAGACTCTTGTGTGATAAAATACCATCTTGACTGTGGTTTTGAGAGTTTATTTTACATATTGAGAGAGAAACGGGGTCACGGGAGGATGGAGGGTTTAGAAGTAGTTGACGACCCTGCGGATGGACTGGATGTTGGGATTCTGCGCCTGCCACTCGTTATGACTGCAGTAATTACCTCGCTCCACGATGTACATGCGGCCGCGGAAGTTCGGCTCTTCATACATCACCCACCTGAAGATCAGACCACATGCCACAGAATTTATAGATAGAGATTTATACATCATTGCTGACACAAGCTGAATAAATAATCTTTCCATTGATGTATGGTTTGTTAGGATCGGACAATATGTGAAAATCTGGAATCTGAGGGTGCAAAAAAATCTAAATATTGAGAAAATCACCTTTAAAGTCGTTCAAATGAAGTTCTTAGCAATGCATATTACTAATCAATAATGAAGTTTTGATATATTTACGGTAAGAAATTTACAAAATATCTTCATGGAGCATGATCTTAATATCCTAATGATTTTTGGCATAAAAGAAAAATCAATAATTTTGACCCATACAATGTATTGTTGGCTATTGCTACAAATATACCCCAGCGACTTAAGACTGGTTTTGTGCTGCAGGGACACATATTAGATGGAGAAAAAAATCTGAAATCTTGTCTTGGCAATCAACGGAAATAAAATTAAGTACTAACATTAAAATATAAGTAAAACTAAAAATCTACGCTAAACAGAAATATCAAAAGGAACTAAAAAATATGGAAAAACGCACATTATATAACTGAAATAAACCTGAAAAAAAATTAAATAAAATGATAAAAATTGAATATTAATGAAAATCTTAAACTTAAAAAAAGCACTAAAATTACTAAAAAATTAAGCTAAATAGAAATAATTTAAAAAAAAATTAAAATAAAAAGACAAAAGCATATAATATTAAATAAAAATCTAAGCTAAATAGAAATATAAAAAGAAACTAATAAAAATGGAAAAAAGCACATTAACTAAAACAAAAGAGATGGTAATTAAAATAAAGGTGAAAAAAAAGAAAAGAAAATGATAAAATATGAATATTAAGGGAAACTTGAACTTACTAAAATTACTAAAAATAAAGCTAAATAGAAATATATAAAAAATAAGAAGACAAAAGCATATAACATTAACTTAAACTAAAAATAAAAAATAAAATACAGCTGAAATAAAATATGAATATTAGATGAAAAACAAACAAGCTGGCAACTAACTGAAATAAAAATGTAAGTTCTAAAATAATAATAAAAACTAAATAGAAATAATACAACAGACTAATAGAGAAGACAATGACCATTTCAAAATAACAAACTAAAACTAAATGTTGGTCATTTAAATAAAGTAAATAAAGTAATATAGTAAAGAATTAATATTTGATGGAAAAATTTAACTTGAAAAACGTTTACAAAAGTACTAAATTAAAAAAAAAAACAAATGATAAAAACTGACAATATCATTAAAACTTAAATTAAAACGAAAACAAAATATTAAGACTATAATAATAAATAAATAATACTAAAATAACAAAACTTGTTTTTCTAGAAGAAATGCTGCACTTGAAAGTATTTTTAACTTGTATAAGTTTGTAGTCCATTTTTATGGTCACGTTTGTATAAGTTTTTATAAGCGCATCTGACACTAAAGCGATCACAAATGTTGAGAAACTGGAGCACCTGCAGCATCTGAACATGCATCTGTGATCTTAATTACTCTGAACTCTGAGCAGAATGAGTGTGAGTGTCTCGTTAGTGCACGAGTGATGAGTGACTCACGCTCCGTCTCCGAACACTCGCACGGAGTTGATGCAGTTGGTGTTGAATCCGCGGCTCTGAAGGAAGGGACAGTCGTCGCACAGATCCATGCACTGACCCGTGTAGTTACAGCCCTCGAACAGCTGCATGCGGTACTGCTCGCCGTGCTGAAGGGAAGCAGAAGACCAATCACGACGTGTGTGTGTGTGTGTGTGTGTGTGTATACATATACATAATCTAAGACAGACTATACAACTTTGCATAATGACTGTACATGATATTGTGCAAAAGAGGTGTGGTGCATTCGCAAATAAACATTTGTTATTCTTATTAAGAATTACATCCCAATCTAAAAAAAATTAAATTAAAATAAAAATAAATAAATGATAAAATAAAATGACTTTTTGTCAGCTTTTTGCCAACATTTTGACATTTTAACTGAGAACTAAAATTAAAACGGAAAAACTAAAGTAAAAATTCTTTAACAATAGAAACAGAAACATATGCTAAAACGACAAACACAACAAAATTATTAAGTTCTTAACTAAAATTTTAATTCTTAAAAATAGACATGATCTAAAAAAAATATAGAAATACTATAAATAACGAAAACCCACAACAAAATTACTAGGTAAAATTTTTTTATGAAATTAAAATGAAAATGGAAAAATCTAAAAATAAATACTAGGCTAATTTAAAATATTTACAAAAATATATGATATTCTAAAATAACCCTGCAACTTCATTTTCCATAGTGATAAATTAATATATAATGTTTAAAGGCTATAATGTAAAAAATATATATATATACGATGCATTTATAAATAGTACAAAGGTTTTAAAAAATTAAAATAGTATATAAATCATAGGGTGTCATGCTATGTTTTAATGCATGGCCTCATAAATGTGTCACATGTCACAAGTTTTAAAATAAATTTAAAAAATAAATAAATAAATAAATATATATATATACATACACAAATAGAACCGAAAAATTAAGCTAGTGTTAGTTTTTTTTTTTGGTTAGAAAAACAAGCAGTTAGAAATTAATAGAGCGTGCTAGAGTTGGAGGGTCAGATGAAGATGGCCGAGCTGTGTTCTCACCATCCTGATTGGTTTGCAGGAGCCCATGTGATCGTTGTGTGCGTTCCAGCGCTGGAACTCGGGGTACTCTCCGCGCTCGAGGATGTACTGCTGGCCCTTGAAGTCCGGATGATCGAAGCAGATCCAGGCGGCGCTCTCCACGCGGATAGAGTTCACCCGGTTCATGAAGCCGCGGTCCTGGAAGTTATCGCATTCTCCATAGACCTCCAGTCTGCGGCCGGTGAAGCAGCGGCCCTCGTAAAACACGATCTGAGGAGCAGAGGCCAGGCTTTCAGTCAAAATCAGCAGCTATCTGAAGCCCTTTCAATCCCAAATCATGCTATGTGTTCCGTCCCAGGTTTGAGAATAACGTGAATGTCTGCTTGCGTTCTCTCTTTTTTTATTATTATTGTTTTTTTTTTATTGTCTGCATGCTTTTTGAACAGTAGCTATTGTAGGATGGCCCATGTTTTAAACTCTTATGCATCTGTATTTCATTAATAGTTGGAATGATTTACATATGCATGCACGAATGTGTTTGTGTTTCAGCTCACCAAGAAATTCCAGACAATTATGTTGTTTGGCAATAAATACAAAATAAATAAAATAATTCAGCACAGAAATGGGAAGCGAATGGGCTTCAGGGTTGAGCGAGGACAGCGCTTACTACGCTACAAAGAACAAAATCTGAAACAAACAAACTCTGAAGAATGTCAAACTGTAAGTGTCAAATAAAAAAAAGATGACAAACTCTCCAAGCCAAGGTTATTACTGTTAACTTGAACTAAAATCATTACTTAAAATTGAATTAAAATGACAAAAATCCCACGGCAACATTTCTCTTTTTTGTTACATTTGAATTAAAGTACCAGTGTAAACTAAAACTACATAAAAATAAAAAATACAACTAAATCTAACAAATAAAAATGATTAAAATGATATAGACATAAAAAATACATTATAAAAATACTAAAACTTAAACTAAAATTACAAAGTCAAACTGTAAATATTATGTAAAAATGATGACAGAAACTCTCCAAGTAGAGATTTATTGTTAACTAAAGCATTATTTAAAATAAACATGAATTGAAATAAAGATAAGTTATAAAAAACCCATTTATAAAAATTCAGAAAAACTAAAACTAATCAATAAACATGAATAAAAACTATATAGACTTTAAAAAAACAACCAAAAACTAATAAAAGTGAAAAAGAAGTACTAAAACAGAAAATATAAAAATGAAATCTAATTTAAAATACTGAAAGTGTTTTTTTTTTTAAATTTAGCTAGTTGCCAAGGCAACGTTTCATAGTGTAAATTGAAGTATTAAAATAAATAAAAACTACATATGAAATAAAAAGAAATAAACTAATACTAAATAAAAATGAGTGAAAAGTACTGTATAAACATTTAAAAGCAACAAAACTAATAAAAATGAAAAAAAAAAAAAAAGGTTAAAATAAAAAAATATATACACATATATAAAAATAAAATCTAAATATTAACAAAATATATAATAGTATCTGAATGACAGTAAAATAACCCTGCAGGCGTGAAGGGGCCTAAAGGAGGTCAGAGATCGGGGTTTGATGGACTCTGGCCTAAACTCTGCTGACCAATCACACGCTTACCTTTCCAGAATACTGCGACATCTCCACTGGATTGTGTCCAAACTCACCCACACGCACCAAAGTGTGAGAGGGAAAAGTTGGACGGGTCAATATATACTGCGCGCGGCGGGCGACAGCGTCTCGCGAGATCCGCAGCACAATGAAGAGCTTTAGGCTTCTGCTGACGCCACGCTTTCCTCGTCCTGCTGATTCTGGGCTTTGAGCGCAATAGATTTTGCTTCGCTCGACTTTGTGTCTCATTCTGACACAGCGGAGCACTTCTGCTCTCGTAGCAGAGGCTTTGAAGCAAGATGTTCATCACGGTTTACACTTTATCTGGATGCTGCACTCACATCTGAACGGATTCAACAAATTAATCAAATTCAGAACACAGACAGATACATCACTGCTACTGATTTAATAAAGTATACTAAACATATTCAATTCATATTTTTAATTGTTTTTATTTTTCATTGGTATTTTAATTTTAGTTTGAATAATTGTTGTTTTTGTCATTTATATTACTTATATACATATATATATATATTTTTTTTAGCTATTTTTTATAAATTAGTTTTTTTGTCGTTTTTATTAGCTTGTTTAGTTGTTAAAAATACATTTTATTTAGTGATTTATATTATATTTTTTATTAGTTTTATTCCAGTTGTAGTTTAAGGAAATCACCTGAAACTAAATGAAAAGATGAGAAATACAGAAATACAGTATTTAATTTTAACATTTGATTTAATAGTAATCAAATATGTTTTGTTTGTTTTAGTTGACGTTTCAATTTAGTTTTTATATTTTTCATTTGTATTTTAGTAATTTTGTTGTTTTGTCATTTCTATTAGTTTTATATATATATATATATATATATATATACACACACACACACACACACATATATATATATATATATATTTGTATGTATATATTGTTTTTATTCATTTTATTTTAATTTTAGTGATAGATATTCAAGGAAATCAACTCAAAGTCAACAAAAATGAGAAATATTGTAGCTGAAATAAGTTTTTTTAAACATTATTTCAAGCTTTTTAAATTTCTTAAGTGAACTATAATAAACCTGGACTCAATCACACATACAGACTATAAAAAGAGCTTTTATGAAGCATAAACGTCAGAGAAACCACCATCTGTGACTGTACTTTTGCTTTACTTCACATTTTTAATCAAACTGCTGTCAGATTCATTATTACACGTGTAATTAGTTTTTAATCAGATCATGCGGCCTGGTGTTTATGAATCAGAGGATTGAATCTGACTCTATTAAACCTTCTGCTTAATTCACCGTAAATACATAAATATATATATTTTAAGCATCTTTTGAACTTCTGATCTTATAAAACTGATCTTGTTTGTTTGATCAAACAGGATGAATGTTTTTAGAGCAACACAAACCATCAAAACATCCCAGAATTCATCAAATCCACCGATACTTACTGACGTTTGTTCGGTTTCCCTCCAGAATGATGTCACTTCCTGCAGGATGATGTCATTCAGGAAGTGGCTTCTGTTAGTTCAAGGGATTTTTGTGGAAGACCGGCAGGACGGATTAAAACAATATTCACAAGAAAACACATTTAGTCTGAAATATTCTGATTAAAATAGAAAATAAAAGAAATACCTGGAATATTTTAAATGGAATTTCTTCAGAGATGAATGAGTTTATATAAACCTGACAGAAATCTGACAAAACCAAGTCAAAAGCTTGAGCTTTTTATATGATATTATAGTTTTATTAATACATTAAATCAGCTTCTACTTTCATATTTTTCATTTGTATTTTAATTTTAGATTTTAATGGGTTTTTTTTGTAATTTATTTATTTTAAAATATGTCTTTGTCGTTTTTATTAACTTTTATTTCAGTTTTAGTTTGAACTTAGGAAATCAACTTAAACTAAATAAAATTGAGAAATGTTGTATCTATTTTTTAGTTAAGTTTTTTTTTTTTTACTATATTTATCTGAATGTGTTTTCATTTAGTTTTATTAACATTGCTGTGGTTTTTATCATTTGTATTATTTAAAAAAAATTCTATAAAAGTTTTTAATTTTTATTTCAGTTTTAGTTTCATATATTTAAGGAAATCAACTTTAAATGAAAATGAGAAATGCTGTACATTTTACCTCATCAAAATGCCACTATAATGCAAAATTTATACATAATTATAAAATGTTACATCTATATCTCTATCTATCCATCTATAATATATATATATATATCCCCAAAATCGTATACATTATTTAAATTAAGCATGAGACATTTATATACATATTAATTTTTGGCATCATGAAATCTTTGTGTGCTAAAATATTAATAAATTAAGAAAAAATATATATAAATTTTTTTTTTTCTCATTAGGAACACAGTTTTGTTAGTGTATGTGTGTAATTAGTAACAGTCATATTTCTTTAAATCACAGCAAGCGACTCGAGTGATAGTGAAACAAAATGCTGCGTTTAATGATTACAATCAAAAAAGTCCAACAACATTCACAACTGAATGAATGCTGCCAACTTTATTGGCCATAATTACCGTTTAAGAAACACGATATACAAATTCCAGAGGGTTTGGGGAACAGAGAGGAGGATGAGAGGTAGAGAAGAGCGAAACGCAAACGTAAGGCTGAAGATGCGCGAGTGTGTGTGTGTGTGTTATTCACGGACAGATTCTGTCTCACAAAGGAATAAATAAAAGAAAAATATCACACAACTAAAAAATTAAGTCAAATGAAGTATAAAAAGGTTTAAAAGAAAAAGCCGACATGTCTATATGCAGGAAACAGGCAGTTAGCCACTTCAAGTAGAGGGATTGGTTTCCCAGTGTCCAGTGCTGCAGGAGGGGCTGGAAACAGACTTTTCTAGCAAACATCTCAAGATCAATGTCTTGAACCCTGTTCAAATCCGTTAAACCTAGAACTAGACCAGAAAACACGAGTCAAGCCCAAACTCCAGCCTCAAACAAACATGCTTGCTAGAAAAGTTTGTGCTGGTTCTCCGGTGGGCGGGGCAGACTGTGGGAGAGGGGCGGGGCCAGGGGCGGCAGGGGGTGGGGCCAGGGTAGGGAGGGGCGGGGTTATCTACATCATTGAGCAGGGTGTCCGGCCCTGAGGAGCGCCGCCGTCCATCTTCTCCGCCTCCAGGATTATCCTCTTAAACACCTCCACGGCCGTCTGCGAACACACGCGAAATCATCACTTTATCTTCTACTAACACCACTTTAGATTTAAAAAAATAAATAAATATTATATAAATATATATATATATATAAACTATTTTGTTACTTGAAATAAAATATAAAAAAAAAATATTAAAATTAAATAAAAATGTTATTTAAAAATGAAAAAAAAATTCTTAAATGTTTTAATTAGTATTATTATTTTTAGTATTTAAAAATGAAACATCTCATTTACATAGTAAATAGTAGTCAATTGTAATTCCGGCATTAACATTTAATTTTTTAAAGAACAATGCCAGAAAGGAAAATAATAGCAAAGATGCAAATATAAATTTAGCAATATATTAAAACAGGGGAAAAAATAAAAAATAAATAAATAAAATAAAAATCAATGGCATGGTCCCGTATAACATCTTGAAACAGGACTGAAACACCACATGTAAAATATGAAATAATTAAAGGTGTAAATATTTGTTCTGTCAACAAATTCTCTTCACCAAAATCTCATTATTTTAATGCAAAAACTAATTTTTTTAAATTAAATTTAACCACTGAAAATAGGCCACAAATTTGTATTATGCACAAGAAATTAATTTATAATGCACTGGGCATCATAAATGGATTAATTATCAAATCATAATTTTGCATAGAATTTTCATTGTCATATTGATGCATTAATCATCGATATTATATTATTACACAAAAGTATGCAGTTTTAGATTACCCAGTTCAGGATTATTTGCTGGACAAAAATACATAAAAATGTGATAAATGAAATAAAATTAAATATACAAAATGAACTTATTTTATTTCAGCTAGTTAATTCTCATTTTCATTTAGTTTAACTTGATGTACTAAAATAACCAAGCGGTAATTAATTAGTTAAAACTATATAGACATTTAAAAATTAAAAATAAATAAAAAATTAAAATATAAAAATACAAACTAATTTAAAACAAATAATAGTATCTCAGTTATATTAATATTATAGCTGTCAAACGCTTTATCACGATTAATCGCATCCAAAAATAATTTTTGTTTACATGTGTGTGTGTGTATATATATATATATATATATATATATATATATATATATATATAAAAATACACACACATACAGGATATATTTGAAAAATATTTACATGTATATACATTTATATATTTTTATTCTTATATTTTGTTATATATAAATATATTTAATATGTAAACATAACATTTTTCTTAAATATATACATGCATATGTTTGTATTTATATATATACACACAATAAATATACACAGTACACATGCATATATTATGTAAAACAAAAACTAACTGATTCATTGTTTGACGACACTAATTAAAATAACAGTGTCTCTACCTAATATTAAAAAAATAAAATGAACAATGAAAACAGGCATCAGTATCAGTAAGTACCAAAAATTTATGGTATTGCCCTTTTTCTGTGAAAAAGTGGTATCAGAACATCCCTAATAATAATAATAATAATGCTGCACTGTAAATCAGACGGTAGGATTCAGCAGAGAATGAATGCAATCAGCTGCAGCTCTTCATCAACACTAATGTCTATAAATAAAGCGGATTCTCCTGCGAGACGTCCATCAGGACAAACCTTCACGTCACCAGCAGAGATCTGATCTGTCTGGAGCTGATTATTATACAAACACTGAACGTCTGCTGGATCGGACGTCATCGACTCATTCACGTCTCACAGAAGAATCATCTGACAACCAATCAACACCTGCAGAGACAGACGAAGCGAGAAACACTAGAGGAAGAGGAAGAGGAAGGAGTGAGACAGGAAACGCATCATCACCTGATTCTCTTTGGCTGAGGACTCCATGAACGCTGCGTTCCACGATTCTGCCAAAGCTTTGCCCTCTTCACAGCTGATAACACTGAGAGAGACACAACATCTGTTAATCTGAACAAAACAATCACTGATACATGACTCAACTCTTGCATTGCAATAACTCCAGATATCGAATGGATTCAAAATTATTCAAATTATATCTTCAACTTGACTGAACGAATTATTTGACTCGTTAAATAACAGGCAGCAACCCCTGACTGCGTTTATATGCACATCAATGATTTATCAGTCAGACGGTGTTGATGTTCAGATTATTAGAGTGTAAACTAATACATTTATGTACTGAATAACCAACAGCAAGAAACATGCACCAATGGAGCGAATGGAGATATTAATTAATGCACGCACAGAAACGCTCGTTTACAACATACAGCATCATAAACATGTGTTTAATCATTACAGTCAGAGCACTGCTGGGGGTTTTATTTTCATTTTTTCCTTTTGACAGTAATTTTTACATTTTTTGTTGGTTGCATTTGTCACTTTTATTAGTTTATTTTTTTTAATATTCCTATTCAGGTTTATTTCCACTTCAACTTTTTTTTTTCTTCAAGTTTATAAAGCAACTCAAACTTTTTAATTTTCCTTTTTTTGTTTCATTTATTCCAGCTTTATTTCAATTAGCAAAAATGTTTTTGATAGTTTTAGATTTAAAGATAAAACCTTGATTAAGAAGAGTTTTCAGATAAAAACCAGAGTTATTTTACCATTATTTATATACTATTATAGTTTTTATTAATATTGTAATATTTTATTAATATTAGCTTTTATTTTTACACACATTATATATATATATATATATATATATATATATATATATATATATATATATATATATATATATATATATATATATATACATACAGTGAGGAAAATAAGTATTTGAACACCCTGCTATTTTGCAAGTTCTCCCACTTAGAAATCATGGAGGGGTCTGAAATTGTCATCGTAGGTGCATGTCCACTGTGAGAGACATAATCTAAAAAAAATCCAGAAATCACAATGTATGATTTTTAACTATTTATTTGTATGATACAGCTGCAAATAAGTATTTGAACACCTGTCTATCAGCTAGAATTCTGACCCTCAAAGACCTGTTAGTCTGCCTTTAAAATGTCCACCTCCACTCCATTTATTATCCTAAATTAGATGCACCTGTTTGAGGTCGTTAGCTGCATAAAGACACCTGTCCACCCCATACAATCAGTAAGAATCCAACTACTAACATGGCCAAGACCAAAGAGCTGTCCAAAGACACTAGAGACAAAATTGTACACCTCCACAAGGCTGGAAAGGGCTACGGGAAATTGCCAAGCAGCTTGGTGAAAAAGGTCCACTGTTGGAGCAATCATTAGAAAATGGAAGAAGCTAAACATGACTGTCAATCTCCCTCGGACTGGGGCTCCATGCAAGATCTCACCTCGTGGGGTCTCAATGATCCTAAGAAAGGTGAGAAATCAGCCCAGAACTACACGGGAGGAGCTGGTCAATGACCTGAAAAGAGCTGGGACCACCGTTTCCAAGGTTACTGTTGGTAATACACTAAGACGTCATGGTTTGAAATCATGCATGGCACGGAAGGTTCCCCTGCTTAAACCAGCACATGTCCAGCCCGACTTAAGTTTGCCAATGACCATTTGGATGATCCAGAGGAGTCATGGGAGAAAGTCATGTGGTCAGATGAGACCAAAATAGAACTTTTGGTCATAATTCCACTAAACGTGTTTGGAGGAAGAAGAATGATGAGTACCATCCCAAGAACACCATCCCTACTGTGAAGCATGGGGGTGGTAGCATCATGCTTTGGGGGTGTTTTTCTGCACATGGGACAGGGCGACTGCACTGTATTAAGGAGAGGATGAGTGGGGCCATTGGTGTGTGTGTGTGTGTGTGTGTGTGTGTGTGTGTGTGTGTGTGT